>NC_072474.1:105155751-105459970 GCF_027574615.1 Eptesicus fuscus | reverse complement strand
GCCTTATCTTAAGATTCATCCCCCATTCTGAGATAGTCACCAGGAGTGGTCTGTTTTCTGCTTTCTGTCTTTATTCCTACAGTACATCCAGCACATCTCTCATTCCCATCCCCTGCCCTCAGGAGAAGGACATGGTGACCCATTTCTGAAGGTCTTCTTGCCAGCATTAGACCTGAGGATATTTGGTAGAACTGGAAGAAAAGCAGATAATTCAATCAGCTTTTCTGAGAATTATTAGAGAAGTGTGATAGTCACCTCAAAGGACTTCTAAGATTGGAATGGCCACCTTCCTGCACTTCCTCGAGGGAACATTTATTCTTTGCTCAGTACAATTTTAGTCACTGTTGAAAGTTTCCCTTTCAACAGTGTGTCATCTTCTCACCCTCTTTTTCTCCTTAATGTGAGTTCAGTCCAGTCCACCCTGCTCTAGGGATAAGTCATTTCATCTCATTTTTCCATCAAAAGCAAACTCAGAAAAGAGTGGCCAGGAGGCTTATCCAGAGAGGATGGATGGAGTAGGTGGAAATATGTTGAAGGCCAGATGGCCTCCAGTTACACAAAAGCATCTTTGAGAAAGTGATGTGTCCAACCCAGTCAAGGAAAAAAGGAGAACATTAACCCAGGACAGAGGAGAGCATGAGTCACCTCAGGCTAGTTGTTGGGAAGCATTTTTGCTCAGCATTGTCAAGTGCCATTTAGACATGAAGGGAAGGGAATGAAGTGGCTCTCTCTGATGCTTTTGAGGTGACGATCCCATCCTTGAACTTCATTCCTTGGTCACCCACAGCACTCTCTCCCTATTTCCTCCCACCTCACATCCTCTCCTCTCTTCCTTATTGTGGCTCTTCTTCTGCCCATCCTCAAATAAAACTCTGAGACCTCGGAGTTTTATTCTCATCCTGTTCTTATAATACATCCCTTCCAAATGATATCATTCATTTCATAATTTTAAACTTCTGTTATAGAGGAATCCTAAACCTCAATCTTTAGCTGAAAACCTTATTATAACTTCAGACTAGCAGATGCAACAGTACCATACTACACATCTGTCATATGTGATCTGGGGGAGATGGCCTTTTGTCAAGTAATTTACCAAGGTCCCTCTACCCTTATACTGAGCCAGTGGTATAAATACCCATAGAAAATAATCTTTGAATAACGAATTGCATACTTTACAAGTTAATTGTATAAAACACATTTGTCTATACATATATAAAATAGACAATACAGTTAAGAACACAAACTCTTGACCCAGAGTGCTGGTCTCTGCCCAGCTCTTCCATTAACCTTAAGGCCTTAGGAAAATCTTTGAAATGTTCTGCATCTCAGTTTTCTAATAAAATGGTGGTAAAAACTGTAGTTTTTTTTCACAGAATTGTTGTGACTATTAAAGGAGTGAACATATATAAAGTTCTTAGTTGAGTCTCTAGCATCTAGGAAGCGATTACTAGACTATTACTATCATCATTACTCATTATTTTTACAATAATAGGTCAAATATTACTGTCACTTATTATTTTACAATAATAAATATTGTTATATTGGAAATCAGCGAGCTAAACAAAGGACGCCTTAATCAGTAAGCCAAAGTTGGAGTCTTTATTATGCCAGCAGTCTCAGAGGAATTGCCTCTCAAAGTCTGAGCAAAATAACATGGAAGAAACTTTCCCTTTGTACTTTCCTTGTGTCTTTATCTCCCAAATATGGGATGGGACTTCCGGACCTTTCGCAGGCTTTGCTAAAAGCCCTATGTGCTGGGATGAGGGCAGTGAGACTGTATCTCAAGGCCTGGCCTGGTGCCAGTATTGATAATTCCATCTGGGGGTTGAGTATTGTTCATGATTTATGGCCTCTCTAAAATGGGAGTAGTACTTTGGGTAAACAGGTCTTGCAGGACCAGATAAGTGAGCTCATTTTCCCTATTATTTGAGCAAGCGTGTTTATAGAAGCCAAGAATAGCAGAGTTAATTCACAGAACAAAGGACCATTTTAGTAGAAAATTTCAAACAGCAGTTTTTACAACATCCTATGTTTCAATATTACTTAATTTTTTTCTCTCCTCCCTCAACTACTATAAAGACCTTTTGGAAAAGGACACTCTTTGATTCATCTTTTTTATTTTTCAGCAACTAGGGAGAAATGGGCCTTACCATAGATGTTCAGTAATATTTAATGAATGAATGAGTGGATGAATCTGTGAAGAATGGAGAAAAAGAATTGGGAGGTGAAGGTAGATGACCAAGAATAAGAGGAACAGGAGAAAAAAATATCAAGATTTGGATTAAGAAAAATGAGTTTAGTAGGCCCACAAATTCTGACAGGAAGATAATACAAATGAAAAATTGCTAGAAGGGAATCACGCTTCAGAATTACTCTAGCCTGTGTCATTGTGTTTGATGAGCAACTCCTTTTGCATTTTCATCTCCAAAGAGATTCCATCCAGGCCTCATGAATCAGGTTCAAGGTCAGGCTGAACCTGGAGTTTGGCTATTGTCAAGGAGCTGAGGCCTGTCTTTTCCCACCACCAGGAGAGAGCACAGCCTTGCACTCATGGTGTCCCCGTGGCCTCACAAGGATGCCTTAGCATCCTGCTTGTCAGACAAACCCTTGGGGATCCTTTCAGGAGGATGGAGTGAGCACTGCCAGAGATGAAGCTTCGGACCCCTCCCCCTCCTCCCTCTCCATGGGCAAGGAGGAGTGATCTGAGGGAAATGGGTCAACTCCTGGGAAACTGTTCAGGAGCTCCAGGGGGAAGAAGATCTTTTTTTGTGAAATCTTGTTTTTGTTTCTCATTAAAAGTGTCTCTCATCCAGACTTTTTGGCTGGTTCAGGATTAATATGAGTACACACTAATGAGGAAGAACATAAACCAGTCCTCAGGGCAGGGGGGAGTGGATATGGAAGAAGCTAAAAAATCATTTCATTAAAAGGCTGGTCCGTAAAAATGACCTACTTATAATGTCTCCTGTCTTCAAGCTCTGAAAAGACCCCTATGCATCATCTGTACTGCTAGAGCCAGAGTGCTGTGCTGTTTTCTAACCTTGAATCAGAGTGTGTCACTCCCCTGTCTAAATCCCTTCACTGATCATCCTCCTGACTTTCTCCTGACAGCAGGATGCAACCTGGCCCATCGGAATTGGTCTGACTCAGTAATTTTCAACCAGTGTGCTGCAAGAATGTTTAAAACATGCAGTGCCTGACTGAGCATTGACCTCTTTTCCTTTAGACTGTCAAATAAAAAACATGACAAAAGCCAACACAACAATAGCCACTCAGTGTGAATGAGTCAAAATTATACCTAATTATTCTGTCAGATCAGGAAAAAATATAATATTTTTGTTGTGCCCCAGAATGTTAATAATTAGTTTATGTGTGCCATGAGATGAAAAGGGTTGAAAATCGCTGGTCTACCCTATTCCCTCAACATGCTGGTCTCTATCTCTGGGCTCCATACGTATCCAACCACTTGAAATTTCCCTGAAGAGCATCCTCCAGATTTGCTAAATGTAGGAAATAAAAACTACAGGATTCTCAGTTAAATCTGAATTTCAGATAAATAATAAACACTCATTTTAGTACAAGCATGACCTAGGCAATATTTGAGACATACTGAAAAATGTATCCATTGCATATATTAAGCTCAAATGAACTTGGTCATCCTGTATTTCATCTGGCAGTCTTAGCCCTCTCTACCCTAGAGCCGGCTCTTCAGAACACAGCTTAAGAGAACACAACTTTCTTCCCTCCCCATCCACCCAAGTCTAGGCCACACGATTTCCCCAATGGACATAAACATGCTCCAGTGCTTCAGTTTCTTACTACATGATTTACAATGATCTGTTTACTTCTAAAGCTCAAGTATTAGATTATATATTCCACAAGGTTAGGGCTTATGTCTCATTCATCATTCTATCTCTGAAGCTTAAAAAGGTGCTCACAACATGTTGTTCAATATTTACGTATTAAATGAATGAATGGAAATTGACTGTTTACAAAGCACTTTCCTAACTCAACAAATTATCTATTTCTAAAGTACACACCTGGAAAACTGTTTTCTGTACCAGAGTAAGCCCTGGGGATCTTTCTAAATACTAGTCAGAACTCTATATGCTCCTTACTAAACTCTTACAATGGCTTGCCACTATCCTATCTAATAAAATAGTAATATGCAAATTGACTGTCACTCCAACAAACAAGATGGCTGCCCCATGGGGTCAAAGATGGCCACCCCCAATGTGGAAACAAGATGGCTGCCACAATATGGCTGGCAGGGGAGGGCCGTTGTGGGCGATCAGGCCAGCAGGGGAGGACAGTTGGGGCAACCAGGCCTGCAGGGGAGCAGTTAGGCGTCGATCAGGCTGGGAGGGGAGTGATTAGGGGGTGATCAGGATGGCAGGCAGAAGCAATTAGGGGCAATCAGGCAGGCAGACAGGTGAGCGGTTGGGAGCCAGCAGTCCTGGATTGGGAGCCACTGGAATCAGACCTAAATGTGCAGTTGGACATCCCTCGAGGGTTCCCAGATTGGAGAGGGTGCAGGCTTGGCCGAGAGACACACACCCCCATGCACGAATTTCATGCACCGGGCCTCTAGTAATTAGAATAAAACCCCAGTCATTTCCATAGCTTATAATTCCCTGTGTGATCCCACACCCGAGTCTAACCTCACTCTGATATTCTAGCCCTCTTCTCCTTGCTCACTGTTCACCAAATGCTGGAAAAAATATAATATTTTTGTTGTCCATGACAGTTCCAATCAAGGCTCTATCTCAGGGTCTTTTCACTTGCATTTCCCTCTGCCTGGAAGGTGTGAAGGTTTATGCAGTTCCTTCCAGCTAAAGAGTCCCCTCATGGGAAAAGCTTCCCATGGCCTTTATCTCTAAAATAAATGCTACTCTCCAGGCCTTCACACAACTTACATTTTCTTCAAAGTACTCACCACTATTTGATGTTTTCTCATAGATTTCATTATCTGTTTGCTTACACTCTGTTTTTCCCAATAGAATATAAGTTCTATGAAGAAAGAGACTTTGTATTCTCCCTTTTCCTTTGCATTCAGAGCACTTAGAACAAAGCCTGGAATGTGTAGATGCTCAATAAATATCTGAGGAAGGAAGGAAGGAAGGAAGGAAGGAAGGAAGGAAGGAAGGAAGGAAGGAAGGGAGAAAGACATATTTCTAACTATACTCTGGAGCCTGAAATTCTTCACTAGAAAAAAATTTTCTTCCCATGTAAGAGGCAAAACCTATAGGCTCCATTAAAAATATATATACTGTGTTTCCCCAAAAAATTAAAATGGAACTGCAATTTGACCCAGTAATACCACTTCTAGGAATATATCCCAAGAAAACAGAAACACCAATCAGAAAGGATATATGCACCCCTATATTCATAGCAGCACAATTTGCCATAGCTAAGATTTGGAAACAGCCTAAATGCCCATCAGCAGATGAGTGGATTAGAAAAGTGTGGTATATCTATACAATAGAATAGTATGCTGCTGTAAAAAAGAAGGAATTCTTACCATTTTTAACAGCATGGATGGAACTGGAGAGCATTATGCTAAGTGAAATAAGCCAGTCAGTGAAAGATAAATACCACATGATCTCACTCATTTGTGGAATATAAAGAACATTATAAACTGATGAACAAAAATAGCTACAGAGGCAAAGAAGCATTGAACAGACTGTCAAACTATAGCAGGATTGGGAGGAGTAAGAGATCAACCGAAAGATTTGTATGCATGCATCAACCTAATAAAAGAGTAACAAGCTAATTGACCATACCTTCACGATGCCCATCATCCAATCAGGAGTGAGTATGCAAAATAACCCAACAAAGATAGTGGGTTAATTTGCATACACAGGTGCCAAGCAGGTGGGGTGGGACACTTGCGTTGCCGCCATGGCAACGATGCAGGTGTTCTGCACCACCCAGCTGCTCCAGGCCTCTGGGCAGCTTGGGAAGGTGGAAAGGCGGCTCTGGGCTGGAGCAGAAAGGTAGCTCCAGCCAGAGCGAAGGTGGTGCCAGCAGCCAGGGGAAGGAAGGCCCCATTCTTGCATGAATCTTCATGCATCGGGCCTCCAGCATAAGGATAAACAATGGATGCAAGACACTGGCGGGGGGGGGGGTGGAATGTGCGGTGAGGGGGGGTAGGGGAGGCCAGGGGAGATCATTGGGGGGAAAAAGGAGACATATGTACTAATATTTGTAATACTTTAAACAATAAAATAAAATTTAAATATATATACCCGAGTAGAGTATATGGGGTGTTATCCAAGGTGTCCCTTGAGATAACTTAACCGTGCAGGTGTTTGGACATTAAGTAGTTGCTAGTGAAGAGACTACTCTAAGCAAGCAGGACTGAAGGTAGGCATCATTATCTGACCTTACATTAATACAGTTAAGACTGGCAGAGGAATTACGACACACAAAAATATGCAGTTGCAAATCACACAGCACACTTTACTACTCAAAAGGTTCCTGATGCCATGGCTCAGGCTTAACGGGGTCCCGGGGGAAGAGTGGCATCTTCTGCAGGCAGGGTGGATCCATCTTTGGGTGGCTGGCCTCTGGTTGGATCGAGTCAGCGGGAGGAGGGCGATCAAAGTCTCCCAATGGGAGGTTGGGCCTTCTTCTGCCATCCGGTGTGGAACAAGGCAGCGTGGAGCATGGATCAAGAGGATGATCGATGTCTGAAGTCGGGGACCCATTTTTAAGCCTGTTCTGGCCCACAGCAGTCCAGGTGGCTATCAGTAGCATATGTCATCACACAAGTGTTAATCAGAGTACAAGCTGTTTATCAATCACAGTGTGTCAATCAGAAGGTGTCTATTAGGTTTACATACATCATTCCTCAGGGTAGCTTTCAGCTATGGTCTTATCTATATGGTGCAGCTAGGGCTTAGCCAGAGTGGTCATTCCCTGTGCTCTTTAATATTTCACACAAATATTTCACAAAATAATAATTTTTCTATAAATTAATTTGTTACTAAGACATTATGTGTGTGTGTGTGTGTGTGTGTGTGTATCCTATATAATAAAGAGATAATATGCACATTGACCATCACTCCAACACAAGATGGCCATCCCCCATGTGGTCAAAGATGGCCACCCCCATGTGGACACAAGATGGCCACCACAAGATGGCCATCAGGGGAGGGCTGTTGTGGGTGATCAGGCCAGCAAGGGAGGGCAGTTGGAAGGGACCAGACCTGAAAGGGAGGGCAGTTGGAGGCAATCAAGCCTGCAGGGGAGGGCAGTTAGAGATGACCAGGCCAGCAGAGGAGGGCAGTTAGGGGCAATTGGGCCGGCAGGGGAGTGGTTAGGGGGTGATCAGGCTGGCAGGCAGAAGTGGTTAGGGACAATCAGGCAGGCAGGCAGGCGAGCAGTTGGGAGCCAGCAGTACTGGATTGTGAGAGGGATGTCCAACTGCCCGTTTAGGCCCGATCCCACCAGGGTCCCAGATTGGAGAAGGTGCAGGCTGGGCTGAGGGATACCCCACTCCCGTGCACGAATTTTGTGCTCCGTACCTCTAATGTGTGTGTGTGTGTGTGTGTGTGTGTGTGTGTGTGTGTGCGTGTGTGTCCTTAAATTTATTCTAAGGTGTGCATGAGTGATATTAGAACCATTCTGGAAAGTAAACTATTCAGAGCTGGTGGAGGAACCACCACATGTTCCAGTGCAACTTGCCCTATCACTCTTATAGATAGATGCATTATCAATTTATAACACACACACACACACACACACACATGCATAAAGCAAGTACTTAAGAACTTTCAACAAAGTGTTAACAATAATCACCTCATTCCCAAGTGTTCAGTCATCTCTTCTTAATATTTTTCTGTTCTGCCTTAATATTGTTATAATAAAAAAACAGCTATAATTTTTTCTTCATTTTAGGAAGAGAGCAAATGTTAACTGTTTGGATTCTATCTGCTGGTATACTCACAAGAACAACTAACTTATTCCCTGAAATTCTCGTGCCTGTACAGGAAGAAACATACCCCAGGCAATTGTAAAGGTCTGGTGCTGAGAAGACTGAGGCCGAATGGCCAGTCACATGGACACTGAACTGACCCAGTACTACTTCTGCTAAGAACCTGCTCTCTTACTCAGACCTCTTATGATGAAGAGTCAGAACCTCTCACATTTTCTCCATCTCCATCCCTATGGCTTTGATAGAGAACACTTGGAATTATCTTGAGTGCTAATGTTCACATATTAGCATCTGTCATTGGTTGAATTGTGCCCGCTTCCCCCAATAATATATGTTGAACTACAAATGCCAGTATTTCACAATATAAACTTATTTGGAAAAAGGGACACTGCAGATGTATTATTTAAGTTGAGATGAGGTCATCTGGAGTAGGATGACCCCAAACCCAACATGACTAGTATCCTTGAAGAAAGCCATGTGAAGACACAAAGACACCTGGGGAAATGGGGAATGCCATCCTATCTAATGAAAGGATAATATGAAAATTAATTATCACTCTGCTACAAAGATG
Organism: Eptesicus fuscus; assembly: GCF_027574615.1. NCBI lineage: Eukaryota > Metazoa > Chordata > Mammalia > Chiroptera > Vespertilionidae > Eptesicus > Eptesicus fuscus. The sequence continues at coordinate 105,451,460 of NC_072474.1, read as the reverse complement.
TTGGTGCCCATAGTGGCCAGGGCGGGACGCTGGCATCGGTAGCCCTGGCAACGAGGCCAGCTTCCCAAACCGGGCTGCGGAGAGAGGGAGGGCCTGTGGGCAGTGGGCACACGCCAGGGGTGGGAGCAGCTGGGAGCACGCCCTCACCCCAGCAGACAGGGCTCGGCAGTGAGTGAGCAGCAGAGAGCTACCAGTGGTGGTGGGTGTGGTGGCCCGGCTGCCGGGAGACCGGCTTTCGGCTGCTGGGGCCTGCACTGAGGAGACTGGTGGTACGGGCAACTGTGGGGTCGCAGCCCGAGGCTGGGGCGCTGGGCAATGTGGGACTGCAGCCCAGGAGGCGAGGCGCTGGAGGACCTGGCCACTGCCGCCCCTGCACTGAAGCCGCCTCCTACGAGATGGAGCCTAGCCTAGGTGTGCGGTAAGCGGGTTCAGGGAACCTCTCCTTTTGCAGCGCCCAGAGCCCAGGCTGGCCAGCACCCAAGAGGAGACCCTCACCAGGATCGGGAGGCATGGCTGGCCTCCAAACCACCAGTGACCTTAGCCCAGGCCTGCCAGCTCCCCAGAGGAGACCCCTGCCAGGATCGGAGGCTTGTGGCTGGCCTCCAAACGGCCAGTGACCCTAGCCCAGGCTGGCCAGCGTCCCAGAGGAGAACCCTGCCAGGATCGGGGGCATGACCGGCCTTGAAATTATGGGGGCCCCTAACCCGAGGAGGCCTCCTGGCCGAGGACACCCGAGTCTGTTCTTGACCTAGGGCTGGGATCTCCCCGTGAGGGTCTAGAAGCCACCAGAGTCTAACTGCCAGTCTCGGGGAGGTGGGAGTGCATCCACTGTCTACCAAAAAATAGGACTATCAAACCGTTCAGTCTCAGTGCAGACAAAGATCTGAGGCTGACGGGGTGGAGGCCAGACGAAAACAAAACAGCAGAAACACCCTGCCCACCTGGGCAGGTGCAGCTGCAGGCCACGTGGCCTGGGCAGTGTAGAAAGCGCTACCCTCTCCCGGGTCCTGTGCTGGCACCACTGCCACTCTTACCCTCAAGCCCCCCTGAGTCCTGAGAGGGAAGTGTGTAGAGCATCCTGAAGGAGTTGTGCTGTTCTGGGTTCTTTTGCCCAAAGACACCCTTTGGGATGAATTCAGAGCCACATCTCACTTCCCATGACACTGGAAGAACCATGTAAAAGGATTTCGACAAAAGCTTTCCACATCTCTGTTTATTCTTTTGAATCCATAAAACGACCTTGAAAAAAGCATTCGGCCACCTAAGAGAGAATGCACTTTCTGGCCAGAGCACGCAGGATTCTTTTGCCCAACAGGTTAAAGGAAGCAGAGAGCTGGCACAGTGGAAATGGCACTGGTGCCCTATGAGGAGACCAGGAGAATGGGGTTGCAGAAGTTCCATAAGCCTCTTGCCACCTTCTCCTTTGCAAACCACACCATCCAGATCCACCAGGACTGGAGGCAACTGGGAATCACAGCCGTGATTTGGGATGCGGTAAGCAAATCTTGGGGGGCCTCTGAAAACATCTGCAATTGATTATAAGACTGGTCTTTATTTAAAAAGAAATAAAAGAACAGCTTTGTTGAGATCTAATTCATATACTGTACATGTCACCTAAAGTGTACAATGAACTGTTTTTTTTAAAGTAAATTCAGAGTGGTACAACCATCACCATGCTCAATTTTTAAATATCTTCATGACCCATCCCCTCCAAAAAAAACCTTCTACCCACTGGAATCACTTTCCTGATCATCTTCCACAAAATAGATTGCATTTTAAGGGTGGGTAAAGGAAAGTTGAGGGAAGTTAAAATACTGCACAAAGGATATTGTAAAATGACAAAGCCCAAAGTGAAGATTATGTGTTTTCTTTTAAAAAAAATTTTTTTTTTTTTATTTCAGAGAGAAAGGGAGAGGGAGAGAGAGATAGAAACATCAATGATAAGAATCACTGATCAGCTGCCTTCCACAGCCCCCCTACTGGGGATGGAGCCTGCAACCCAGGCATGTGCCCCTGACCAGAATCAAACCTGGGACCCTTCAGTCCACAGGCCAATACTCTATCCACCAAGCCAAACCAGCCAGGGCCATGTGTTTTCTTTAAGTTCTGTGTGGTTGTAATGGTCCCCAAATCTATACTAATAAAAGGGTAATATGCTAATTAGAGTGGTTGTCTTCCAGACATCCTTCCAGACAAAGCTGCAGCAGCTGCAAGGGCCGAGGCTCAGGCAGCCATGGGCAGCTGCGAAAGGCTGAGGCTCAAGCCAGCAGTGGCAGAAGCAGCGGGATAATGGGGGCGGTGCCCCCAGAGGGAGGCCAGACTGGGGGCCAAGGCACAGGCAGTTTGGGGTGATCAGGCCGATAGGGGAGGGCAGTTGGGGGCTATTGGGCCAGCAGGGGAGGGCAGTTGGGTGTGATCAGGCCTGCAGGGGAGGGCAAGGTAGGGGCGATCAGGCCGGCAGGCAGGCAAGTGGTTAGGAGTCAGTGATTCCAGATTGTGAGAGGGATGTCCGACTGCCAGAAGTTGGACATCCCCTGAGGGGTCTCAGATTGGAGAGGGTACAGACTGGGCTGAGGGGCACCCCTGCTCCCCAGTGCACGAATTTCATGCACTGGGCCTCTAGTGTTAATGATAAAGGTGGAGACTGGAGTGATGCATCCACCAGCCAAGATTGCCCAGGGATCACCAGAAGCAAGGAAGTGGCCAGGAAGATGCCCCTACAGATTTCGGAGGACCATGACCCTGCCCACCTCTTTATTTCAGAGTTCTAGTCTCCAGAGCTGTGAGATAGTGGTTTCTGAAAGCCACCCAGTTTAGGATACTTTGCTATGGCAGCCTTAGGAAATAAATCCTTTTGATTCCTTTCCTCAAGGATAAAAACAGTGGCTGAGAAACTTTTCAAAACATTTAAATATCCAGAAACATTTCCTTTTGTAAATGACCTTGTGGGATAGGTCAAATGGTATATATTGTCTATTTTTAAATGAGAAAATTGAAGGACAAAAGGGTCCTTGACAACCTCTGCTCTCTCTCCCACTCTCCTGCTTGTTCACATTTCTATGTCACAGCACTTTTTAAATCTGTCTACAACTTTCTGTCCCATGTAGGTTCTACGAGAAAGAGACTTTATTGTTGATCTTAGTCTCTACAACAGGGTTTATCACATGGTTCTCAACACACTTTTATTAAATGAATAATTGAAGTGATTTGTCCAAGAAAGAGGGGAAGAAAGCAAACTCACACCTATTAAAAACTGACTCCCTTTCCGGCTTTTTATTTTTGTACTTCAGACATTTGATCCTCCTATTGCTCAAGAAAGGAATTTTACCCATAATTTACATATGGAGAAACAGTGCTCAAAGCGTATGCGTAATTTGGTTATAATCAGATGGCCCAGAAATGATAAAGAACTCAATGGTCATCATGAGCTCATGCATCTCGAACAGTCAGTGCGACTGCAGGAGGTATAACCTCCAGGGGGGAATTTGGCAACACTTACTTTTTTGGCCCAACAACCTATTTCTATCAATATATCCTAAGTATACACAGCAAATACAAAAAGGGGAAAGACACAGGACTCATTGCAACACTATTTATAATAACAAAAGATTGGAAACAACCCCTGTCCCACAGAAGGGGTCAGCTTATATAAATCTAGTATGAATAAATTATGTAATACCATATATATACTGTATATAAAAGCCTAATATGCAAATTGTCCCCACAGGAGTTCAATTGGGAGACTGATCACTCGCTATGATGTGCACTGACCACCAGAGGGTGGCGCGGAATAAAGCAAGGCCCTGGCCAGCAGCCAGAAGACTATGATCGGCCCTGATCAATGTTCAGGCCTAGGGACCCTACCCATGTATGAATTTCATGCACCAGGTCTCTAATGTAGTTATAAAAGGGAATGAGAAAGATCTATATAAGGGGATGAGTGGGATGAGGGAAGTGATTAACTGGGAACTTAGATGTATCTATGCATAGCCTATGGACACTGACAATAGTGTGGCAAAGGGAGGGCAGGTGCAGGATGGTGGAGGTCAATTGAAGAAAAGGGGGACATCTGTAATACTTTCAACAATAAAGATAAATTTTTAAAAAAGATCTTTATTGATTGCCATTGAATGATCTTCAGACTCATTAAGTTAAAAAGCAAGGTAAATGGTATGCTTAAAAAGCTACTTTTACTTAGGTAAGAAAAACTATTAAAATACATATATACACATACATATATTTGTTCATATCTTCTTAATTAAAGTTTGACGGATCTAAAGCTAAGAAGTGACAATAAGACTACCTGAGGAGGAAAGACAAGGTGGGGAAAGGAAACAGCTAGACCTCTCAGAATGCTCTGGTTCAAATTTATGGTTTTGACTCTGGAGTTATGCAAATATTTGCACATTTAAAAACAATATTAAAACAAACAAAAACAAACAAAAACACAACCCCAAAAGTTAAAAAAAAGAATAATATAATTTAAAAATAAATGAATTTAACTATAGAAAATTGATGTCATAACCACTTAGTGAACCATACTTTCATACTTTCAAATACAATATTTTTACTGTAATTCCCTAAAGTGATAAGTTCTAAGAACAATACAGCAACAACCAGAAATAATTTCAAAGAAATTTAAAACCAAATTCAGAAATCTTATTATTAGTAATATTTGCAGTGCTTGATAAAAGAGAAAACCAGTAATAAATGTTATCAATGTTGTTAGAAACCAACATTTTTAACAAAAAGATTTCAGTGCATTAACCAGTGAACTTATATACATATATGCACAGCTCATGGACAGACGATAGTTTGGAGAAGGACAGGGGAAGGGATGAGTCAATGGGGGCAACGCACTTTCAACAATAAAGATACATTTTTATAAAATGATTAAAGTGCCCTGGCCAGTTTTTCTCAGGGATTAGACCATCAGCCCATTGAATGAAGGGTCACAGGTTCAATTCCCCATCAAGGGCATGTACCTCAGTTGCAGGTTCAATCTCCGGCCCTGGTCAGGGCTCATGCAGGAGTTGATGTGTCTCACGCACATAGATGTTTCTCTCTCTCCCCTTCCTCCCTCCCTTCCACTCTCTCTCTGAAGATCAATGGAAAAAATATCCTTGAGTGAGGATTTAAAAAAAATGATTAAAGTATAAAAATCAAAGTATAAAGCATATATTATAATCTTTGAATTGGAAATGTAATATAATCATGATTTTTTTTTATTTCTATAAATCAAATAACATGCCCTCTCACTGTCTATTGAGAGAGCCTTGTAGCAATGATAAGAGCACCCAGAGCACCCAGATTGTGGTCTCTAAACACCAAAAAGAATCAAAGAATTCTGTGGAAACGGACAACTCAATATCTGAGGCATAAAATGTACCAGCTAAACCTTGGACAATCTGCAAGGCCAGACGGTAAGAATGCTGCCATGAACAATGAGGCCTTGACAAGAAGACACAGGATCAAACCGGAAGGCCTTCCACTGGCCTCATATGGGACCACTTAAGCACCAAAAAGAAATTAATGACAGAAATGTGGCTGAAACACACAAATATATAACATTCCACAAATTCATAATACTACAAAAAATATATATAACAAAAACCCTTAATCAGTAGCCACCATCTCAGTATTCTGAGAACTAACCTTAAAAAAATCAGGCATTTATTCCACTTTCCATATACACAATATTTTCAGGAAAACTAAATTATCAATAAAGCCCAGCTCTTCTTTAGAGAAGAATCCCAGCTAATGAATGCAGAGGGAAGGAAGGAATTAGAAAGATCTAGGTTCTGAAACGACTAATGACAACAGATCCAAACAACCACCATGGACAGCTGCTGAAAGCGCGAGGTGAAAATTGCGTGGAGAACTGGATAATAGATGGGCCCGGCCCACACACCTGTGCCCACTTGCTCTACCTACCTACAGGCTCGCCTCGTTGTATTGCACTCCACGGCTGTGGTGTGGTTTTTTTATAAATTGAAGGCAAGACCCTCCACCAGCATAAAGAATACAGCTTGCTTTATGGCGGTGGCCTGGAGCTTACCGGCTGTTAGGCAACACACAGGTCCTCAGACTCCGGGCATTAGGTGGAGAAGACAGGAAAAGTCGTGGGCACATACAGGGTACAGGAGAGACTTTATTGTAGACCGAGCAGCCACTGCCACTACAGGAGCCATCACACAAAGCAGTTCTTGGAAGTAGTACCCCCCAAAACGGTCGCCCAAAGCTGCAGCACACAGCGTCCCCCACTGGCAACTTACATACACGGTCAAGCCTCGTGCCAATTAGTGAAACACTCCTGTGCCACGTTAACATCACCAGGTTACATAAGGATGCGCTTGCGCAGTACCTGTATTGCTACAGCTGTTGTTGCCCTGGCGTAGGGCAAAGGGGCCTTTCACCTAATAACCCTGCGGTGTCCTTGCCTGCACACCTGCGCATGGCAAACTGGCCTTGATCATCTGGCCTACTCCAATGAGGGTCCCCGCACTTACCATATCTCTGGCATATGCCTGCGCTGCTGTCTAACAAATACCACCAATTCCACAGCTTCAAACAGCTCAAATCATTAAGTCATGGGGCAATGAAGCAAGGCACAATAAAACGAGGCGGGCCTGTAGGTAGGTAGAGCAAGTGGACACAGGTGTGTGGGCCCATCTATTATCCAGTTCTCCACGCATTTTTCACCTCGTGCTTTCAGCAGCTGCCGATGGTGGTTGTTTGAATCTGTTGTCATTAGTCGTTACAGAACCGATATCTTTCAAATTCTCTCCTTCCTGCTGCATTTATTACCTGGGATTCTTCTCTGAAGAAGAGCCAGGCTTTATTGAAATTTTAGTTTTCCTGAAAATATTGTGTGTATGGAAAGTGGGATAAATGCCTGATGTTTTTTAAAAAGTTCGTTCTCAGAATACTGAGATGGTGGCTACTGATTAGGGGGTTTGAGGGTTGTTGTTTTTTTGTTTTGTTTTGTTTTGTTTTGTATTATTACAAATAATAATACTCTAAAATCCGTAATTCAGAGATTAAAACAGATATTGCCTTTTTCTACTTTTAATTCCTTTTTCTCCCTTCCTCCCCCATCCTCTCCACTTGTCAGAACAGTCCCAGCCACTCCACTGGGAGATGTTGATAATGGGAGAGGCATGCATGTGTGGGGTATAGAGATTATATGAGAAATCTCTACCTTCATCTTAGTTTTGCTGTAAACCTAAAACTGCTCTAAAAATATCAAAATAAAATAAATAATTATAAATATACAAATAAAAATAATGGAAGGAGATAGATGTTATAGATTTAAAATACTTACAAGACAAATTAAGCAAATGCAATGGGCAGACCTGTTCAATTCTGGGACAGGTTGCAGGCTGAATCCACTATAGGGGGAGTGCAGAAGGCATCCAATTGATAGTTCTCTCTCATCAATGTTTCTATCTCTCTTTCTCTTACTCTCTCTCTCTCTCTTTCTTTCCCTCTCCCTTCCTCTCTCTGTCTCAAATCAATAAAACATATTCTATTAAAAATTAAAAAAAACAGGAAAACTTTCAAGTTTTTTTCAAAAAGATTGATTTTATATGGTAATAAATATTTATTGTTAACTTTATGTTATTATTGTGAGGGTTTACGTCTGATGCTGTGGGGGTTTTATTAAAGTTCTTGTTTGTTGGAGACATACTAATATATTGATGGGTAAAATGATATGATGCCTAGAATTTGTTGGAATAGCCCAAAAAGAGGAGGAGGAGGAGGAGGAGGAGGAGGAGGAGGAGGAGGAGGAGGAGGAGGAGGAGGAGGAGGAGGAGGAGGAGAAGAAGAAGAAGAAGAAGAAGAAGAAGAAGAAGAAGAAGAAGAAGAAGAAAAGACATAAGCAAAACAGGATTAGAAAATCTTAAATGCGTTAGATCTGAGTGGTAATACACAGTTCCCTTTATTATTCACTTTATGTTTGTGTATGTTTAAAAAATTGTTACACAAAATATCTGTTATGTTTTATCATATTCCAAAGTCATATATATATATAACTAGAGCTCTACAGCTGAAAAACCATATCAAATCCCTCGGCTCTACTTACATAAAATATGCCAAATAAAACCATTTCTCACTGCAACCATGAACATCCTAAATTACTGTAACAGTCACCTGCTGATCTCCTGTTTCTAACTTTACTTTTCACAATCTGTTTTCCATAAGACAGTGGGAGTTATCTTTCTAAAACATAAATCACTGTGTCATTTCCTTGCTCAGGCTCCCCAATGGCTTACCATTACCCATGGATAAAATAGAAAGTTTACCAAGGCCTATAAATCCCCATGTAATATAAGCTTCAGCTTGCTCTCCAACTTATTTCTTATCTATTATTCCTGCTTTCCTAGGTTAGTCCTCTCTAATCACACTGGCTTCCTTGTTGCTTTCTCAAATAAGTATACTCCTGCCTCAGGACCTTTGCACATACTATTCTCTCTTCCAGGAGCATGCCTTGTTCTCTCACTTCTTCAAGACTTATTGCAAATATTAACTCTTTCCAGAATTCTTCTTTGACCCCTCTCTCTGAAAGAATACTCAATACCCCTCAAAATCCCTTTACCCTACTTGGTTTTTTAACCACAGTGATAACCATTCATGTGATACCTAGGTGATGTGTCTCATTTCACATAAGAAGTGTAAGCTTCATGAAGGCAAGAACAATATTTGATGCAAAACTCTATCCCTGGCACCTAGGACGGAGCCTGATGCTCAAATACTTATTCTTTAAATTAATGTCAACTGAATGAGAATTAGAATATGGGATTTTCTTATTCCCAGCCACAATACTAAGTTATTTTCTCTTCTTCAATTATACTGTCTTTCCATCAAACAATTTTAAAAGAACCTAGCAAATTCTAGATGTCTAAAAACCAATGGCTACAATGTTAAGACACATATAACTTCCTAAGTGAATTTACACTCCATTAAGAGAGATAGAGCCAGAGAAAATGATCCATCAACTGGGAAATTCTCTAAAGATGGCTTTCTCATAAATGGGTTAGAATTCTTCAGCTAGAGCAGGAAGTTACCGAAATTCACTATTTCCTTCTTGATCAGGAGGCCAAGCACCCCAGGTTCACTTTGATTAGCCGGAATATTCTGGTAGGATGCGATTTTAAGGTTTAATCGTTTGAAGGAGGAAGCCCTTCTTTCTCCCTGTGGTTCATAACCTTAGGCTGAGTTCCAGCTCACCTTAAAATGCACAAGCTGTGCATGGCTCAGCTGTCACCCACGTGTTCCTGAGCTTTGTATTCTTGCTTTGTATTTTCCCTTTGTACAAACCCTCTGTTTATTTTTACCCATGGGCTTGTTACCCAGCGTTTTACCTTTCAGCAGAGACATTTTAAGGTAAACCTGAAATTAAGCTGTACATTGGCAGAGAATTTGGCAGACATGAGATATAAATAACTGTATCCCAGATTTTTTTTAATGCTCTCATTTTTACTTCTCTTCAGGATAAAGAATGTGAGGACATATATTCTAGTAATACCACATACATTTTCATTAATTTCATGTGGTGCATGACTTGTTATCACTGAATGGCGAGGAAGCACCTAAAATAAGTCATATGTCAAAGCAAAGGTTGCTAGAGAAACAGCGGGTTTTCAGAGATGCATGGAGGAGTGTTGCCACAGGCCTGCGAAGTTTGCAAAGGACTTTCTGATTATTTCTTTTGTCGCTCACGACAACTTTGCAAGGAAAATTATTGCTCTTGTTTTATAGATGGAGAGACTGAAGCTTAGAGAGAAATCACTTAATGCTGGAGGAGGTCATCAGGAGGACGTGACCTCTGGTTGACTCTCAAGCTGGACCTGGGCAATGGGAGGCTCCTCCCCACCTCCCCTGTCCTTGGAATGTGCATTCCACCCATCCTTCCCACACAAGGGGCCACTTCAAGGACGCAGCCTTGAGTGAGCTTTGTGTTGTTGAGACTACTAGTATGTGACTGAACCCAGTGGAGGCCTCTATATAAATAAGATTATGGCGGCTGAGTGCAGAGATCTATTGGCCCTAGAAAAGCCTCATATGTAAGTGCACTTGCTTATAAAACCTGCCACCTTCCAATCTGGAGTGACCTGCCTCTCTCTTTCCCTCCTTGTACTAAGGCCAGTTTCACCCAGGGAACCAACACTTAAGCTTAGACAGGTAGAAGTGGCATATTATTAAGGAAAATCATATTTTTCTGCTGAGGGGCTCTTCCTTTTATATCATATTCTACTTATTTCCCATGGAATTTAGCCTCCCCTCCACTCTACTTCATCCTGAGCTAATGAGAGTTCTTCATCCTCCTATCCGCAATGACTCATATGGGGACTCAAAGTTGGATCTTATGGAAATATGTCCTCTTTCTCTGTGATCGCAAGCTTTAGGGAAAAGTAGGCCAAAGTTATTTCTAGTAAATATTCTGGGTCAAATTGGGATAATGTCTTCAATATGAGAAGAAGGAGGACCAACAGAAACAGAGTTATATAGAGATTGAAGTCAAAAAATTTCACCTATTGCCCTGCCACGTGCCTCAGTTGGTTGCAGCATCATCCCATATACTCCAAGGTCCCAGGTTCAATTCCCGATCAGAGCACATACCTAGGTGTGGGTTCAATCCCAGTTTGGGCACATAAGGCGGTAACAGATCAATGTTTCTCTCTCACATGGATGTTTTCTCTCTCTCTACACATATCCTTGGGTGAGGAAAATACATACATACATATACATACATACATACATACGTACATACATATAAACTTCACCTATTTACTAAAGCAAACTTGAGCTGGACTTCTGACCAAGCCATCTGGTTAGAGTAGACTTAGATTGGATCAAAAGCAGGTCCTCCAATAGCCAACTCTCTCTTTTCACTACACCCAACCAGTCCTAGCCCACTAGAATCATAAGAGTCCATGTCACAAGCTTTTTGTCACCCAAAGGTTTTACCTCTCATACTTTGGTATCACAAAGAACTGGGTTGAAGGCCTCCTCCATCACTTACCAGCTCTGTGATCTTAGGCAATCCACTCATCCAAAACTCAAAAGTGTCCTCACTCTAATGGGAGTAACAGCACCTACCTCGTAAAGTCATCACAGCCAGCAAACACCTAACTGGCCATAATACCCACCCAGCTATTTGTAGCTTTGATTATTACTATTTACTACCTAATAAGAAAACTTTGAATGAGATAAGGCAGAGTAACATGATCCTTTCAGAGATTCACATACCAATATAGAAAACAACTCAGTAGAGTGCACAGCTGACCTTTAGCAGTGTACACTGCATGGATTCCCAGGAAATGGGATGCGGGGGGGGGGGTAGAGGAGAAGGCCAGAAATTCTACTTTAAACTGAAAAGCTTGTCCTGATACTAACAACTTCTTGTGCTGAAGAGAAGTGATTTCATGAGAAATAAGGTGGGGGGAGATAATATTTATTAAGTGTCTGCCAAGTATCAAGCTCATCCTAGACAACACATCATTTAATCTTCACAGACACCCTATAAGGATGTAGGCATTATTATGCCAATTTTATAGATCAGAAAACTAACATTCTAAATGTGATACATGAAAACACATGGGTAGTAAGTAGATCTAGAATCTAATAGCAGTCCTATCTGTGCTCAGATCTAGGCTCTCCTTCCACATTGCGCCATCTCTCCAAGCAGTATAACAACACCCCCCCCCCCCACATTTGGAAAACACCTAAGGGTCCCCACAGATATGGAGAGATAGATAAGCATGCCTCTCATCATAAACTCCTACATGAAGTCTAGTGTCTCATCTCCCAGTGGAAGGGATCCAACACCTCAAATGGACTGGATCTTATGCCAATTGTATCCCTAATTCAGACACCCCATCATCTCCCCGTCAATTCTTTCCGCATTCTGAACTCCCACTATTGTCTACCTGAACTGGGATAGTTAACATCACAAGGTCTGAATTTCTAGGGAGCGGGCCTAAGCCATCAATTGGACATCCTTAGCACTGCCAAGGAAGCGGGAGAGGCTCCCACCACCACCACTGTGCTCGCCAGCCATGAGCCTGGCTTCTGGCTAAGCGGCGCTCCCCCTGTGGGAGCACACTGACCACCAGGGAGGCAGCTCCTGCATTGAGCATCTGCCTCCTGGTGGTCAGTACATGTCATAGTGACTGGTTGTTCTGCTGTCGGGCCGAAATCTGCTCTCCGACATCCCCCAAGGGGTCCTGGATTGCAAGAGGGTACAGGCCAGGCTGAGGGACCTCAACGGTGCATGATCGGGGCCAGGAAGGAATGCAGGAGGTTGGCCAGCCGGGGAGGGACCAGGGGAGGGCTCCAGGGCATGTCCATCCCATCTCGCTCAGTCCCTATCAGCTGGACCCCAGCAGCAAGCTAACCTACCAGTCGGAGCGTCTGCCCCCTGATGGTCAGTGCACGTCATAGTAACTGGTTGACTGGTCAACTGTCAGCCTCCTGGTGGTCAGTGCATGTCATAGCAAGCGGTTGAGCGGCTTTAGCATATCATTAGCATATTACGCTTTGATTGGTTGAACAGACGACTGGATGACTGGACACTTAGCATATTAGGCTTTTATTATAAAGGACTATAGGCCTGGTGCACAAATTCATGCACAGGTGGGGTCCCTCGGCCTGGCCGGCGATCAGGGCCGTCTCGCCCAGTCTGGGGGGAGGGACTGCGGGAGGTTGGCTGTGGGAGAGCACTGACCACCAGGAGGCAGCTCCTGTGTTGAGCATCTGCCCCTGGTGGTCAGTGTGCATCATAGCTACCGACTGGTGGAGTGGTCAACCATTCCTAATGGTTGCTTAGGCTTTTTATATATATAGATGTTTTCAAAATATTATTTCCCAAGTATTCAAAGAATTTTCTTTTCAAGGAATACCTTTATCATCTTGGGATAAATGTGATGCTCTTTTGGGTCTTAACTAGGGCTGAATTAAACCAGGAGAGTTTCTCCAATCCTTCTTATGGAACAAAATAATTCCAATCTCTGTGGGTCTAAGATTTCAGATGGGCCTCACTCATGCTGACAAAAATGTCACGGAGGCTAATGACCACTCAGCCTTCTTTAACTCCACAGAAAACCAGCCAAGGGAGCTGCAATGGCTTGGAAATCACTGTTGCCTGGTGGTAGACCCACCCTTCGAGGTAACCTCAATATGCAGAGCTTGCTGGACTGTGAAAATCCCCCAAGATGTAGGCGAGGAAGCAGAGGGATGTGGAAAGCCTCAGGAAAAGAGACCAAGGTAGCAGAGCCAATTAACTATCTGAGCTGCCTTGGACAGGTGGAAACCCAGAGCTGTAATTACTTCTCATCTGGAAGATTAGCCTTCCTTGAAATCCTGCGAAATGACCTCGGGGCAGCCCTAGGGATCTGTGCAAATAAGAAGAGGAACACAATTCTTTTCTTCTCAGACCTGAATAGCCCCAGATGGATCTGTGAGCAACCCATAAATGGAAGAATAATACTATTAATAACTGAAGGCAAACAGGTCTATCTTTGGGGGCTTTTTTCAGTTAATTAAGATTTCCTTTCTTGGAGTAGCCTGAAGTGGGCAGTTCCAGCCATCCCCCTTTCCTCTCTGAGGACTCAATTCCTGATTTGGGAGACCTGCTCTGAACTGAAAGTTCATCTCTAGCGGAGTCAAAGGTAAGGTTTATTTTGAAAACTATTTTCCCACTTTCAGCTGGTCGTGCCTCCTTTGAAGGCTCTGAGGGCCCATTTTTCCCCTATGGTTTCTCCTTGACCCGAGCAGACACTCTCTACCATGGAGACCATCTGTCACAGCAGCATTGGATAAAAACCTACCTCTGTCCTTCGTGGTGAGGAGGAGGCAGGTTTCTCCAGAGCCTTCTTTGCTCTTCATTTTCACAGACAAGTCTCCCAATCAAGAGGACCTCTGGGCCAAGAGCTTGTCAATGGAGGAACCTCCAAACCTGTAGAAAATTTTTATAATTTATTTGAGCCAGAGGGAGGATACACCTGGAAGCAAGATCGCAACAGCCTGAGGTAAATGCTTCAGAGAACAACAGTTCCGTTTCTTTTATGCATTTGAGATTAAGGAGGGAACATAAGGAAGACTGTCAGTGTTATAAGGACAGGTTTGAAAGGGGTGTTTCAAAGGTGTGTTAACCTAGATGCACAAGAACAATGGACAGGGCTTGCTTAAGGCAAGAATAGCCTTTTACTGAAGAAGTTACATGCCTGGGGCTTGACTACCCACCTCCACCATCCTTCAGTTAGGAAATGATCAAATCACCCTGCGAGGTGACTTTTTTCTTGTCCACAAGCTATATAAGCTCTTCCTTCTCTAAATTGCTTTCCTGATGTATCAAAGCTCTTGTGATCCAGCTTCTTCCTACCTCCTGAGCCTACACTCCCCTCACCATCTAGACCCCGCACATACTGACTTCATTTCACGCCAATCCCACTGCCTTCCCTCTTTGTGCTTTGCAATTGTGTTTGGTTCATAAAAACAAAATTCAACTGAGTAAATGTGAAGCTCTAATTGGCTTCACAAGTGATTCCTGAATCAAGCAAATCCCATGGAGCAACCGGAAGGGAGGTCTGAGAGGGTTCACGACATGGAAGGTTTTTATCGGAAGAAGAGGTTGAAAGGGAGCTGTTAACAAAATAAAAGAAAGGATTATTTTTAATTATTTTTAAACTTTTTAAATTTTTATTGATTGATTTAATTTTTTTTTTTTTTTAGAGACAGAAATATCAATTTGTCGTTCCACTTATTTATGCTTTCATTGGTTGATTCTTGTATGTGCCCTGACTGGGGATCGAACCCGCAACCTTGGCATATAAGGATGACACTTGAACCAATTGAGCCACCTGGCCAGGGCAAGAAAGGGTTATTTTCAGACCAGGATATCTTCTTTTGCGGGGGGAGGGGAGGAAAGGGCATGGATTTTTATCATGCGGATCCCCTCTTTCCATTGGGGTGGCGGGGAGAGGGAGAGGGTCCACAGACAGATTCCCTCCTTGATGCTAACCAGAAAATCCCAGACTGACTGGGAGAGGTTGCACAGCAATTAGGTCAGGTATTGAGTCTAGGTTTGGTATCACAGGCTTGAACACAAGTGACACCCTTTGGGGCCTGTGGCTTTCTCTTGAACAGTTCCCTTTCTGTGACATGCTCACTTCCTGGCCACTGTTGTGTGGCTGGCACCTTGTCATTCACATCTCAGCCTGAAGGTCCCCTCCTCCGCCCTCCCTGACCCCTCAGACTGCAGTGGCCACTTCGTCCCTTTCTATTGCATCACCCCATCTGAGTTGTGCGCACAGCATGGAGATTTTCAGTCATGTCCTCTCTCCCACACCCCCATCAGTATGACAACTCACTGCACACGACAACAGACCTTGTTCTGCTTGCTCACTGCTGGTCCACAGTGCCTGCAACTCTGCCTGCCACATGGTGGGTGTTTAATAAATAGTTGTTGAATTATTCATTAAGTAATTCTGTTTTTCATTCTCCTAACAACCTGGAGGTGCACATTATTATTCCCTCTTCACAAAGTAGTCAAGGGAGGGGTAGGAATAAAATAACCTGAACAAGGTCACTCAGATCTAGGAAGGAACAGGCTCGGGTCCCAATCTACTCCCAAGAGTGGTCAGGTCCCTGAGAGCCCCGGGGAGAGGAGGGAACGGCTCTGTGTGTGTCTGCTGCATCTGTGGATGTAATTTTGCTCTCCACCTGAATGTGTAACCGAGATTTTAGAGATCATTGCATACTGTGCTCCTCATTGTGCTGGGGACCAAGCCAACCCACAAAGGGACTGGCCCAAGCTAAACATACAGTAACCAAAGGTGAGCCCCAAGCTGAGCTCCCTGATGATAGGGGCAGACATAGAATATTGGGGACCAGCTAGAATTGTGAGAAATATGAATCATGCTCCGTTAACCGCGATTGTTCTGTTCTGATTAAAGAAGGCACATTCTGACCTGGCTGGGATTTGTACTCGGGACCTGAGAGCGCACCTGGAAATGGGGCCCATCCTCCACGTCCAGGAGCTGCCTATTATGGAAAGATTAACAACCTTTTTGCAGAAACCAGAGGCACCAGCTCTTCGAAGACCGCCAGCTTTTGCATACCCACAGGCCTTTGCAAATCTCCAGCCCTCATTACCTATAAACTGCCCATTTGACATACCTCTTTGCCTACTTCCCCATGTAATCTTTGTCCTTCTACCCCATATGAGCTGCTGGCTTATGGTGGGGTGCAGAGAAGATTTTTGTGGGTGACCTGCTGCTCTCCCATACTGCTGGCAGTATTGGAATAAAAGCTCATATGTGATTCAACGCTGTCTGCTTAATTGGCTCAAGTAGTGCTGGCAGCACGGACCCTCTGATTGTCCGATTACACGGGTTACACCGACTCCCCATTCCATGCCGCAGCCACCGTTCTGGCTGTGAGGGCTGTGCCCTGCCCGGGGGTGCAGGAGAATTGGGCAGAGGCTGGGCCCCAGCCCTTCTCAGCTCTCTCTACCGCAAGCCCACATGTGCCTGCATGTGCCCGCCCTGAGGGGACCTGTTTTCCATTGAGCGCACATTATTAAACGGACTGCCAGCTCTCATGGAGAAGATTCGCTTGAAGGTGCTGAAACGTTATTCCTCTCAGAGGGATGAGTGCTTTGCCCTCAAGCAGTTGATGACTCCGGCTTCTCTTCCTAATTAAACAGATGAATCTAAATGTGAAATATTGTAACTAAGCACCAGTCTGGGAGTTCACAGAGATGAAATACTCATACGTGAGGTGCTTGGGTTTATGCTTCTTCTGTGCCTAGTGGTGCTCTCACTCCCTCTCTCTCTTTCCCCTCTCTCTCTCTCTCAGAACACCCCCACCCAAAAATAAAACCCCACTTGGGAATTCTCAATATCTGATGAATAGAGAGACTAGGTGGGTGCTGGGAAGAGATCAACCCAAGAACTGGTATGCATATATGCATAAGCCAAGGACACAGACAATAGGGTGTCGAAGGCCTGGGGGGAAGGGGGAGAGTGGAAGTGGTCAATGGGGGGAAAGGGGACATATGTAATACTTTCAACAATAAAGATTTAAATATTTGTTTAAAAGAACACAAAAGGCATAGGCCAGAAAACTTCTAACTCTAAAGATGCTAAAGAAAGGTCCAGAAGGAAATGTACCAATATGCTCACAAAGTTTGTCTCTGTGTGTCTGGGGGAGGGTTAGGAGTGAGCTGTGTTAACGAAAAAAACCATTGAAACCTGCAAAGAATTTTAGTGAGTTTATTTGAGCCAAAATGTCGACATATGCCGGGAAGCAGAACCTCAATGTATTGAGATAATGCTCCGAAGAAATAGTGGGTTACATCTGTATTTATACATTGCCATCAGAGGAGGGACATAGGTGGGCTACATGAAATTCATTGGTGACGGATTAAGGAGGTGGGATAAAGTCAAACGGTGGGAAACCCCTGGGATTGGATAAAAAGTAAAATGATGGACACATACTTAGGTGGGTACAGGAACAATTAACATGATAATGAAGGAATTTGAAGTATCTGTCCTGGCGCCCACCACATTTGGTTGTGCCCCAGGGGCTCCAGCAAAAGAAGGAAGTTACAAGTTACCCAGACATCTCACAGATATGTTATCTTAGAGGCAAAAAGGCAAATGGGCTCAGTAAAGAAGATCTAAGTTGACCTTTGTCAGGGAAGATATCGGCCTAGGACATGACTGCCCACTATAACCTGTTTGTAGTTAAATATTTAATTTTCAGACCATCTTTTGTGGTTACTTTAGGTCTCTGAGTTTTCAAGACTGCCACACAGGCCTCCCCTGAGCTTGTCAGGTTAGCATGTGGCTCCTTTCGTTCACAGCTGTTTGCCCCTCCTCATATTGCTATGGTGGTTTCCTGTAGGAAGCCTGTGTTCCTGCCACCGTGGAGGAGAAAACACTGTGTCTTTGGAAAGAACGTGGAACAGGTAGGCAGAGCGGCAGGGAGCAGCTTGGGGCCAGGTTTTAGAGCCGCATGCAGAGCTGGCTTCAGCGAGCTGAGCCGGAAAAGGCCCCACAATGGAACGCTTTGGCCATTCAAAGCGGGAATGAGACCGTGGGTTCTTCCCTGGTGACAGCAGGAAGACAGCAGGACCTGGAGCCGGGAGGGGAACAAACAGCCCAGACCCAGAAGAGGAAAGGGTTTTTGAAAGCACCTTTGATTTGCATCGCCAGCACCGCGCTCTGTTTCAAAGGAAGAGTCGCTGGGTGCAGCTTCAATGCCTCCGGCAGGTGCCCAGCAGCCACCCGGTTCTGTTTGTTTCCTTTGTGCCGACTTTGCCTATTTCCTATCAAATGGTTAGCAGGGCAAGGAGCGCCAGGAGGAGATAAAGCCCAAAGAAAACAGCTTGTAGATGTTAAATAATAAAGCCTAGAAAAACCCAGGCAGGAGAGGACAGACAATGTTCCCTTTCACTCTTCAGACACGGGAAAAGCAATGGGTGGAAGGAAGGCAGAGCAACCCTCCTGCTTTTCTATTTGTAACTATTTTCTTCACCATACCCTACTCTGACCACCCGCCAAGAAAGGCTGACAACAAAACCCGTCTCACTGAGCTGTGCCTGAGACCCACTGCACGTCTCCTGACGCCAGGGGGCTGGGGGCGAAGGAAAGAGAATGTCAGGCAGCTTGCATTTCAGCTTGGATTTCAAATCTAGCAACAGAGAGAGCACGTGGGTTTGTTCATGAGGCCTGCTGAGCACTGGGGCAGAGGCAAGCCCAAGGCCAGAATTCTCAATAAAAACACAAGCCCACAGCTAGAAGTGAAGAGAGAAAATGGTGAAGCAGGAATTTTAGGGGGATATAGGCAGCTTAGGGATTTTTTAGAATTGGGTCCATGGGAAAAAGCATGGACTGCAGACTGGGGGAAGGTACATTTCCATAACACAAGGAAGCCAGGTGCAGTTACATCTCCATAAGACAAGGGAGGCAGCAACAGGTATATTTCCACAAGACAAGGGAACTGGAAGTAGCCAGAAAGGTCACATTTACAAAATAAAGAGAAGGAAGCCCTTCATTCAGAAGGAGGAGAAGAAAGCCCAAAGGGAATAGGAAAACAATAAGGAAGGATGGGGGGAGAACCTCACATGTGCCCTGTGAGGTTCCACCTTTGAGCCCAGGAGTTACTATAGTAACCAGTCTAGGGGAATAGTGACCAATCAGAGGGGATATCAAGGCACCAGGATCTGCAGCCTTTATAAGCCACAGGGAAGAGGGACTCAGTGGGACCCTTCTTCCCGCCTCCCTACTTGGGAGTCCATTCTGTGGGACTCTTCCCTCTCCCCACGTGGGAGTCTGTACTTGTTCTCCAATAAATCTCCACCTTTGCTATACCATTTTCTGTCCGTGGATTCATTCTTCGATTCCGGCGAACAAAGAATCCGGGCTCCAGTCCAAAAATTCGGTATCAATGAGAAGGTTCGCGACTTTTCCTTGAGCTAGAATGCAGTTACGCAGGGGCTGCCTCTACTTGGGTGGTGGCACTTCGAGGTACGGTCGGCTTTGCTGGGTTTAAAATCCTTAGTCCAGGAACTGGTTCAAGTTGGCTGCTTTGGCCGCACTGTCAATAGAGCTTTACAGACCTCAGCAAGGGGACCCTACAAGAGGGCAAGACAGCAGACCCAATGAAAATGGAAGGGTCTCTGACACTCGCTCATCCATTTCCTCTGACAAATTCTATGTGTGGCCTTGGACATGGGGCCAGGCCCTGGGGCTAGATGGGGATCAAAAGCACATATGTGCCCACCCCTCACTGACCGTGGAACTTACTCACTAATCAGGAACTTATTCACTATGTGCAAAACATATACAAACGAGTCAAAAATAAAGCTACAGTAAGTGATATGCGGCATTGGAGCTTTAGGAAGCTAATACATTGTAGCCATATCCTCCCTGCCTGAGTTCTGGACTGGGAAGATTCAGGAAGACTGAGACTGTTAAAAATCTGGCCTGTGATATGGCGTTAGGTTTGTAGTAACAAGGAGCTGCACTGCTGTGGCTTTTCTTAGGTTGGAGCTGCAGTGACCCAGCCTCATTGCACAGAACAGATGTGGAGAAGAAACAGGGCCCCCTAAAGGCTGGCACCAATGATTATCAGGCACCAACCAGATGAAAGGGGTTTTAGGGATAAAATAGGCAGGTTTAGGGAGCTTTAGGAATAAAGCGGGTCCACGGGGGAGGAAGACATAAGTGAGGGCTTGGAGCTGCCAAAGGCATACCTTCACAGCGGAGGGAAAAAGGTGCCACAGGATAAGGGGAGAGGAAGACACCCATTCACAGAAGACAGGGAAAAGCCACAGGGTATGGGGAGGAAAAGGAAACGCACTTGCACAGAGGATAGAGAAATGCTGACAAATGAGAAAAGAGGAGAACAGATTTTCACAGGAGATAGAGAATTCTACCACTGAAGAGGAAGAGAAAAGCGGGGCACCACATGGAGTTTGGGCTTTGAAGCTCTTCTGCAAAAGAGTGACCAATGAGAAGGGAGTATCGAGACAAAGAGCTACATACAGCCTTTATAAACCTTAGCGGAAAGGAGCTTGGTGGGTTAACCCCTTTATTTGCTTCCAATCAATTTCCACCCTTTTCATCCACCACCTTTTGTCCCTGGCTTCATTCTTCAAATCCATCTGGACAAGGACCCGGGAAAGAAATCACCCTTGTACCCTGCTCAGAAAACAGCCTGACTCACAGACAACTCATCCCATTCCCTGAGGGGATCCGTGCAAAGTTGGAGACCAGAACTGTTTAGGAAAAATTCCTACTCTTTGACTGCAGGAGTGGGAATAGCATCCCCCCGCCCCCTATATTCTGTGTTTTTGTTCTCTTAACCCACTGGGCTGGGCTAGTAAGTCTATAGTCATCCAGGCCCTGGGGCTGTTTGCCTCAGGAAGGCTTAGCAATCCGTGCCATCCAGCTAAGACCTTCATCAGCTCAGAGCCCAGTACCAACCTTTGCTTTTCGGGGTATCATCCTGGCACCTTAGGGCATGTTAGACTTTGCCACCAGAGGTTCCTAAAATAGACCTGAAGAATGTACTGTCCCGTGCCCCTGGGTCCGGCCGAGACCAAACCAGAGGGAGTTGGACCTCCGTTACCACCATTTGTCCACCATCCAGAGCTGAGGGGTCAGTGCTGACATGTACACATAAGGAACTGGTGGACATTGAAATTGGGTCCCAAAGGAACTGTTGGTCCAGAAAGAAACTCACTACAGACTGATTCATTTGCCTGTCAGCATAACTATTATTGCTCGTCTCACATTCAGTTCTTATAAGTATATATCTAGTGACATACGATCTCGCTCATCTAGGGGAAATGATGAACAACATAGACTGAGGAACAAGAACAGAACCAGAAACAAGGAGGCATCGATCGGACTATCGGGCCTCAGAGGGAGGATAGGGGAGGGTGGGGGGAGGGGGGAGAGATCAACCAAAGGACTTGTGTGCATGCATTTGAGCCTATCCAACGGTTAAGTTCAACTGGGGGTTGGGGCTTCCGTGGGGAGGGGTGTGGGATGGGAATGGGGGGATGAGGACAAATATGTGACACCTTAATCAAAAAAGAAATTTAAAAAATAAATAAATAAAAGTATAACCTCAAAAAAAAAAAAAAAAGAATATACTATGAAAGCTAACGCATAGATCACTCTGTACCCATTTTCTATTCTCTTAGCCACCCCAAATTGTATTATCCATTAACAAAATCTAAAGCCTCTTGTGGGCGAAGCCACTGCTTGGGAATTACAAGTACAATACCTTGACCACAGCTTATGTAGTTGACAGCCGGATCCAAACTCAGACCACGTGCTACAGAGTGACCCCTAAAACCATGTGGATAAGCCTCGTTATCCACGTGGATTATTACAGATCCAAGAATAATAGTTTCCTCCTTTGTCCCTCAAGGCAGGTCTAAATAGCAGCCTCTCCTAGGCCACACTTGGGTGATTTAAAACTAGGAGCTGTCATACCAGAACTCTCTGTAGCATACATGGTGCTTAGTTTTATTTTGAACTCCTGACTTACAGACCTCTCAGAAAAACCTTCTGCATTCAGTCTCATAGGAGAAAAAAAAATCATATGAAATAAAAGATATACATACCCATGCCAAGTGTATACTGTGTGGAATAAAATGAAAAATATTCACGTAAAGAACAAATCTGATTAAAAAGTGTTACTGGTAGTAGGGGGACTTCGTTACTGTACGAACTTTAATCCATATTCTCTGGGATTCTAAGGGAGGAAGAAACACATACAAACACGCAAACATGCATAAACCCCACACAAGCACACATACAGCCATGACCAGTTCAGAATCCAAATTCTTTCTTCATGCCTGTGGAGTGTCCAGAGAACAGCACAAACCTGCCAACCTCCGGGCAAGCTCAGGCTCTGTTCCCTGCAGAGACTGTTCAGCGAGGCTGTGCCGACCTTCAGAAGAAACGCCGAGAAGGAGGCTCATGGAGAGCAATACCAGGAAACCACATCACTGCACACATGCTTTTGTAACTGGCTCAAGAAATCCATACGCATTAAGAATTCTGGTTCACTTCAATGCATTCATATAATGTATATGATTTTACACAGTTGTGATCTTGTTTGTAATTTTGTTTTTTAATGAAAGTTAATTGTGTGAAAAAAGAAAACTGGTGGAATAAAATATTGTCAGGAAAATTATTGATAGGTCCGGGTTTTGCTAACTTTAATTATTCTAATTAATCTGAGCTCCCCTAGACCTGTCTTCTGGTTCTGCCATTAATCAGTAATTTGACCTTATGCAAATCATTCTTTCTTTCTTTAATGATGGAGTTAAACCAGAAAGCCTTCTAGGTTTCCTTTCAGCTTCAATAATTTTTGTGTTCCTGAAGTAGAAACTTAAGTTTGGTCATAACCAAATTACATGTAAATTTTCCTTGCACCACCATACTAACTATAATAACAATATGCTAATGAACTCTAAACAGCAGAAAAAAATGTTTCAATTTAGTATCAAGGACGGAGGTAAATGGAGAATTAATTTCTTATTCGATTAAGTATGAATTTCAATTGCCTATTTATCTATTATTGTCAAAAAGTCTAAGGCATAGTGCCCAGTATAGCCAACTTAAATTAAAGGCCACTTTTAGAATTTTGGGAGGTGTGGGGAAGCATGAGACTTGGTTGGAAAGCTTGTAAGGAGGATATTCCAAGAAAAGGGATGTGTGTGGGAGGCCGCCTGCCCTATTTATCGGAATTCCGACTTAGGGGAGATTTAGGGGAGTGTCGAAGGCGGCACCCCTAATTATTCCTTGACCTTTCCAAACAAGTCTGTGCATGTGCAGACCCCCGGGTGTTTACCTAGCAAGGTGGTGCCCCGTGTGCGGACCAAAGAACGCAACGAGACACAGCAGAACCCTCAAAAACGAAGAGGAAGGAAATAAAAGTAACTGCGCAGTAAGTCATTGGAGCCCGCTTGGGATTTCCAAGTTCGAGGGAATTGTTTTTCAGCTAAGGTTTCACAATAGGGCAGCTACTGTTCACCGAGTAACAGATCTCTTTGTTACTTAAAAAGTATTAAAAGCTAATGGTGCCTCAGTTATACAAGAATAATTAAGGAGTCTGTTATAAATTGTTATAATTTATATAATCCTTGGTTCCCTTAGGATTTCCACGTTCAAGGGGATTGTTTATCAGCTAAGGTTTCACAATGGGACAGAAGTTGTTCATAGAACAACAATAATATACACTGAGTGGCCAGATTATTATGACCACCGCATCAGTACTTCGTTGGGCCACCTTTTGCCTTCAATACTGCGGCGATTCTTCTTGGCATTCACTCCACGAGATGTTGAAAGGTGATGCGAGGAATCTGACACCATGCCTGATGAATAGCACTGTCCAGTTCTGTGAGATTTGATGGTTGTGGAACCAGCTGCCTGATGGCTTTTTTAACTTCGTCCCACAAATGCTCAATTGGATTGAGATCTGATGATTGTGGGGGCCACCTAAGCAAGGTAAAGTCTCCCTCATGTTCTTGAAACCACACCTGCACAATATGAGCACCGTGGCATGGCGCATTGTCTTGTTGGAAGAAGCCATCTCCATTGGGACACGCCATCAACATGATAGGATGAACTTCATCAGCAACGATCCTTATGTATGTTGTGCTATTCAGACGTTGTTCCACATGAATTAAAGGGGCCAAATCATGCCAGGAAAACATGCCCCAAACCATAACACTGCCCCCACCAGCTTGAAGGGTTGTATTCATTCATGTGGGGTACATGCTTTCATGCTGTGATTGTGAAATTCTCACTCTGCCATATGCATGATGCAACTGGAAACGTGATTCTTCGGACCACATGACTTTTTTCCAATGCTCGACTGTCCAATCCTTGTGTTCCTGTGCGAATTGGAAACGTTTTATCTTGGTAACTGCAGACAGCAAAGGTGTTTGAACAGGCCTTCGGCTTCCATATCCCATATGATGCAGTGTACGGCTAATTTGCCTAAAAACATCAGGTGGTCATAATAATCTGGCCACTCAGTGTATAATAGTGCTTAAACAGTTGTTAAAGTCGAATGGTGCCTTGGTTACCAAGAAACAATTAAAGGAACTTTTGTAGACTATTATAACTTATAATCCTTGCCGGGGCTGACCAGCAGCCCCTGAATGATGGTTGAACAGATTACTCTGACACAGTTTCACTGTGAAAGAGAGGGCTAAGGGGTTGCCTGGCTCAAGGGACCAAGCAGCTCCAATTGCCTGCCTTGCTAGGCTTTTATTACAGTTTGAGATAAAGTTTATCTTTTAGATACAATCAATAGAGTGAGTAATCTTGGGAGGACACATGTGTTCACACTGTCCTCTAGGCAAGGGCATCCAGGATTAAGCATAAGGATTCCAGTAAACATCTGTGAGGGTGGGTGGTGGGGGGGGAGGGGCGGTCTGCCCATGCACAGACTTGTTTGGAAAGGTCAAGGAATAATAAGGGGTGCCGCCTTCGACACTCCCCTAAATCTCTCCGAAGTCAGAATTCCAATAAATAGGGCAGGTGGCCTTCCACACACTTCCCTTTTCTTGGAATATCCTCCTTACAAGCTTTCCAACCAAGTCTCATGCTTCCCCGCAGGAAGGCTTAAAAAAAATACTTAAATATTCTACTTTTACACTACTTGCTTCAGAAATTTCTATAGAATAGCTAACAGAAATGCGTTTTCAAAGAAAAGTAGGTAGCTTGTTCCTGTAAATCTAAAACTGCTCTGCACACATTTCTTAGCCTTGGATAGCCCATGGAGATGTGTATTGTGTTGTGACAGAGCCTCTTAGATTATATAACCCTGAATATACCTACTATTAGTGGCAAAACAGTATCAGAATGTTACTGGCAATTGGACCTTTGTTCAGCAACCCTGGTACTTGAGTTCTGGCTAAGAAAAAATTCAGAGCCAAGACTCAAATAGAAGTAAAAGTTATTTAGAAAGTCACAGAGGTAGAAAAAGTAAGCCTTGGAAGAAGTGAGCCAGCGGGGCTGCATGGAACAAGTTACAGAGACCAATGAAGGGCTTTGGAACTTAGGAGAAATCCAGCAAGAATAGATGTGCCTCAGGGAAGAAGAGGGGAAAGGCTGGGGCGTGGTCCAGAGAGAATATGAGCTGGGGGAAGACGTGGGTGAAGAAGGGCATGTGCATGCCAGTGAGAGAGACAAACAGACAGAGACAGCAATTTGGGGTTTTGGTCTTGAGGGTTTTTATCCTCTCTCTAAAGACAAGGACCTTAATGGAGGTCCCAAGCGAGGATCTCAATAGAATATTCATCAGCTTTTCCAGGTGTGTCCTTTCAGGGTCTTGGTCTCCACTGATTGGCGCCAGGGCAGGGGGTCATTAGTCATCATAGCTGCCCTGATGTCAGCCATGGCATTTTCCCGCCTAGTTTTGCTGTTTTTCTGGGCCTGGAACTGAAACACAACTGAGGCCTAGATGTTATCTTCAGTTTGACTAAAACTCTGTCTCCGTAGTCCACAGATCAGTGGCTCTGCTTCCAAGATCATGTGATGCAGGTCAGAACCTCATTTTCCTGAGAGCTTAATGCTTAAGGGCGTGGTCATACAAGGGCTTGTATGGGAGGCTATTCTCTGGCTCACTTGTTCCTCCTCTAAGAGGGTCTACAGAATGACCAGCGACATGCTAGGGGAGAAAAGGTCATCCTGGGGGCGAGGTCTCCCCTACAATTGTCTGTTACTGGACACCCAGGGCTTTCCTCCCTCGTGACCTTCCATACCTGGCCTATCATTCCTCCTCTGCTCCTGCCTGTCTCACTCCCTACACACCACCACACAATAAGTACTCTGCAATAGGTGTATGACAGATGTTATTGTCTCCATTAGGTTACTCAGTTGGAGGTTATACTTTCATTGCTGTACAAATACGTTTCAACAGTGACCCATTTGCAAATATATACGTCCATAACTGCAAGATGGAGATGATACCAGTATTACCTTTCTTCCGACTTCAGCCAAGCGTGAATGAGACAAATGGGTTTATTGCACCACTTGCGTTCAGCTCAAATCGGAGATTTAAATTTGAAGAGGCCTCCGTGGCCCTCTGCACTCAGGTAGCAAGCACTCCCTTGACCATTTGCCAATGTGCACGTTTCCTAATATAGAACACTGCTCCCGCTAGCAAATTTGTGTCCTCAATTTTCTAGAAGCTACAGAAAAACTCAGCAAAGGTGTGGGCTCAAGCCCTCCTTAGAAAGGGTAAACACCTCAAACAATGAAAATCATCCATTTCTTTGAAAAATTAATCTACAACTTAGCATACAGATTTCCTCTGGGCAGAGCCTTCCCTTAGCAACATGCTCTGTGGTTGACTAGTTATTTATTTGAATCATTTTGGAGCTATTTGAAGACAGATGAGCTTAAATCACATCTTTAAACAAAGCAAAATAGATTTAGACTTCCGCAAACATCTGTTAATTTTTCATACACAGTGAGTCCATTAGGATAATTTACCTTATGGAATAACTCACAACAAGGAGCTCCCTCCAAAACACCGAAGAAGGGAAAATTCAGTTATGCAAATGACTTCCATTTCAACTGTGCCCAGTGAACAATAGAAAGTGTGAGTGATTCAAAATGCATGTTAATCACCTTTGCATCTGCAAAGCTCCAGGAAAGTCAAGGACCAAGGATGGCAAGCTCGCTCGGATTTTCTGCAGGATTCTGGCATGACAGCATCCTGAGGGTGTAACCCTTTTCGGATCATCCATATGATGGAGAACCAATCTGGGCTGCTAGGAGTTCCTCTATTTGAATCTACTTTATGGGTGACTTTTTTCGCCGCTGGGATGTTAGGATGATTTGGGAGTAGTAAAACAATCCCGATGATCTTTCTAAACTATTCATCTTGGACCAAATTAAAAAAGTGTAATAACCTTGCAACTATGGCCAAAACCACTGTGGTCTTTGGTAACTGATGGGGGAGATACTGGCCATTGCTACTTAGTAGCATCCCCAACAGTCTCTGAGTAGAAATAACTTGTGACTTCTTGCCAGATTTGAGATTCCATTGCTGAAAACTTTGACCAGGGGCCATACTCATATGTAGGACATCTAAAAGGCTTTGGTGTGCTTAAAAGAAGTGCTTTTTGGGTATATATCCCCAAAAATTGATTTTAATGCATTTACAAAAATAAAAAAATTGTTTCTGCCATTCCTTCATTTTCCTATGAGTTTTCTAAGTAGAGTAGTTTTTAAGTATTAAAGATTTACTTCTGGTCTATACACTGTACTAAATCATATATAATTCCATTTCATTTTCAGAACAATCTGATGAAATAGAAAATATTATATTCATTCTATATTTGAGGACTCAGGTTCAGGTAGTTTAAGTTATTTACACAAAAAGCAAGGGCAGAGCTAGGATTGAACCATGGTCTGAATGATGTCATGCTGGTACCAATACCTACTTTATGCTCCACAGCATAAGAAAAAGTGATGATCACACTGACCTCCAAGGCCATAAATTTCCTTCCTCCACCCTTTGGTATAGTTTCAAGTGCAAAGTTCAAAACTCACAGGGCTGGAGATGTCCTTAAAGGGTTCTAATTCCATGAGTCTGAGAGCCAGGCAGGTGTAGTTTTCAAAAGTTCCCCATTGATTCTGATGGACCCTTTCCAGCAAGAACCATTGATCATATAACTAACTAATCCTATAACATGGGTGTCCATGTATACATCCTCAGGCATTTTGTATTATTTTCCATATGAACAACTGTAGCCCTACCTTTGCCCCACCCTATATAAAGTACTTAGAGAGGGTCTAGCATATATGTAAATACTCAATGATTGTTAGATATGATTATTATTATCTATTATTTTTTCAATTAAACATTTCAAAATTTTTTCCATTGCACTAAATGCAATGGACAAAAATAAACCAAGGTAAAGTAATAGAGAGCGGCAGGTGAAGGGGGTAAGACCATTTGGGAGATGCTTGTTTAGAGGAAATTTAATCAAAGGACTGAAGGAAGTGATGGAGGAAGCCACATGGCCATGCAGAGAGGACCACTCTAGGCCGAGAAAAGAGTCAGTGCAAACATCTTTAGGCAGAAACAAACTAAGGTGCTCATATTCCTGCACTCATTTAGCTACAGGTGGTCATATAATAGGCAGACCTCAACTTTTAATTAAATGTTTCTCAAAAGGTTAAAGATCTTGTATGGGATCAATCATGACCCCACCCCCAACTCATATGTTGAGGTCCTGAGACACACAGAGAGAGCAGACAGCATTGAAGACACAGGGGGGGAGACAGTCATCTACAAACGCCAAAGAGAGAGGTCAGGAACAGATCCTTCTCCCGTGGACCACAGAAGAAACCAATCCTGAGAACACTTTGGTCTCAGATTGTTAGCCTCTAGAACTTTGAAAGAGACATTTCTGTTGTTTAAGCCACCCAGTTTGGGGTATTTATGGCAGCCCTAGCAAACTAATACAGACCTCAATGTCAAGAATGAGAAGGAGGTTTTCTCTTTAAGTGAATCTATATGTTATTCAAACTTACAATTTTATTTTTAAAGATTTTGACCCTTTCAAAAGGGTGGTGCTAATTCAGATTAGATCTCCCAGGATTTTAGCCAAGTGGGTCAGAAAAATAGGAAGAAGTCTAGAAGGAAACTAGTTCTCTAGGAGGGATCTGGACTAGCTGAGCCTCAGTTGTCATCTTTGAAAGCATCCTGACCCACCCAGGATTGCTACGGTTTCTCAGATAAGGATTTAATGGCAGGAGTTAAGATTCTAGGGAATTGCAGGGGTGGAGGGAGACAGGTGGAGGTGGAAGAGGGCACAGAGGGGATAAATGGTGATGGGAAAAATGAAATACAATAAAAACTTAATTAAAAAGATAAAAAAGATTGTAGGGAAAACCTACACAACACTTGAGCTACTAAGCACTTGAATTCCCCTTAACATCACAGTCTTCAGGCTGTAGGACAACATACTAAAAGTCAGACCATGTCTGAGCCTAACCCCCAGGCTGCATGCTCAGAAGCAGCTGCCTAGGAATGTCACCCAAGATTAAGAGGTGCCAGGGTTGCAATGAAGAGGAGCTTGGTGACTAGACTGATGCTATACCCTTGGAAGCGCCTGTGCAAACTGAGTCATGTGTTCATGAGGACTGGAGGGTCAAAAACAGGAACAGGAACAGGAATAAGAGCTGACACTGGGGAGGGGAGTGGAGCGATGTGAGGATTGAAGCCTCCATCACTGAAGGTCTGCATGGGCATCCCTCTAAAGACTGAGAGAGTGCACTCTATCAAGTAGAGAATGGGTGCTTTAAAGGTGGGATGACACAGAGATGTTGGACTTGATTGCAATTTAATGAAAGTGATGCCCAAAGAATCAGAGAGAGAAAGAAACACTTCCACCAAAAGTAAGATGCTCCAGCCAGCAATGTTGCTATGGCATTTCAAAGAGCTGGTTGTACCAGGATCTTGGCTGTAAATTGAAATGGAGCTATAATCAGATGGCATTCTAGCTCTGGCATACTATGATTAAGTAATTATTCGAACCAGTGGTTTTGTTAGATTTCTCTGCACAAAAGCCAGCACCTCTTCAATTTCTGCCAGACTCATTATATTTAGCTTCTGCTTGAAATTTCCTAGTAAAAAGGCTAAATAGACAAAGTTTTCTTTACTGATTAATAAATAATTATAAAGTTAAAATAGTCGAAGTGGATCACTTATCTAAAATATAGTCAGACCTCCTTAAAGTGAATCAGTCAGATATAAAGAGAAATTATAATTTCAGATCTGGATGCTATGAGTAAAATACAGTTGTTAAAGAGATGAAATATGACTCAGAAATTGTCTATTTGCTTCTCTGAAACAAGGACATTTGGGCATCACTTATTAAAATATAATCAAACCTCCTTAGAGGGAATCAGTTACACATAAAGAGAAATTACAAATTCAGATCCAGGTACATACATGCTCTGAAGAAAATGTAATTTATTAAAGGGATGGAAAATGACTCAGGGATTGTGTATTTGCTTGTCTGAGTTAAGGACATTTGAACAGAGACCAGAATGATGAGAAGGAGGCAGCCATAAGATCTGAAAGAAAGATCTGGAAGAAAACCTTTCCAGCCAGAAGGAATAGGAAATGCAAAGGCCCTGAGACAGAATGAACTTAATATGACTGAGCGACAGTAAGAGCAGTAAGACTAAAATTTAGTAAGTGAGAGGGCACATTGAGGAGATGAGATTGGTGAGTCCCGCAGGGATCAGATTGTGTAAGACTCCACACAATCTGGGTGAAGCCAGAAACCTGGATTTCATGCTAGTTGCAATCAGAGACTCCTAAAGACCTTTAGCAGGAGGTTGACATAGGATTTGCTTACCCAGAAGATTCCACTGACTGCTCTGAGGAGACTGCAAGGAAAACAACAAGCCCAACCGGGAGGCATTATCAAATCCAACGATGAGGGAGGCTTGAGTTACAGTTTGGTTAGTGGTGGTGGTGAAGAGAAATTACTGATTCATTGGCTGAGAGGCATGAGGAAAAGAAGAATAATCATAGGAGAGTCAAAGAGGAATCCAAGGTTATGGGTCTGAGGACAATGATTCATGTAAAGAGATGGGAAAGAATAGATATGACGGAAAGGGCTATTAATAGTTCTGTTTTGTTCATGTTGAGTTTGAGATGCCAATTAGGTCTCCATATAGAGATATCAAGTCGACAGTTGAATATATGAATTGTGTGCTCAGGTTAGAGTTTTAGGGACAGACCTATGGATTTGGGTTATACTAATATAAACATGGCATACTTAGAGGCACAGATGTGAATGAGATCACCAATGGTGTGAATGAGATAGCAAGAGAAGAAGCTGTAGGTCACATCTACATTGTGAGATTGGGGACGGGATGAAGCCAGCAAGAGAAACCTAGAAGAAATGGCTACTAGAGTAGGGAGAAAACCAAAGACAAGAGCATGTTCAACCACTAGGAATGCTGCTAGGGATTCAAATTAAATAAGGATGGAGAAATGACCACTGGGTTTGGAATTAACAGGAGAGAAAGGAAGTGGAGACTTTGCATGAAGAAGACCTAGAAAATAGTTCTTTGATAGAGAAGAGAGAAATGGGCTAGAGGAGGCAATGAGGCCAAGAAAATCATATTTTCAAGTTGGACAATATTAATGAATACATGGTAAGTCCAATAATAATAATCCAATGGAGAGAAGTTAATTGATTGTGTTAATTAGGCTAGACTAAGTTGTTCTGCAGTAAGAAATAAAGAATAAAATCTCATTTAAACACAATAAAATTTTATCACTCATTCTCAACCATAGTCACTGGTGAAAAGGGCACGGGGTGGGAGGTGCGTTTCTTTGTTCTGGTTTTTGCAGCATATAAAGAGGCTCCTTCCATCACAATACAAAGCATCTTCCTTTGAGAGAAAGAACATGGATGTTTATGCAAGGAGTTTGATGGTGAGGTCTAAAAGTGGTGCCTGCCACTTCCTGTTGGCAGATCCAATTGGCCAGAACTCGGTCCTATGGCTCCTCTGATTCAATGGGAGAGTGAGCAATGTGGTCTTCCAATGTACTCAACAGGAAAATGAATTGGGTTTAATTAAATGCCTATCATTGTCACTGCACATGTCCCTACTTCTGGTCTCCAAACATGGGTTTCATTCTTTCTCTCCTACACAGGACATTCTCACACCTTCTCCGAGGAGGTAACCCAGAGATCCAGTCTGCACGGACAGCAGCTCAAAGTCCAGGATTCTGGGTGACCTCTCCACTTACAACAGGGTGTGTCTCCTATGGTACACCAACCTATGAACTAAAAGGGCAAGTTGTCTTCCTCCGCTCCCACACACAATGTGCAATGGTGAGACAAGGACAGAATAGCCATGTAGACACTATCAGTGAGAAAAAGGGGAATTGGGAGATGCTCAGTTGCCACTGGTCTGTGGCCAGTCTAAAACACCACTGAGCCAACTCGGAAGGTCTTCTACAAGGGGGGTGGGTGTGAAATCTCTTAGTGTATACCCCAATTCTGCTCTCTGAAGGAGAAACTCATTTGCCCCTTGTCTTTCATAATTCTGGATCTCACTCAGGGATATTCCTTCTGCTTTATTATCCGTGTTGGTCACATCTCGTGGGCGTTGGAGAGCATGCCCTCATTAAGAGCTGCGCAGCTCACCTGGCTCACTTCCTGCAGCAGGGCTGCTTTAAGACTCCCTGAACAGTTAGGCTGTTTTTAGGCAAGAATTCTTTGGCAGCAAACTCTCCCAGATAATTAGTATGCTTCTGATTTATTTGCTTCTAGTTAGACCCATGTGCTGCTAACTATATTCAAAGATCTTCTCATAGATTTGGATGAGGGATCTCTTTATTTCTTCACTTCCTCACCTCCCTGCCTGCCTCTCTCAACACAGAGGCTGCTACCCTGAGGCTGCAGTGCTTGAGTGGACAGGCCTCCCAGCTGATCTCTGCCTCAAGGCTGAGTCACCCCATTCAACTAAGAAGTCGCGCTGGGTCTTGTCCCGCAAAGCCTTCTCAGGTCGCATCTCTTCCTTGGGGTCCAGAAGCAGCTGACCTTTCCAACTCTGCAGGACCCTGACTTTCTAGACTTTATTTCCTTGTTTTGTTTTGTTGGGTTTTTTTTTGTGTGTGTGTATGTGTGTTGTTGTTTTTATTTTTATTTTTGCATATAAGCTGTTCAATTCTTTCCAGTGCTCATCTTTTTTTTGAGATTGGCCTGCACTCATAATAGATATCATAAAAAGGCATGATGTCAAAGCTCAGTGGGCTTTTTTGACCCTTTCTTGGGGGAACATAAACTAACCTTGGGATGGAGAGGGATTTTTTAAAAATACAAAATATAAGGAAAAAAATAATAAAATGTTAACTACATTAAAATTTTAATCTTTGATTAAAACTTTAAATTCTGCTGTTTCCCTTTGACTTCCACTGGGCTGTGTTGACATAGCCAGCCCATGCCCCCTCGTCTGTCTGACCTCTCTGTGGACACTGCAGGAGTAGGAGGAGATGTCAACTGCTGCCCTCGGGGAATGACCTGAGGATTGGCTGCAGGATAAAGGCAGATGGTCCTCTGCATGGTAGATGGACAGCATGAACTCCCTGGGCAACTCTGTCAACATCCTCCTTGATGGG
Source organism: Eptesicus fuscus (assembly GCF_027574615.1). Classification (NCBI taxonomy): domain Eukaryota; kingdom Metazoa; phylum Chordata; class Mammalia; order Chiroptera; family Vespertilionidae; genus Eptesicus; species Eptesicus fuscus. Next base: position 105,417,749 of record NC_072474.1, on the reverse strand, counting down.
AGGGACTCGGAGTCTTACTGCCTGATCATCCAAGTATCAGTCTGCTGGGCGGTGTCTGCTCCCTGGAGCATACTACCCATGAAAGAATCGCTTTGGCTAGTCTTGTAATAATTTTCCTAACTATATTTTTCCCTCAGGGTGAAACATGCGTGGCTGAGTATTGGAAAGCAGGAATATTTGGAATCAGAAGGAAGAATCAGTGTGAGAAAAAAGATGCCCACTGTCACGCCTCTTTCCCATCAGGCTACTCTGACACTAAATGAAACATTTTCAATAGTCACATTATGTGCAAAATTTAAGTTCCTGTGTATAAACAGAAATGAATTTAAAATATAAAAGATAGAATCCAAAGATTCATGCCCTTAAGTCCCAGAAGAACTCCTGGAGCCAGATTTCAGTTTAGTCTATGCCCATGCAGGCTCCTGAGGCTTGATGTTTAACCAAGTCCTATTTCCTTATCTTTGGACGCCCCTCCCTCCCCCGTCCCCCCCCCCCCTCCCCCTGCTTCAGGAAGAAGAGCTTAGCTAAAACAGTGGTGTGTGCTCTTTATCCACACCTGGGCTATTCAAAAATTCTGAGATTGTGCAGAGAAAAGCAAGGAGGACCAGTCCTCTGTCCCTTTTGAGTGCCAGAGGGAGCCAGGGAGCTGGAAGGCTGTCACAGACACTCATTAAAGAAATAGCGTGTCAAGTGCCTCGGAATCTGCTCACAGCCAATTCCTGTGGCAGCTGGCACAAGTGCTACTGTCGCTTAAATTTCCATGACAGAAGCAAGGAAAGGGCTGACGAAGTTTTCTTGAATCCGTGTCCTTGCACCAACATTGCCATTTCTCCTCGCTTCCTCCACTGGCTCTGACCACTGTTTACTAGTAAGTCCCAGCAGCCAGTCCCAACCTTGGTTAGGATGTTTGGTCATTCCTTTAATTGTCACACCATGGGGGATGTAGAGGTTAAAAAGAAAAGGACATGCATCTAGTATATCCTGCCCCTTTTTGTTTCCTTGGAGACTCTCTCTTCCCTTTCTTGGTTTAGGAAGCAGAGCTAACCAGCAGGAAATGGGTCTGGATCTCCAAGGCAGCACATTCGATTTTTATGCCAAACATTCTGTACTGAAAACAACTATATCAGTTCTTCCCACTTTCCCTTCCATATGGTGTATAAATCCCAAATCACCCTTCATTCATCCAAAATATACTAAACACTCGCCAGGCTCTGCACCGGCTTCTAAGGATGTACAGGTGGATGAAATGTGGCCCCCTGCCTCAATTCATGAAGAGAATAGTGCAGAACCAGTAAGAATACACCACCATCCCAAGCTGGTTTGGCCTAGTGGATAGAGTGTTGGCCTGTGGACTGAAGAGTCCCAGATTCAATTCCGGTCAAGGGCATATACCTTGGTTGCAGGTTCAAACCCCAGCCCTGTTCAGGGTGTGTATAGGAGGCAACCAATTGATGTCTTTCTCACATTGATGTTTCTCTCTGTTTCTCCCCCTCTCTTCTACTCTCTCTGAAAATCAATGGGAAAATACCCTTTGGATTAACAACAACAACAAAAATAATATAACACCAGGAATCTGTGGATAGGAGCACAAAGGGAAAGCATCTGGCCCAGCCTGGAGAAATCAGAGAGGGCTTCCTAGAAGAAGTGGCACTTCAGCTCGATCTTATTTGAGTAGGAGACACCTAGGTAAGAGGAGAAGAGAGACAGGGACAGACCAGGCAGAGGGAATGACAGGCACTAATGTAGGGTTTCTCAATCTTGGAAGTACTGACATTTGGGCCAGGTCATTCTCTCCTGCAGCGGGAGAGGGCTGTCTGTGCCTTGCAGCATGTCTAGCAGCAGCCCTGGCTCCCACTCACTAGATGACAGTGGCATCCCCTCCCGCAGTTGTAGCCATCAGAAATGTCTCCAGACATTGTCCAATTTTAGCCCCCGAGGGCAAATTTGCCCCCAACTGAGTGAGGACCACTCCACTAAGCCTGGAAGAAAGAACTCGAAGCCAGCGGGCATCCTGGAGTGTCAATCATGAGACAGAGTGACTGGAGATGGAGATGGAGAACACGCACAGCAGATCTTCAAAGGCACTTCAGCTCCAGGGAAGCGTTTCCTCTATTAAAACATGGGCACGGCCATACTTTCCCCAGGGGAAGGCGGGAGGGCTAAACCACATCACACCTGTGAGCAGCACAGTGCTGGTCACACGTGAAAAGAGATTTGTTCCCTCTCACTCTCCCACTCAGCTCCATCGTCCAGAATAGGCATTAGGGTGATGCACTGAAGGGCAGGGTGAGCGGCCAGCAGGGCCCCCAAGGCAGAAGCAGTTAAGCCACAGACAGAGCTGAGGACCGGGGAGCGGAGCGTGCTCCCCTGGCCAATGGAAGCTTACAGCTATGTGCCCATGACTCTGCCCTTGTCCACTTCAGAGCTTATCTTTTCAGAACACCTGGCTCACATGTGAGTCAGACATACTTCCTTGCCTAACATTTATCTCCAGCTAGCGAACAGCCACAGAGGTCTACACAGAGGCCAGGTCATGGAAAAGAGGGACAGACATGATCATATATAGAAATCTGGCCTTCAGGACCTCTGAGCCAGGGTGGGGAAATAGCACCCCTGCTCCTCTGTCACTAAGTCTCCCTCTCCTTAGCCCATAAGGTCTGGTCCCAGCTCAGGCACCACTTCCTCTCAGAAGCTTGCTCTGGTGGCTTCCCTGTCCCCCAGAGCTTGAGCATCCCATCTCTAAGTGACCCACAGCACCCCTGCACCCCTCTATCATAGCTCTCAGCATGTTGTATTATAGCTGATTTCTCTGTTGATGACAATGACTTAAGTAACTTAAAGGCAAGCAATCGGTGTTTCTCATATACTGAACGAATGACTATGGTGCCAAGACACAGAGCTCCACTAGAACCTTTCAAATGCCTGTTGAATGTAAGCAAGCAGAGATTTTTAAAAATGGGGCATCCTGGCCCCTCCACACGACAACACTTGCATATGAATTACATCCTTGCTAGCACACAACTTGTTTTCAGTTGTCTCAGCTGTTTTAGCCACCTGTATCGGTTTTGCAGGACTGTCATAACATACCATAAAATTAGAATAGCCTTGGTGATGTAAATCAACAGCAACTTACTGTCTCACAGTTCTGGGGGGCCAGACGTCTGAACTCAGAGTCCCAGGGCCAACATCAAGGCATTGGCAGGGCTGTGACCTCTGCAGGGGCCCTAGGGGAGAATCGGGTCCTTGCCTCTTCTAGTGTCTGTGGCCAAGGGCATTTCTGGGCTGGTGGATGGCGTGACTCCAATCTCTGCCTCCAAGGCCATATTCCTCCTCTTTTTCTTTGTGTGTCATTCTTCTTTGTGTCTCTTATACTAGTAAGGGCACTTGTCATTGGGTTTAGGGCCTCAATCATCCAGGATAACCTTTTCATCTCAAGATCTTTAATTATGTCTGTAAAAACCATTTTTTTTCCCAACAGGCCACATTCACCTAATCTGGGAGGGACTCATCATAGACATATCATTTTGGAGGCCACAACTCAAGCCATTGTCCCATTCTTTGCCCATGAAACCTCATTTGGAAACCCAACTGGCTGCAGACATCCTTTTAGCCTTAGGAATTCAGCTTCATGGGTTTAGAGTTAGAGAATGTGGGTTCTTTTGAGCATAACTATTCTATTACAGAAGGTGTGCTCTTTATAAGTCTTTTTCTTTCCTTCAGCATGTTGCTGCAGAAACACCACTGTGCTGGGCAATAAGCATGTGAGGATGGAGTTGTGGATTTGCACCTTATACACAGTTTACCTATTTATAAACCGAGGGCCTTGCACAGTTCATAGGTTTCTTTACCTCGTTGCCCATCTCTTCTCTCACTTAGTCTTTATAAGAAGCCTTCATGGTGGGAACCAAGGCAATACGGATTTTTAGAAATAGGAAATTGCAGTTTGATGTGATTAAGCAATGCTCCCAAGATCACAAAGAAGGAGGTCAGCCTGAGGCATGGTATGGTGTTTGAACCCAGTCTTTGCTCTCCTTTTCCCTAAACCTTGCTACCCATCTCATCACCATATTGGGGACAGGAAGCTCTGTTTATCCTGAGTTACTTTAATATAGGATTTCACTAGAGATCCAAACTCAAGGTGAATCTCTCTCTCTCTCTCTCTCTCTCTCTTCTCTCTCTCTCTCTCTCTCTCTCTCTCTACCTCTCCCTCCCCGAAAGATTCTATAAAAATGACCAGTGTTGACAGGGTCTGGAGCAGGGCCCTGTGGCAGCATTCTTCAGAGGCTTGGCTGGTCTTTGACAACTGCTTTCAGCTAAACAAACCCACTACCAAGAAGGCTAGGTTTGGTATACATGTTTCTACAAAGGAAAAATCTCTTCTCCTGGATTGTCAACCCATCCAACAAGGCGGTGACCTTGTTATGACCAGCACTCTTGTCAGTGCTGGCTTTTATCCTGATTTCATGATGCAGCAGACAAATAGACAGCCCTACTTGAAGGCCAAAGCTTCAATGTGAGAAGAAAGAATAGTAATAAAAACTAGACTGGAAAAAAAAAACTAGACTGAAAAGGAAGCTGCCCTCATATGGCAAAGAGGTTTTCTCTCCATGGAAACCATGCTTTAAAATATTTGGTCTTCCATATTGCATTTGCAAGGTAATAATTCATCGTGTGTGTGTGTGTGTGTGTGTGTGTGTGTGTGTGTGTGTGTGTTTAATTAATTGTAGACCCAGATAAATACCGCAGACACTGATTAGTAGGAGTTCATCAGTATTTTCATTCTGAGATAATGTACTTGTATTCAAAAAGCTGCAAATCCTAGCCTTAAGGTCTCATACTGTCCTAGGCCTTTAATTTCTTTATTGATTAAGGCAGGGGTCCTCAAACTTTTTAAACAGGGGGCCAGTTCAATGTCCATCAGACCGTTGGAGGGCTGGACTATAGTTTAAAAAAAAACTATGAACAAATTCCTATGCAAACTGCACATATCTTATTTTGAAGTAAAAAAACAAAACGGCAAAAACACCCGCATGTGGCCCGCGGGCCATAGTTTGAGGACGCCTGGATTAAGGTATTACATATTTGTCCTCATGCCCCCATTACCTTCCCAACACCCCCCCCCCCCCCCCACTGATACCCTCACTCCCCACCCTGTTGTCTGTGTCCTCTGGTTAGGCTTATATGCATGCATACAAGTCCTTTGGTTGATCTCTCCCCCTTACCCCAACCCTCCCCTACCTTCCCTCTGAGGTTTGTGTCCTAGGCCTTAACCTCTCAGAGGATGAGAAAGTCAGGATATTGGGAGGTGGGAAGAATTGGTGAGATGAGGAAGTAGAAGGGAGAGGAAATCTTGAGCTCCCTCTAGAGGCTGGAGTGCTGACCCCTCACATCTGGGGCTCACAGATGTTTAAACCACCATATGGGACAGATTTGGATGTCATTCTGGAGAGGAGCCTATACTGATGGCTCATCCTAACGGCAGGGCTTATGAACTTTCAGGAAGAAGCTCATAAGCACCCTAAGGCAAAGCTTGTGTGTCAGCTGAGAACTGACAGGTGAATTTTCTCAAGAGTCTTATGACGCCAAAGTTATGGGACCGACCTACACAGAACTTTTATCTCTGACTTCACCCATGACCACAGGTTCAACCTTCGTCTCCTTGGACAGAACCTCAGATCAATTAGCCTCTTGGTCACAGTGACCATTGTTGCACCTGAACACACATGGCAAACTCCCTCATCTCTTCGAAGTCTCTGCTCAGCTGTTTTAAATGACCTCCCATCCCACCAAGGCACAACTGATGTGCCTTACTTTCTTTTCCTTTTTATAGTATCTACTAGTAGCCCTGTGCATGAATCCCTACACCAGTAGCTCGCCAGTAGCTCCCTGCCGCCCTCCAGTAGCTCTCCGCCGCCCGCTTGTAGCTCGCTGCCCACCCTCATAGCTGATCCGTGATCCGGTCATTACACAGTTGGTCATTACACTTCATGGTGTAATGACCATTTGCATATTACATCTTTATCATATAGGATAGTAATGGTCAGCTTCTAATAAACCTTATGGTTCACATACCTACTCTATTTCTTTTAAAAAAAATATATTTTCATTGATTTCAGAGAGGAAGGGAGAAGGAGAGATAGAAACATTAATGATGAGAGAGAATTAATGACCATCTGCCTTCTGCACGCTCCCTACTGGGGACAGAGCCCTTGACCAGAATCAAAACCTGGACCCTTCAGTCCGCAGTTCGACACTCTATCCACGGAGTCAAACCAGTTAGGGCCATACTCTGTTTCTTTCTGTTTTCTATCTTGCCTGCTAGAGTATAAGATCCATGAGGTTAGGGATCTTGGTCAGTTTTTTTCATGATGAAATCCAAATAATTAAACAGTGCCTGTCACATTGTGAGAGCTTAATAAATATTAATGAATAAGTGATGCAAATACCAGCTTAAAAGGCCAAATAGAGAAGATTTTGACATAGAGAAATGATGAATGGTAGAATTATGTTCAGAGGATAATTTTTTGTTGGTCTATTTAGGGTAAAATACCTCTTTTTAAATTTTCTGTCACAAAAATGACTGTTAGAAACTCTGGGGAACCAGATATATGAGGTGGAAAAAAATCAGGAGAATGCTCCCCCACAGGTCTGGGTACATCCTACTTTTGGAAATTGCTTATTTAGAGCCCCAGACCTTGAACTCAGTTTCCTAAGTTCAAAGTCCCTATTCTACTGCTTTCTTGTGCATGGAAACTAAATTCTCTAGGCCTCAGTGCCCCATTTAGAAAATGAGGATAACAATATCAGGTCTAAAGTAAAATAATCCATGGGAAAGCCTATAACTGCCTGGTGTGTAGGAATTACCACTTTTATTATATATTTAAATCAAATTCTAAAGTACTTCCCATCTATCTGGACATGATAAAGTTTCAGCAGATAGAACACACCCATGTATATATGAACATGTAAGACCAACCATAAACACATGCTCACAGTGATTTCCTAGGACCTGTACTCATAGCAACTTCCCCTAGGACCTTCCAAAACTGTAGCCAACCAGTTCCTGAATCTGTCTCACCCAGGTCCCAGTTTGTAATTCCCTTATTGATGATCATGTTATATCACTTTGATTTTCCTAGCTCCTATTGCTGCCTCAGTAGACCTGACTCAGATCAACTCCATTGGCTCCCCCAACAACTTACACCAAGTAAGTATTAGAATATGCAGCCAAAATGAAACCTCAAGATCTGAGTGCAAGTTGTTGGGCTTAACCCTGGTATAACAACCAACCCACCTGCTTCTTCTTGACCAGAAGACTCAAATATTCTCAAGCATAAAACTTGAATGTTGAATCCACCACTTGTTTTCTTTGATGTTGCACAAAATCCTTACTCATTCACTTGATGTTCACCGAGCATTGTTTTATGTGTTTATGTACCGACGTTAATGCCAAGATAAAAAAAATTAATAAGCAAAAACAAAATACACAGTGTAGATTATCCCCAAGACTGGCAATATATTCAATTACATGTAATACATTTTCAAGCATCGTCAATCAAAACTGGCTGACTCTATATTTTGCTACCTGTGAATCACAGTAGTAAACCATCAAAGCAAAAGGCAGATATACTAATTCAGATTAATGGAGCTTAATGTTACTGCAAACTTATTAAACATCATGCTGCCACTGCCTTTCTCTTGGTGGATAAATTGCCTAGGGAATATTAATAAATTTCCAAAATGAAGAGTCTTACTTAAGGCCAGACCTAACTGAGACACGTATCATTCTTCTTACAATTCAGATTTTTGAATACACAAATGGGACAATAAATTTTGAGGAAGCTATTCAATGTGCCGTGGCTTCAATTCTTGCTCCCAGCGTTCTCTGTTAGCCAGTATCATCAACATGAGTCCAAAGAATGGAGCTTGTTTTGATCTTCAGGAAAATCCAATTTTCGAACCACAAAAAAATGAATGACTGTTTCCTTTTACTGTTACCAAATACACACATCTATCTTTGATTTGATATGCTCAAAGCACAGTCTCTTGTTTTGGTATTACTCTCACTGCTCTCCAAATTGGATTTTCCTAAAGGACTCGTTCCCTGTAAAATGCCATGCGGTGCTGCATGGCGCAGGGGGAGTTTAATGGGAGTTGTTCCTCTCAGCTCTCTGTTGACATACGGTTGTGTGGACAAGATTGCAGAATGACTGAGTCTGCAGGCTGGGAGGTAAAGGCATTTAATTATAGTTTTTGTTCTCATTCTGAAATTCTTGGGCTGCATCCAAGGTCTCTGCCTCTGTGTGGGCATCTATAAGACAGGTAAAGTGTGCCTGTCCACCTACCTTCTCACAAGAAAAGCATTACCCACGACAATTCCTATTCAGGAGCTGTGGCTTTGGCAAGGAGGTGGCAGTAACAGTGTTCAAAGCAGTGTGAGACCGGGTGGTGAAATCTGCAAATTAAATCATCACGATTATTCAATATAGGGGAAAGGCGATAGAATTAAGACAAGAGTCATAATGGGCACATTGCAAATGTGAGGTATTCTGAGGTTGCTTTACGTACATCACTGTAAATCCCCATTGCCATATGGAAAAGTAAGTATTGTTTTATGGAGGCCAAATAGTTTGGCCAAGTTCCCACATCTGACAAGTAGCAGAGCCTAAAATTAAATCCAGCTTCACCACTAGTTTTTAGAAAGAAGCTCATGGCTATGTCACTGGCGTGAGATTTAGAATTTAGGGTAATGAGGTGGGCTTCCATGCATCCTGCAGTACCTGAATATCTCAAGTGATGAGGGGTGTGTGCATGTGTGTGTGTGTGTGTGTGTGTGTGTGTGTGTGTGTGTGTAAAACACCAACTTGCATACTCCTTTTCTTTTCTTCTCTATTGTTAGTTGTTTCCCAAATCACAGGAAACTCTTAACCATCTTTGGGCCCTTCCACAGAACATGGGGCTTAGTACACTGGTCTGTATGTATTGCTCCTGGTGACAGCTGTTTTTCTTTTTTTTTAATTCAGGCACAATTGAAATATAATAATATTAGTTTTAGGTATACAACGTAAGGATTAGATATTAGTACATACTGAAAAATGATCGCCACAATAAGCCTAGGTAACATCTGCTGGAGACAGCTCTTGTAGGTTCAGCAGGTGTTATTACTGCCCTTCTAGGCCACTGTTTTCCCTGGTGATAGTGCCTTTGGTATGTTTAACAGCGTTTATTACTACCCTTCTGTGTCACAGTTCCAGGGTCTCTGGTAGTCACACCCTCCAAAAAGCAATGGGAGTAATCATTTTTGAGACCCTTGTGTCCATATTTGATTTTCTAAGCTTCTAGAAAGAATATAATATTGGAGAATGAGCAATCTAGCAGCTAGTCTACCTGTCATTCCTCCCAACACATGGCTCTCTTTTCTAGCTCTAGGTTTTTGTCCAAGCTGGTTTCTCTACCTAAAATGTCCATTACCCCTTCTCTGTCTGGTGAAATTGTACTGATTGTGTTCCTTCTTCATGGCTAAGGTCAAATATCACAGCTTCTAGGAAGCAATCTCTAAACATTCCAGATAGAATTAATCTCTTTACTGTGTTTCTGTTAACAGTTTATAATTTAATATGAACATTTAACACCTGTTTGAGTCAAATAAGTTATGTTCATCTTTCCTGTTATGCCTGATGCCTGTGTTCCCTGCACCTAATACAGAGCTTGGCATATAATAGCAACTCAATAAGCAGTTGTTGGATTGCATTGACAAATGACCTTATTTGCCAATTTTTAGAGATTGGAAGGATGGTGTATCAATGATCATACTGAATACACTGAAAAAGGTGCCTTCAGAAGTGAATACTGAATTATATTTAAGTTTCAACTTCTACGTAAGGATTTTCTGGAGGCAAAATTCTGAAGAGATTGAAGAAAAAGAAACAAAGGAATCTTGGGCTGGAATGGGTAATAGCAAAGGTAAAGCAAGAGGAAAGATATGGAAACTTATGCACACAATGTAAGTTTTCTTTGGGCCAAAGTTCTTATCTGTAGCCTTCGATGATAATAGACATATTTTTAGAATGCTGGGAAGTTCTCAAAATGTTTATTAACAAAACCATCCAAGGTACAGTCTTCCAGTTATAAGATAAATAAGTCATGGGGATATAACACACAACATGGTAACTGCAGTTACTAATACTGTATTGTATACTGAAATTTGCTAAGATAGTAGATCTTAAAATTTCTCATCACAAGAAAGAAAATTTGTGACTATGTATGGTGATGGATGTTAACTAGATTTATTATGGTAATCATTCCCTAATGTGCACAAATATCAAATCATTATGCTGTATACCCAAAACTAATATCATTATATGTCAGTTATATCTCAATTAAAAAAAAAAAAAACATCGAATGACTCTTCTTGGACAACGAAGAACTTGAATCTCAGCAAATTGATTAAAGGTCACAGGTCAAAGGTCATATAATTAGTGAGAAGCTGAGCTGAAACTACAAGCTAGGTGTTTCCTTTTTATCTTTACTTTTTAGTCCAACTCGGTGCTCTTTGCCTTAAAACATATACAAAGTGTCAATCAACACCTTTAAAATGACAGTTGGCATCAGCTCACTCTTCTTCCTTATCCCTTTTTCTACCTTCCTTCACTTTTCTCCCTGAAATCCCTGCACGTACTCTTAGATTGTCACTGTGAAGAAAGAGCACTGTAAACAATGCCAGTTGCTCTGCCTTGCCTTAATCATTAAACCCTGAGTCTGCAGCAGGGAAGTGACTATTGGCAGTAAATTGGTCTTTTCAGACACACCTATTCACACAGAGAACTGTCACTCCTGGGAGGATAATCCTAAAATATTGACTCTTCTACTGTCAGTATTCTCCAAGGCACTGCCATTTAATGCATTTGAAGAAAGTTATGCTTGCTAATAGCATTTCCTGTCGGCTGCTTTGTAGCTCCACAGATTTCAAGTCAATAAAAGTACACTGAGCATCTCATACGGGTCATGTCCTGTGCTGGACAGTGATGATTCTCCAGGTTCAATGAAACACAGTCTCTTCCAGCATTGTGGTCTTAAGAAAAGTGAGTTATCATACAATGTAGGGGAAAGTTATGTGTCACAAACTGAGCAGAATGGTACAACCACTCATTTATGGTTTCCTTCAGCCCTTTCAAAACCACTAACCTGTCTTGACACTCCTCTGCCTGTTCCTGGGCAATGTTCCTTTCTACTGTCCAAAAAAATTCAAACCTTCACCACTCTCCCTTTTACCTAGCACCTTGGTCCAAAGACCTTTTTTATTACTTTTAGAGAACGTTCTGCTATCCCATCTTCTGCTCCAGCACAGCCTATGTTCATGTCTTCCCTCTTTAATCTTTGCTCTTTTGTCTTGGAGAAAGCGATATCTCTCCTACCATTGGCATCCCACGCCCTCTAGTTTTTATAAGACCTCATGACATCAAAAAACCTCCAGCTGTCCAGTCTACCCAATGTTTTCCACCATCCCTGTGTTTTTTTTTTGTTGTGTTTTTTTGCTCTAGCAGACAAACAGATGCAAATCTCTCTCGTCCTCCTGGTAGCCAAGTCAGAAACCTATTTTTTAGTCATCCTTGATGCCTCTCTCTACCTCTGCATACAATCAGTCACCATACTTGTAGATTCAAACTCCTGAAAATTTCTTATATGCACACCCCTGCCTCAATTCATTGACAGGGCCTCAGTTCCAGCCAGATCCTTCCTTTAAAGAGTCATTCCAGTAGCCTCCTGACTGGTTCTTTCTTGTGCCACTCTTCATTCTTTCCAATCCAGTGGTCACCATATTTCCAAGAGCTTTCTAAAACTAATTGTGAAGCCAGTTGTGCTACCACTCTGCTTAACATCTTTTCATGGCTCCCTCTTCCCTGTAAAATAAGGTTTCACTCCTCTGCAAAATGCACAAGACTTTTCCAGATCCACCTCCTACCTACCTGGCCAGCACTCTGCCTCTCCCACTTGGTGTTCCAGCTTTTTTAACGTCTTTGTTTCCTCCCTCACTTTCATTCTTTTGTTCATATCCCTCCCCTGTGTAAAACATTGCCCTCCAGAATTCTAGCTTTGACACATTCCTCTCCTTCAAAAAGCCCTCAGGAAGATTTTCCTGACTTCCTTTAGCTCCCTCCCAGGAGCTCAAACACATTCTGATGGGGTGTCTGTAATGTCAAACATCCAGGGAAACCAGAAAAGGAAAGTAATTTCACCCGTTAAAATACTGTTTGTTTTAGGTACTTTATCTAAACAGATTCAGTCCCTGTGTTATTTGAGAACCTGCTTCATTGAACACCTACCAGGAAATTATAATAACCTCCACTCATTTTCCTTTTTGATAGGAAACTCCTGTTCATATGAAACTAATTTAAAATATATATATTTTTTATTTCAGAGAGGAAGGGAGAAGGAGATAGATAGAAACATCAATGAATCATTGATCAGCTGCCTCCTGCATGCCCACACTAGGGATTGAGCCCACAACCCAGGCATGTGCCCTGACCGGGAATCAAACTGTGACCTCCTGGTTCATAGGTCAATGCTCAACCACTGAGCCATGCCAGTTAGGCTGAAACTTAATTTTTATGCCAGGAGGAGTTGCTTTGGAAATTCCAGTTGCAAAGCACAGCAGATGCAGACGGCTGAGGGAAATAGTCAGAGGCAGTTAATCATGGTCCCTGCTCCTCAGAAAGCAAAGCCAGATGCCACCGTCATCGGTCAGTGAGAGGCAAATTGCAAATAAAATGAATTATCACCTAGGCTATGTCAGGTAGCGAAGCCTTTACGGAGGTTGAAGCTTTTCATTCTTCAGCAGAAAACATGCACCTGTTTTGCATCAGAAGTGAATAAAGACATATCAGCCCTTTGTCTGGACCATAAAAAATCATATGACCTGTCCATTGGTAGCCCCTAAGGCGAGATTCTGGCTGTTACAGAGATGAGCCAACAAGGGTGTGCTGCCTAGCTCGTGGCCTTGGGAATCCATTTGCCTGGGTTGAACCCTGGCTCAGGCTGTTACTGGCTGCAGGGCCTTGACCTTTTGGTACTTCAGTCTGCTCATCTATAGGAGAGAAATAATCAACATAAAATAAGATTTACCCAGAGTTGCTGCAAAGACTAAAGGACATATAAGAAATTCCTGGCACATGTTAGATGTCCAATAAGTGGCATTACTAGCTTTCTTGTTGTTAAATGATAAAATCTGACAAAATCTATTAAGCGGGAAATGCTCTTATTATTTAACTAGCGTTCCCGTTGCAGGAAAAATCCTGCAATAGGATTTCCTGCTGCACTCTACCCCGCCTCCCCTCCGCCCTTGTCGCCCACCCTGCCTTCTCCTCCAGCCCGCCTGCGTTTCCCTTAGCCCCCCGCCCTGACTTCGCTCCTCCCTTCTCCTCCCCTCACCCCCCCCCCCCCCCCGCCCCCCAGCTTGCTTGCTTCTTCGAAGCTTTACTCCCTTCTGCAGCTCTTGGCTTCTTTTGACGCTGTCTTGATATGCAAATTAGCCGCCATCTTTGTTGGGGTAATTTGCATACTCATCCTGATTGGTTGGTGAGCGTGGCTTGGCTGGTGGGTATGGTTTAGGTGTAGCGAAGGTGCGGTCAATTTGCATATTTGTCTATTATTAGATTAGAAGCTTGCTCACCTTTTGCCCCTCTCCTACATTTACCTCTCACCATTGTTCTTTCCACAGCGCAGTGAAGCTTCCTGGCAGGAAAGGGGTGTGGACTGATATGGCCAATTTTACCACCAAGACCTTTTTTAATCCCGTTGGTCTTTTAAATAATTTTAATTTTCAGACAGAGATCTCAAGTCCCTGCCTGCATATTTCAGGAAAAGATCCCAGTCCAAGACTTGGTTAGCTCCATCAGTCTTCCTGTTGGAAGGGAGCTGGTTGAGAGTGCACAGATGTGCTCACCGTCTCACAGGGCACTTAGGTCATGGAGGAGTTCCTTACAGACATTAATGCTCCTCAGCCTGTGAATAAAGAAAAACGCCCAACTCTGCCAGATGTGGAAGTCAGCAGGTGGAACCTTCGCACTCACTCTAAAAACTTTACTGTGGCCTTCAGCAGCTAAAGAAACATTTAAAGATACTGTGTAAGATACTCCAAAGTAACGGGAAGAAAGAGGAAAAGGAGGAAGAGGAAGAGATTTCAACTTTTTATACGTTTTATAATATTTAATTTTTTACTTATTTACCTATCAACGCTAAACACCTATTACTAATTAAAATATATGGACAAATGCAGTCAGAGCTATTGATGGAGAGATATATAGATATAGCCATACTTAGGGATAATAGTATTTATAGTGGTCTGAAATCAGAGGAAACATTTTCTAGTGTTCTTTGTTTTGTTTTGTTTTGTTTGGCAAAGCTTTGAGTGTTTTTTCAACATGTATAATCCATTCTGTTATACTGTGTTGTTATCTCCTGTTTTTCCCCCCTCAAGTCTATTTCACCATATTCCTTAAAGAGAAACTAGTTTATGAACTTGTGAACTACAAGAAAATTATCAAGAGGGTGAGCAATTTCTTGTCCAGGAATGGGAGACTGGGTTCAATGCTTCACATATACAACCCAATTAACCCTGATGTAAGGGAAAGCTGCTATTATCTGAATTTTATGGCACAAATAAGATCAGAAAGCTAAGAATAGGCACTTTTCTCTTCACAGAGCTGCCTGATTCTGTAACATCTTTACCTCTAAATTTCACAATATCAACTCATTTTTCTTTCTTTTAGCACTCATTTCCCATTCTCTTAAAGGGTTTGAGTGTTCTCCTCTGAGACCTTCTTAGTCTTCAGGTCTATCCAGAAATTTTATCTCTCTCTCTCTGTCTCTTGATTGCATGAGTGTACACACACACACACACACACACACACACACACTTGAGTATAGACCTAAACGTCCTCATTCACTCAACAAACAGATTGAGTGCCTACTATACTCCAGGCTTTATTCCAGGCATGAGGGATACAGGAGCCTTCATGAAGCTTGCACTTTGCAGGGGTAACATATATTAAAGAAATTTATCAAACAAAAAATAATTGTATTACAATTGTAACAAATGCTAGAATAGAACATAGAATATGAAAGGAGAACTCCTAACATGGAGCCCTCATCCTAAAATCGAGAAGAGAACTAAAATATCATTCTAATTAGGAACATCTCACAGTGATCCCTCTGTAGGCAGAGCTACCAGGTCTGAGCTAGTTCCCTCCCCCTTGCTTCCTGACTTCCTGAAGCTTTGGGACATTGTTTTTCCATGATGCCTGGTCCTCCATCCAGACCAAAGGATTCAACAGGTGCCTGGACTCAGATTGCTATGATGCATCTTCCTGTGCTAGTGTTTTAGCATATGCATGCTATGGCTTATATTTTTAGCCTAGACAGGTGATCTTTCTTTCTCTTGATTAACCTTACCTGCTAAATGGGTGCTATAAAAACTGACATAGGAGGGTTTTATTGTCACTCCTGGTTCTGTCTCTTAGCTCTAATTTATTCCTTTTGTCAATCACAAAACACATATTGGACACCTACTACACACCAGGTTATACTACCTACTGGATTCACATCTGGGAACAAAACAAGCCTGACTCTCATCCTTATGGAACTTACATGCTACACCAATTCTTTGTTGCTATAGGATTCCTCAAATGTTTATTAAGATTTTAAAAAATGCTTAGCACCGTGAAAGATACAGAGGCAGAAAACAACGTCTCAGTGCTTGCAGAACTCACGTTCTTATGAGGGAGATGAGATCTAGACACATAAACACAGGAGAGCATATTGTCCAAAGGAGAAATGGATATAGAGTAGAGTGTCCACAGAAGACTTCTTTGAGGAGATGAGGTTTCAAAAGTGCCTTAAAGGAGTAAGTGATTAGAAGAGATTAGGCCCTCCATAGTGAAAATGAGAGTGGACAGAGGGAGAGAGGACAGTAAAGAGACAAAATTATGTAGATGTCAAGTTTACCAAAAATAAGGGAAGGAAGGGACTTAAGGGCTAAGATAAGTTATTAAAAATTGTCTTAACAGCAAAAAGCTCTTTTTTACATAGTATGTGAAGAGGTCTTAGATCCCTTTCCAATCATTGTTATGTTACAAACACTACTTTTTAAAAAAATACATTTTTATTGATTTCAGAGAGGGAATGAGAGATAGAAATATCAATGATGAGAGAGAATCATTAATCAGCTGCCTCCTGCACACCCCACACTGGGGATTAAGCCCACAACCGGGGCATGTGCCCTGACCTGGAATCTAACTGTGACCTCCTGGTTCATAGGTCCATGCTCAACCACTGAGCTATTCCAGCCGGACATACAAATACTACTTTTGAAAATCTATGCATTTGAAAGGCAAAGAAATACAGAGGCAGGAAGACAGATGAGAGCATTATTCACTTGATTTAGGTTGATGATGTCTGTACAAGCGTGTACCCAATGGAAGGAATGGACCTAAGACACATGTATAAGCCTCTGCTACCACCTGAACAGAAGGGATGAGGGAACGAAGGGAGAGAATATAGGGGAGCGAGCATGGGAGATGAGGTTGTGAAGGACAGAAGTGGAGAGCAGAGGACTCTTGGTTAAGTTGGGGTTTGTTGAATTTAACTTGATGGTGGAGCTTTTGCATAAAATTGTCTGTGGTCTTTGAAAACCATGGTCCTGGTGCTTGGATAAAGGAATCTAGCCTAGAAATGGAGGTATCATTGGAACAGAAGTGATTGTGAAACTATGGAAATACAGGAGATGCAGAGACAAACCCAAACTCTCCGAAGCTAAAAAAGTATCAGCAATAACTAAGTATCTGCTAGAAATAAGAAAAGAAAATAATTAGATGTTAGATGATAAAAGATGTCTATGCCATTGACATCAGACATTTACTAGGGTTTGAAAATATCTTGGAAAATGGAAGTGCTAACTTGAACAGAAGATTCTCATTAAGTCATCCACATTGTAATTTTGCGGTTTCTAGAAAGGTTGACACTGTTGGCTTGGAAGAGGCCAGATTCCATAATTACCTGACAAATTCTCATGATTCCTGGGAAAATGGTAAACTCTCCAGAAAAATAATGAGGAGATGGAAGCTAATTTATTTCCAATGGCTTTATAAATCATAGGAAAACCTGAAAGATTCAATTAAGAACAGAACTGGCCACCAGACAATTTAATAAAGGTAGGGATTTTGGGGGGAGATTTTTGTCACTGTTCGTATGAGTCCCTCTAGGTTAAAAGCTCTTGTGACAGGTAATTAAATGAGCTTTTATTTCTGAGACTCTTGCAAACGATTTGTGATCTTGTCATTGAGTATGCTCCATATATACTGAGATGGTATTTTCCAGTGAACTCTCATGACCCCTACGACCAATCACAAAACAAGCCCACAAAAGTATTAAAATTTCAAATTGAAATTTCTTTTTAAAAATACCATATAATGAAAGTATAATTGGAAAGATAGAATCCATGTGATAACTTCTGAATGCAGACATCAGTTCTGTCTGAAATTCAAAACGTTTTAAAAATCAAAATCTGTTCCAAGTTTTAATACTGAGTCTTATTCTGGCTGCACCGAGTGAAGCCTATTTCAATCCACTCTGTGCCTGCTTATCAGGAAGCTATTCCCAACTGGAATATTAGCCATGGCACTGCTATTTCCTTATCTTCGCATTTCTCTCTCACTAGGCAATTTGGGAACAAATAATAGCTTATTGTTTTAAATTCTCACCACCCCCTTGGTCTGACAAGCTCTGATCTAGTCCCAATGTCATCTTTCCTCTGAAATTATCCATGCATCCCTTCAACAAATATCCAATGATAAGTGCTGGGTGTGTACACATGAAGAAGACAGAAGAGGTCATCCTTGAGTTTATGAAGCTTTACATCTGTGTGTGTGTGTGTGTGTGTGTGTGTGTGTGTGTGTGTGTGTGTGTGTTTGTGTAGAGCAGAACAGAGGTGAGGAGGGAATGGGAAGAAAACAATAAACAGACAAATGATAAGCTGAGATATTTTCAGGTATAGGTAAGTACCATGCAGAACAAGAAAAAAAAGAGTGAATTGATAGAGGGTTAGGAGGTGACTTCTGAGCTAAGATCTGCAAGAAAACGAGGAGCCATTCATGGGCATATTTGTAGGAAGAGAGTTTCATTCAGGAAGTTTAAGGTGAGAGCAAGTCAGACACATTTCAAAAGAGAAAGAAGGCTGATCTACACACAGCTGCATTAAACTAATTTGTAGCAGCTATGATGGTAACTGCAGTTTTCACAGCGATCATAGAGTGCAACTGAGCGGAAAAGGGAAGGAGATGAAGGAAAAGAAGGCATGAGCAGATCATGGGGGACCTTGCTGGTCTAAGTCAGTCGTGTAATCAGAAGTCACTAATGACTTCAAGCAGAAAAATGGCATGGTTTGATTTCTGTTTTTGAAAAATCATATTTACTGCCATGTGGAGAATACACTGTAGAGTGGCAAAAATGAAAACAGTGAGACCAGGGAAATGATTATTGAAAAGGACCAGAGGAGATTCAATGGGAGCTTGAATGTGGGGCACAACAATGGGATAGAGAAGATGACAGATTTAACATGCAGAAAGGTTTGGCTGGACCAGATGATGGATTGAATGTGGGACTATAAGGAAAGGGCTAAGTCAAGGTTGATGCCTGGAATTTTGGCTTCACCACCTGGGAATACAAAGGAAGGATAAGTCAACTGGAGAGAGTTAAAGCTGAAAACCAAAAGATCTGTCCCTCCTCAGCTCTCTCTTTACCAGAAGTAGCCTCCTTAAAAAGTGAAGCCCACCTTTGCTGCTAGTGTACTATGGTTTTGTAATGTGTATACCTAATGGATTTGGGGTCCCTGGAAAATAAGGGGTTTGTTTTATTAAGTCCCAGACACTACCAAAGCATCTAGTGCAGTAGGTATTCAAAAATACACTTAATCAATAATGCATGAATTGAAGTAAAATGATTCAAGTCCAATTACTTGTCTTTTTTGAAAAGTAGTGTTTTGCATAAATGAGTACAGTATATCCTTGTACCTTGATTTATGAACTATTTTATTCACACTGGAAAATACGTGCCATATACAATTAAAGAGTTATGATTGCAATTTTGGTGTGCCATAATTAAAAAAAAACCTCTGCATGTAAAGCAGATACTTTATGTAGAGAATAAATATTAATAAATGTAATTGAATGAGATAGAGTATTTTACCCAAGTGCCTTCATTGGTGCATAAAAATATATGTGAGTAGAGTACTTTGGACTAAACTATTAAAATGTTGGGAGGGCCCTAGCCAGTTTGGCTCAGTGGATGGAGGGTCAGTCTGTGGACCAAAGAGACCCAGGTTAGATTCCGGTTAAGGGCACGTACCTTGGTTGCAAGCTCCTACCCGGCCCAGGTCCTGGTCAGGGCTTGTGCAGGAGGCAACAATTGATGTGTTTCGCTCACATCAATATTTCTTTCTGTCTTTCCCTCTCTTTTCCACTCTCCCTAAAAAAGTCAATGGAAAAATATCCTTAGGTGAGGATTAACAAAAAAATAATAAAAAAATAAATAAATAAATAAATAAATAAAATGTTGGGAGGATTTAAGTTCAATATCTTGGGAGAGAGCACCATCCTATCTAATAAAAGAGTAATATGCAAATTGACCATCACTCCAACACACAAGATGGCTGCCCCCCCATATGGTCAAAGATGGCTGCCCCCATGTGGACACAAGATAGTCACCACAAGATGGCCAGTAGGGGAGGGCAGTTGGGAGGGACCAGGCCTGCAAGGGAGGGCAGTTGTGGGCAATCAGGCCCACAGGGGAGGGCAATTAGGGGTGAATAGGCTGGCAGAGGAGGGAAGTAGGGGTGACTGGGCCTGCAGGGAAGGGCAGTTGGGGGAGGGGGGCAGGCCTGCAGGGGAGAGTAGTTGGGGGGGACCAGGCCTGTAGGAGAGGGCAGTTGGGGGTGAACAGGCCTGCAGGGGAGGGCAGTTAGAGGTGACTAGGCCTGCAGGGGAGGGCAGTTAGGGGCAATCAGGCTGGCAGGGGAGCAGTTAGGCATCAATCAGGCTGGCAGGGGAGTGGTTAGGGGGTGATCAGGCTGGCAGGCAGAAGCAGTTAGGGGCAATCAGGAAGGCAGGAAGGCAAGTGGTTGGGAGCCAGCTGTCCTGGATTGTGAGAGGGATGTCTGATGGGCAGTTGGACATCCCTCAAGGGGTCCCAGATTGGAGAAGGTGCAGGCTGGGCTGAGGGACACACTTCCTCATGCACAAATTTCGTGTACCAGGCCTCTAGTCTATATATATAAAAGCCTAAGTGACTGGATGGCCAGATGACCGGAGGACCGGCCGGTAGCTATGATGCGCACTGACCACCAGGGGGCAGACGCTCAACACAGGAGTTGGCCCCTGGTGGTCAGTGCACTCCCACAGTGGGAGTGCAGCTCAGCTGACAGACTAGCACCAGACACCAGGCTCATGGCTGGTGAGCAGTTGCAGCAGCGCAAGCCTCTCCCGTGGACACTCCCCCTGCGTGCCCGAATGGCGGCAGTGGCAGACGCAGCTGGACCGGGATGAGCAGGAGCAGTGCCCAGCCTACCACTTCGTGCACTACTTCATAACGTGCAGGATCAACACAGACAACGGGCTGGAGCCCGACTAGCTGGCGGGTAAGGCCGGGCTGCGGCAGCAGAGGTCCACTGATCCCCATAGGCCAGGCCGAGGGACCCCACCAGTGCACGAATCCGTGCATCGGCCTCTAGTTGATATTTAAAGGTCTGAGTACCAGTCACTTTTCATGACAACTGATCACTAGACATAGAACTTTCTGGAACTGGACAACCTTTGCTATTTCAGTATAGTATTTATACCATATAATTTACGTTTTTGTTGTTTGCTGTCTCACTCAATCTCATACTTACAGGTAGATAAAATATTTGAACCACAAAATCCCAGATGGTCCAGCCCACAGGTATATAAAGCAATAAGATAGTGAAATAAAACATCAGATTAGTTTTTGATGAATGGGAGGAGAAGTTTTGATGAAGCATGCAACCTTAAGTATTTCTACCCTTTCCTAAGTCAGATTCTTCTGTAAAATCACCACCTACACAACCATTACCAAAACATACAGAAGGAAATAATTCTCTGATGCAGCAAGAAGTACATTGGAAAAAATGCTGGCCTTTTTTCAGTGTCAGCATCAGAGTAGGTAATATACCAGAAGCTAGAGAAACCCAAGATTTAAGATGGGGAAATAGGACCGGTAAGAACTCTATGGTTTATTGCTAGAAACCTGAGCCAACACAGGTCGTGCATTCTACCTGGACCTGGTCGATCCATCACATAATAGGGTGGGACAAGGAGAAGGATAATAATAAAAACAACACTAAGGACAACAATAAACAATCGCATTATTCATTAGATCTTTTGGTATACATGATCTTGGTGACACACGTCACCATCAGCTTTATATTTGTCATCACTCTTTCTCACAATCATCCCATAACATAGGTTTATCAGCCTCACATTTAGCAAAGAAACCACAATTCAAAAATGATTGAGAAACTTACTCAAAACTATTTCTATTAAGAAGCAGGCCAGAATCCAGACCCAAGGACATCTGGATCCAAACACCCCACCCTGCCTGACACTCTATGGCAGCAAGGAGGACTCAAGAAACATTCAGAGCCACCCAGGCAAAGACCCTTCTTGCCCCAAGCAAGGGTACATGGCTTGTTGTGGCGACAAACACTGTGCTTTACCCAAGATGACTGGGGGCAGGCCACCTCGCTCCACCTTCTACTTCATCTTGCACAACTGTCACTGCATTTACCAGCTCTCCCACATTATATGGGGTATGGGGCGGGTGATGATTGACAGCATAGTGTTATAAACGTTTCTCCTTTTGTATCATAGAGTTAACTGATCTAAAACTAGCACTAGCGCACTGCCCAGGAAAAGCTCTTTGCTATTCATCTTAAATACCAGGGGCATCAAAGATGACCAGGAATGTCTGAGCAGCATCCTGCTAGTGAAAGGTTTGCTGATAATAAAAAGGATAAAAGGTCATAAGTGATAAGGGAAAGGAATAATTGAATATTTGCTTGGTCATGTTGAAATTTATATATATATATATATATATATATATATATATATATATATATATATGTGTGTGTGTGTGTGTGTGTGTGTGTGTGTATATACTTATATATACATAAAGATGTTTTTTATAATTATAAAGGAATATACACGTATATACATATATACACATATATATGTGTATATATATACATATGTATATATGTGTGTGTGTGTGTGTGTGTGTGTGTGTGTGTGTGTGTGTGTATTCCTTTATAATTATAAAAAACATCTTTAGGTTGAAATACTTGCAGTAAATAAACTTTGTCATTTCAAGTCTGAAAAAAAATACCCAACCCTGAACTAATGAATGATACAGAAATGTGTGACATCTGAGGGCCCAGGCAAGAATCAGAATAGAAACAACTCCCTTAGCCACATGTAGCAAAGGATTTACCAGTTCCCAGGGAGAACGGATTAATTTAACCCAAGAAGGAGAGCACACAGAGGAAAAGCAGCTGATAGAGTGCTCATGGCTTTATTAATTTATTTAGTGTGTAGAGCTTCTTTCTAAGAGTAGGTTCACTTCTTCTCGATGAATTGTTGCTGTCTTTGTGATGTACCAAGTACACCACCATTGGTGTATCTGAAGTGAACCCACCCATCCGATCATGGCAGCCAGGGTTCTCATTCCTAGAGGGGCAAAGCTAAGCAGAACCCCTCAAGAATGGGTTACCAGAATAGGGTCCATCGCTACCTGAGTGTGCCACACTTTAGAACAGGCAAACTTATTCTCCCTCTCCCACCCTCAAAAAACTTTAAATATCTGCAGCATTTAGCATTTATGTATATATGTTCGCATGTCTGTCCCTGACACTCTCCACCTAACTGCTAGGCCAATGTCATATTTTTTAGGTTAAGTGCAGAAAGCCAATTCAAAGGGTAAAAGTCTAAATGAAGAATATGTTGGAGTTGGGGGGGGGGGGGTATAAAAATCAACCAAACCAAGTTCATTACCTCAACTCTGTTCTTAACTATTGTGAACAATCTAAATGTAAAGTGCATTTTACCTAACAGTCCTTAAGAATAATGAAAACTACTATTTAGCATTATCGAATTCCCCTATATGTTCCCCAAATTGCCTTAGATCACAAACACTAAATTCCTTTCCTGCTAACAATACACAATGGCCCCAGCAGATGAGGCTGGGAAATGTCTCCATTCCAGGGCACTGCCCTGGCTCCTGGTGCTCACGGCTCCCATCCTGGCCCTTCCGCCATGTCCCTCAACCCCTCCAGCTAACCTGTCCTCAAAGCCTTCATTTTAAAGCAAAATTAGCCTAAAGTCTAACTTTTCACCTGTGTCCCGAGAGTGACCTCGTGTCTGTATGAGTGTGTGTGTTCCTCTGATGTTCTAATGAAAGGTAATATGATCTCTCTCTCTCTCTCTCTCTCTCTCTCTCTCTCTCTCTCTCTGTCCCTGTGTGTGTGTGTGTGTGTGTGTGTATTTCCTGAAATGAAGCAGACATTTAATAAATATTAGTTGATAAAATGAATGAATCTCTTAATTATCTCTTTATTACAGTCTGAACAGCTTTTAGGATCTGACCTATTATTTCCTCTCCTTCCAGACAATGTGGGTTGACTTTTCCATTTCATAGATAGGCATGTAGGTAGATAGAAGAAAATTGATAGATAGGTAGATGCTAGATAGACACTCAATAATAGACGGATGGAAGAGAGAGAGAGAGAGAGAGAGAGAGAGAGAGAGAGAGAGAGAGAGAGTCCTGTGTGTGTGGCTGACCCCACAGTCTCTAAATCTGGGTTAGGTCATCCTGAACGGAAACCTATTTTGGTGCCGATGAGGCTCCTGAGACTATTTCTTCTCTCACCTCTTGCTCCCGTTGAGCCATTTGTCTGCTGTCTGCTTTCTTTCTCTCACTTCAAAGCAGCAGGCAGAGGCGGCAGCTCCTCAGAGATCCTGACCTGCTGTGTCGTGGACTGATTTATCCTCTCCTCCACTCTGCACCCAGCTGTGTCCCCCACGGCCCACTCCCTGACTCATCTGCCACACTGCACGGCCCAGGGCCTGAGCCACCACCCAACGTGCGCCAAAGAAACATGGGGCAGAGGTCCTCACACTCAGGACCTGTGGGTTACAGAGGGAGCAGAAGGAAAATATGATAAACAAGCATCCAAGGCCCCTATGCCAGAGCCCACCCCAGGATGGCAACATCTCAGGAACTTTATTCCTCCCGGCCATGACTCTTATGTCCATTAGAGATTTAATCTCATTGCCAAGCACCTTAGTGAGACCTAACTTGGATTGGTTTCTCCTAACACATGGCTATTCTCACCCACCTTTAGGGAAGCAAGGAATATTGTTTAAGATGGAGAGAAAAAATATTAGGGGACACGGGGTACTTGAAAAAGGAAGTTGGAGAAGTCCTGGATAAGACTTCTAGAGTTCCTTATCAGGGCACGAAAATAGGATCCTGGACCATTTCAGACTTGGTGAGAAAGCTCGAACCCTCAGAGTGGGTCATGAGAGAGGGGACCATGTCCTTTCATTGTTTGTAAAGGGGGATTTTCAAAATCAAACAAACCTCGTTTCTCATTTCTTGCTGTTCCTATTCAGGCTCTCCTTTGCTCACTCTGCTCAGGGCACAGCAGCCTCCCTGATGCTGCTCTGCTGTCCCAGGCACGTTGTCTGCCTTTGCCACAGGTCACCACACAGCTGGCCCCTCGCCCTTCCAGGTCTTTACACAAATGTCACCTCCTGTGAGGTTTTCTTTACACCTCCCATACCTCACAAAATTCCCCTAGCCCCTTCTTATCTTTCTCTTTATCATTTATTGCCATCTAACTTATATTTTACTCATTTCACTTACTCATAACCAGACGTCCATCAGTTTTGTGCCCCATGGAAGTCCTAGAGCCCAGAGCAGACTCTGTGGACAGAACCCTTAAATGAATCCTATCTAATAAAGAGGGAATATGCTAATTGGCCATCATGCCCTCACAAGATGGTGGCACCCACAGCCACAAGATGGCAGTGCTCAGTCCCCTCAGCCCCACCTCATCCAGCCTCAGTCCCCCAGTCCCCGCAACCCTGCAGGGAAAGGCAGTTGGAGGCAATTGAGCCAGCAGGAGAGGGCAGTTGGGGATTATCATGCCAACAGGGGAGCAGTTAGGGGGCTATCAGGCCAGCAGGCAGAGTTGTTAGGGGCAATCAGGCAGGCAGGCAGGCAGGCAAGTGGTTAGGAGCCAGCAGTCCCAGATTGTGAGAGGGATCCCAGATAGGAGAGGGTGCAGGCTGGGCTGAGGGACACCCCCCAAGCATGAATTTCGTGCACTGGTCCTCTACTAAACTAATAACAGCCTGGCTGCCGATGGAACCTGTTTCAGGATTTGACCTATTCCTTCTCCCTTCAGATGATGCACTTCACTTTTTTATGTTCACCAGAGCGAAAGTCAACATCCTGATCACCTACTACTGAAACAAAAGGAGATGTCACTATCATGAGAATCTGAGTTAGAGTAGACATACCAACTGAAGGCGAGGTTGTAGGTAAGGGTGTGCCAGTCTGGGGAGGTGACAGATTCCACAAATTAGCAAGGAGAGGGTCTTAAAGTCACCTTCAGGATGGACTTTAGATGCCAGAGCCACCTGGTGCTGTCAGCTGCTCTTGTAGCACTTGGTGTCATCACCAACAAGCATGAGAGTAGAGAATGGGGACTACCACGGTGCTGGTCTGTGCCTGGGCAGCCCCTGCGCCTGAGACCTACCCTGCCCGGTTCTGGTTTCCTCCTTTGAAAAATGTGTAGGAGTGATTTTGATACCCAGACAGGATTGAGATCCAGCAGTTCAGTGAAACAACATACTCCTACTCTTACTTTGCCTGCATCCTTCCCAGTATCTCTTGAGCTTGGCAATCAGCAGAATTTCCCATGTGCAGTGTGTCCTCCTCTGTAGGTGTGCCGGTGTATGAATCACAGCCTCAGTTGTTACAGAGAAACTGCCAAGGATAAATGTCAGACTTTTCAAAATTTTACTCTGAGTGGGCCCAGTGCCCAGGAAAGCAGGTTAAAGCATTTATAACATTCCTTTGATGCGAAAAGACATTTCCAAACAATAAGGTCACCAAATAAATTTTGTAATAAAATTGATTTATAATTTGGGACTTGCCTATAATACTAGAGACTTAAAGTTTTCAACACAAGGCTAATCACTGGCAAAGCCCTGTTCTGACAGGTATACTAGGCAATTTATGGGCTGTTTACCTGGGTTTTATTGAAATATGGGCAGAAGAGGAAGGTACCTGCTCGTGCTTGCCAGTACATAGTAAGAGCCCTGGCAACAGGAGCTATAATTTAGGAATGACAAAGGCCAAAGACTGTGGGTGATGTCGAAAACCTAAGTTAACGATGGCGGTTTTAGGAACTGCACTCAGTAAAGATTTCAAATTGTTGCCCCTTTTGGTTACTTACTAGGTAGTAGTATTTTTCTTCTATGCTTTCAATCTCCTTTTTGGTCGTAACTGTGGCCTTCTATGAATCTGTATTCTCATCCACATTTCTGAAGGGATTCTGAGGTCGCCTACGATGTCTTTCCAGGTATGTTATTTGCACAAAAGAGAAGAGATTTTCTCCACACCCTCAAGTCCTCAGCCATAATAAACACATCAGATATTGTCCTTGCTGCCCAGTCTTAGAGCTGGAGGCCCCCACCCTGGGAACTGGTGAGGTGCAGAGTGACTGAAGGGTCGGAACCAAAACTATGAGCTGATCTTACTCCCCTCTCCCCCATAGTGGATGTTTATACCTCATCGTAATCACAGGGCCCCACAAGACTCTTCTCAACTTAAGTTCCCCTTCCCTCCCCTGCCCCTTCCCTCCCCTTCCTCTGATTCCTGCATCTCTAATGTGCATGTCTGTTCCCTTGTAACATTAGAAAGGTTGCTTTATGTGAACACTAGGGACCCAGTGCACGAATCCATGCACCTTGAAAGGAACTGTGGCCCGCAAGACTGCGGTAGGCACAGGGGTGGGTTTCAGCCCATCCTCTGCACCTCCACCCATCTAAGCTGTATAAGGAATTATCTCATTACTGTTTTAATTTACATTTCTCTGATCATTATTGAGGATAAGAAACTCTCATATGTATTAAGACATTTAGGCTTTCTTGTTTGTGAATTGCTAATTCGCATCTGTTAATTATTTGCTATTGTTTTATTTTAATTGCAGATTACCAGATATTTCTATTTTGGTGTAGATAATAACCCCTTGGTTTGTTGTAGGTGGTGGCCCCCAACTTCTCAGTTGTTTTGTTACCTTCCATGTCCTTTACTGACAACAATCCTTAATTTTTTGTAGTCAAAATCCAACTCACTTTTTAAATGAGATCTCGTATATACTTTCTTACATTATACATTTGCATCATAGAAAGATGTCCACAATGTATTGTTAAAGGAAAAAGGAAAGTTATAAAACAACATGTACACTATGATTTTATTTAATGTAAAATGATTCATGAGATCAATAATAAGTCTGCCCTCTTCATTTGCCTTGGTATAAAATTGTCATATTTCTTTTACTGTTCAAATTATAATAACTCCAATCCTATTCTGCTCAGTTAAGCAGAAAATATGGTTTTCCTTCTTGGGACTCCTGCCCCAAGATTCCTCAATGACATTCCTCAATGTCTGTTTTATTGCTTTACAGAACCAACTCTTGATTTTGTTCATTTTTTTCCTCGACTGTTTTCTTTGTTGAACTTATCACTGCTTTATCTTTATTATTTTCTTCTCTTTGTTAGCTTTGTTCAACCTACTTTTGACTTTTAAGGTATGTGCTTTAGGGTTTTATCTAAAAATAATATATTTAACATTTAAATTTCTAATTGGTGTAGACTTTAAAATTCCAAATTTAATTTTTCCCACATAATAAAACAATTTCTTCAGCAACATTGACTTAAAAGTCCTTCCTTTCCCCATGGTTTTTTGTGCAACTTACATCATTTAAAAATAACTAGATTCTGAGTTCTCTAATATATTTCATGGTCCTTCTGAATTAAATTATTCTATTACCAATTAATTCATTTAACAAATATTTATTGAGCACCTACTATAACTTAGACATTATTTTATGTGATGGGAAAACAAAATTTCCTGACTACCACAAAGCTTACCTTAGAGACAGTGTAGAACATTAAAGGCCAGTATAAAAATTTTAGTTTTTCTAAAATAACAATATCAGCTGACATATATATTTTATTACTATTTGCTAGACACTGTTCTAAGGGCTTTCTTTATACATGTTAAATTCTCAAGTACTCTGAATAACCCTTTGAGATACCACTATTATTCCTATCCTACAGATGAAGAAACCATGACACAGATGGCTTATGTAACTTGCCTGAGATCATACAGGTGATGAGGGATAAAACTGGATTTCAAATGCAGTTAGTCTGATTCTCAAGCCTTTGTTCACACACAGTGCCCTGTACTGCCTCTGAGTGGGATGGGAAACCACATGATGTTGGCAGATGTTAGATTTACTCAGGCAGCTATGTTGAAATTGGGCTGTAGATAAGGCAAGAGTAAGAGAGAGAGAGGTGGGGGGGGGGGGGGACTCCTTAAGGAATATTCCCATAGTTTAAACAAGAGATTATGGTGATTTGGACTGATTAGTAGCCATGGATGAGGGGATGAGGAAAGGACTCAAATTTTGATTTGTTGACAACTGGACAGTAGAGTATGGGAGAGAAAGAAGGATCATTGATAATTTTAGAGTTTTTATATTGAATGACTTGAAGAATGAAACAGCCATTTACCGAATGGGGAAGACTACCTAAAGAACAAATTAAGGAAAGAAAACTCCCTCCATCTTTTAGATGTCATTTTCAAAAGGTATCTAAAAGATCCCTTTTAAATGTCATTAGATGCTCAAGTGAGATTTGAATAGACAATTGTGTATGTCAGTCTGGAGTGCAGAGGCAAGATCTGTCCAGGAGGAATACATTTAAGCAATATTATAATATAAACTTAAAAGACTGGAATAAATCACCAAGAAAAAGAGAATAGGGGCAAAAAGTGGTTCAAAGACTGATACTGGTATACTCCAACATTTCTCCAGAGATGCTGAGAAAATGAACAACAACAAACAACAAAAGATTAAGGAGAGGAGCCAGGGAAGGTGGACTAGACCTAGGAGGACACAATTGTATGGAAGCCAAGTGAATAGAGGTTTGGAGGAGGACGTAATCTACTTTATCAACTACCAGTGATAGGTCAAGACAGAAAAGACTTGAGAACAAACTACTGGAGGACATTAATCACCCTGGAAGGAATGGTGAGAGATTGTGGGATCCAGAGACAACTATAGAAGAGTAATTGGCGACAATCAAAACAGACACTCTATTGAGGAGCTTTGCTCTTAAGAGTGACAACAAAATAGGGTAGGAGCCAAAGGTGGCTGTGTCATCAATAAATAGAGGATTCTCCTTAAGACCTATAAAATGTTTGAGTGCTGATGGGAAATATTCCAGAATGAATAAAAATGAAGAATTCTAATCTGTTTGAATAGGTGAGAAAGATTAGAATCTGGTTCTGAAGTGATAAGAAGCATAAAAATTTCACCCGAAATAACAGGAGAAAAGGCAATGGACATGAACACAGGTGATGTTTAGTGCTACTGTTTGTTTTTATAAACCGATAATGTATTCACCAAGATTGCTATAAGATCTTATTAGGTATAATAATGTGGCTGATGCTTTTTTGTATTTCTTGTTCATTTAGGGAAATACTCATA
The DNA here is from genome assembly GCF_027574615.1 of Eptesicus fuscus. Taxonomy (NCBI): domain Eukaryota; kingdom Metazoa; phylum Chordata; class Mammalia; order Chiroptera; family Vespertilionidae; genus Eptesicus; species Eptesicus fuscus. Next base: position 105,387,841 of record NC_072474.1, on the reverse strand, counting down.
AATCCACAAAGAAGAAAAGTTTTGTGTCTTATCTTCTGTTCCAATTAATATACTTCTGTGGTCGTCATTAGTTAATGCCCACCAATATTTCCACATCTTCCCCTTTCTGGGTCCATATTAAGATCTGACTTCCTAGCCCGGCCAGTGTTGCTCAGTGGTTGAACATCAACCCATGAACCAGGAGGTCACAGTTCAGTTCCTGCCAGGGTTGCAGGCTGGATCCCAATTGGGGGCATGCAGGAGGCAGCCAATCAATAATTCTCTCTCATCATTGATGTTTCTTTTACTTTCTCCCTCTTCCTTCCTCTCTGAAATCAATAAAATATATTAAAAAAAAAAAAGATTTGACTTCCTAGCTTCCCTGTTCTTGGGTGGACTATGTGACTATTTCAGGTCAATGGAGTTTTGTGTCAAGTGACATGTATCATTTTTGAAACCAGTGGATGCCAGGCCCTCCCAGCTTGTCATTTTCCCTTAGACACAATAATTAGCAATGCTGAGGATGGTGGCTACTCCACTAGCCTACCTCTCTGGAGGAAAGTAGTCCCTCTGCCAAACCATGAAGAACGGTTAGCATGAGCCAGGAAATAAACTCTTGTGGTTGAGCAACTGTTTAGTTTTCTATGAACTGCAGCATAAGCTGGCTCATCCTGACTGATATGTCTCTTATTTGTTTTTCTTATCTGGTTGCATTGGTCAGGATTTCCAACACCATGATTAAGAATAATGATGGGAGTGGGGATCCTTACATTATTGAATGGCATTAACTAAAGTTTGGACTAGATTTTTTATCAAGTTAAGTAATTTTCCATTTATTTCTAGTTTTATGCACATATACAATATATCTCAAATGCATTTTCTACTTCTATTCAGATGACACACAGTTTTTCTCTAATTTATTGGTATAGTGAATCTCTGTTATTAAATGATACTTGAATTCCTGGGGTAAACCCTACTTATTTTTAACATGTTACATGGTAGGATTTTATTATTTGCATTTTAGCACTTCTATTTTAAGTACAAAGGGCCTAAATTTCCTTTCTCATATCTTCTTCATGTTTGGAAGAATGATTTTTCTAGCTTCATAAAATGAATTAGACATATGTCTCTGTTTCCTGGAAAAAAAATTAGTTTGGTAGGGATTATCGGTTTTATGATGGTTTATAGAACTTAGAAAAAACGTCTTATTTATTTTAATTTATTATTTTAAAATAATTATTTTAACTTTTGGTTTGATTAATGTTCCCTATTATTTTTACTCAATTTCATTGAACTCTTCATTTATCTTTATTATTGTGGATCATGTGAGTTAAGTATTAACAATGCCTGGGCCAATAAAATTACATATATTTTAATTTTCTTCCTTATTTCTTATTTGCTCTTAACTCTTGTACATTGTTAATTATTTTGTTAATTGAACAACTGGTTCAATTGACTTCAGTTTTTATTAGAGTAAATGTCTTTAATGATATATATTTTTCACTGAATACTGCTTTAGCTATAGTTCATAAATTTTATGTAATAATTTCCTACATCAGTTTTAATTATTACATAATTTTAGTATTATTTATGTTTTTACCCACAAGGTTTTTAATAGTATGATTTTAGTTTCCAAATAGGTTACAGTTTTCTAGCTTTCCTTTTGTAATTGATTTCTAATTTTATTGAATTATTCTGTGTGATGTTATTTTATTTATGAATATTCTTTATCACAAAGTATTTGTTCAGTTTTATGAATGTTTTATGGGCATTCAACAATACTCAAAATTTTCTATGTATATATTACATATCAATTTCTATAAAAATCTATTATCCTGAGGATATTAATTGTTATTCAAATTTTCTATTTTGCTTAAAGTCTGTTTGATCAATACGCTTCTGAGAAACATGTGCTAAAACACTACTGGTCTTCTTACATGCAGTGTGGCTGCTGGAACTGACCCATTGGCCCACTTCTGATGGTCAATGCTCCCAAACTGAATTTCAGCCCCACTTAAACTTCACTCTATGAACCCTGGCCAAAGCTGAGCTGAATCTGTGGGTTTGGGGCCACGCAATGATTCAGGCATAGACAAGCCACTAAATTAAAAGTAGAAACTGAAGAGATTCCCCAGCCTCTTTCCCTTGCATATTACCCTTTAGTCTCGCTTCTGTCTCCCAGGTCACATGGTCATTAATCTGGTCACGTACGGCTCCTGGCCCTCCATCTGAAAGCAGGTGATTTGAGAGCAGTTTATTGTAGACCCTGAAACCAGATTTCCTGGGGTCGGAATCGTGGCTCCACCCCCTACCTGCTGAGGGACACGGAGCAAAGCATTCCACCTTGTTGTGCTTCTGATTCCTCATTCATGAGATGGGGATTAGAATGGTAACACCTGGAACACAGGAACAACCAAAACGAATGGTAACGCCTCAGAGTTGTTATAAGGAATTAATAACTGCGAAGCCTCAGAAAAGTATCTGACGTACAACCCACAGCGTACAAGCAAGCCCTGTGTAAGTGCCAGCTATTTTATGACTATTATTATCACAATGATGATCATTATCATCATTATTATTATTTGTAACTGCATAATGCAACGCCCCTCAATTAAAGAGAATGAGTCACTCTTAAGTATTACATAACAGGATTTTAATACAGCACTTGTTCACCTGATCCTATAGTTTTAATATGGATCAAACCACGAAGACATGAGAGCCATGATCACCTCAGCTCAGAATACTGTAAGTCCCCAATCCTCCTCTCTCATGCTTGCTTCTCCCTTCCCCTTCCCCTCCATCCCCACCTGTCCTTAGTTTTTGCCCTTTGAGCTTCATCTCTCATGCCTAGCATCCAAGAAGCCATAGAACTGATGATAGAGTTCTCCTGGGTCATTTTGGGGGGTCAGTTCTCTGTCTCTCACCTGCCTCTCCATCTTATGGTAGTTTCTCTGCATTATCACATCCTGAACTTTTATACTAGGGGATCAACTAATAATCAATACAGTACAAGAGCATCTACTACATAGTAAGACTATAGAGCTACAATCAGGATTCACAATGTAACCCCAAGACACAGGAAGTGTCTACTACTGTATTTCAAAAAGACTAAGAATGAGAGTATAACTTCTCTTCAACTAAAATCCTCTCTCCCCATGTCTGTTTTCCTACGAGTTCAAGGAATTTTTCCAGGTAAGGTACCCCCATTCCATGCCAGTGATAGTAAGTCACATAAGTAGGATTAGGATACTGACTTGCTATCTAAGGAAGGTGGCTAGAGGGAGGAAGGACCAGTTAGTTTGCAAATCATAAGGCTTACTGAACTCTATTTATAGAATACAAGACATATGTATGACCTGGCCATTTGTGGGGGTTCTACACCATCACCCATCTGGATGCAGAAGAAACAGCAATCATTCAGAATGTTACCTGAAACAAAATGTGGGATATGTTTAGCAGAAGGCATGGAACCCATAAAAATATCCAGGATTTAAACAATTGACATTTCTGATGTGCTAAAGGTGGAATGATGTGCTTACCCATGGTCCTGCTGGAAGAGATGAAATGCTGGGAAATGAAATAAGGAAACTTCAATTTTTTGCTCATAGCATACAGCATGGTGACTAATAATACCATTTTGCATATTTGAAAGTAGCTAGGAGAATAAATCTTAAAACTTCTCATCACAAGAAAAAAAACTTATAATTGTGTATGGTGACAGGTTAACTGGATTTATTGTGGTGATCATTTGTGTGGGATCCCTTGTCACGTCCCGCGTGTTTCAGAGATCCCGTTCGGGTCCGGTTTCTGGAGAAGGCCGCAATCAAAATGAAGAGAAGCTAGAAAAGAATCAATTTGGGAAAATGTGGGGCCAGGCGGGAGCCCACCTCTAGTGGGAGGACTACCAAGCTCTGGCCTTTGCTCTATCCCTTTTATTAGAGTTCTGAGATACACCCATTGCCCTTAGGCAGGTAATTCCAGTAACAGATGATCTTTATCAATAAGGATTTACATGATTATTTGGTGGGGAAGTTGCCTCAGTTACCATTGTCTCAATTAGATAGGGAGTGGTTTGCCCTGACCTTTAGCTTCAAGGTTGACCAGCCTTCCAGGGTTCCCTTTTCACATAACTACCAAGTGACAATGTTCGGTTTCCGGCATCTCACCCCAATTCCTTCCTTAAAAAAAATCTTGCATTTACAGACCAGAAATAAACATATAAGAACAAAATATGTTTGAGTCCCAATTTCAATGTCCAAAAGTTCTGAGTCCAAAGTTTAAATGTCCAAAAGTTCCTCATGTGTACACATCAGCAACGATATCTGGATGGTGGACAAACGGTGGCGATGCAGGTCTGACCTCTGTGGTTTGGACCTGGGCAATCTGCAGTGATGCACATCTGCTGACTGCTAGTATGGCAAGGCATGGTCAGCATCTTCCATCTCTGGACTATTTCTCCTCTTGTCTTCATGGCTGGAGCATTCCTGTTAATTCCTCTCTGTTGCAGGAATCCACAAGGTCTTGGAGTTGTTTTCTGAAAATATACAAACATATTCTCGACCAAAAGTTAATAAAGGAATCTTTTCTATAAATTTTTCTTGGGATCCTATTATTTTTTTGCCCAAACAATTTTCCTTTGGCTATTTTGACACCATGTATGTTTTTCATGGGTGTCCTGCTGTATGAAAATTAATTTTCAAAGTAAAATTTTTCAAGATGTAATTTACTTTCAGGATATTTTTTCTTACATGGTATTTTTCCACCATCCCCCTTTTTTATTTAATTTTTAGGAGGCTTTTGGAAAATTTTTATAATGCAGTCTTGATAACTTTAAATTTTTGCACAAAAATATGACTGCTTTAGGTTCATTGCATGTTAAGTAATTTTACCATGAAATAAACTATCAATAGAAATTTTGGTTAATACTTTAGAAACAGCTTTTTGTACAATTAAATTTTCTTGAATATTCACTTATTTCATTTAGCCAATTTAAATTAATCTGAAAACTTGACTATTTTATACTGTCAAATTTAATACTCTTAACAAAAATCTTAGTTTACCCTGTAAATATTAATGAAAAGGATTATTTTGCATCCTTGAGAAATCCCTGAGCATTCCTGGATTTAGGCTGGATTTAGATATAGGGCAGCTGCCTTTGGCCAACTCTCTGTATGTTACCTGGGTCCCGATCTGAGCTGGGCATGGGAAGCGCGAAGCAGCCATGGGGCAGGAGACTTCCCTCAGAAGGGGCGAGTGTTCAAGCCCCTGCAGTGTTGGGGGGGTGAGGTTCTGTGCCCCACCTCTGTTGACCCCCAAGTTCTCTCCTGATGGCCCCTCTGCGACTGTGCCTGTCTTAGGTTGTTCCTCCCTTGAGGAATCTTACCCGTCTTTGACTAACCAGCCATCCTCCGGGGCCAAGCAGGGTGATGTGAGGTTCAGTTTTGTCTCCTTGGTAGCCTATGCCCCTATGGCCTCCATGCACAGCACCTGCCTTGGTATCCCCTCGCCGTCTGGCGGGGCCCCGGCACTGATCACATGTCTTGGGGAACCCAGGTTTCTTCTCCAGGGAGGGCCCAGCTCACGCCATTGTGCGAGAGACAGATCCATGGTACCAGCCACCACGAGGCTTCAACCTCAGCATGAACTGAAAACTTCAGGCAACAGCTGTGGGCAATTGGATTGTGAGAAGAGGGTCCTCTTGGCAAAAAGGGCCAATATAGAATGCTCAAGTGCCTTCCCAGGGGGCCTTCCACACAGTGGAAGGGATTAAATCCTTTCATGTCCTTATTAAATTGCTGCCAAACATTCAAAAAGTTAGATTCTTAAGTTTGTTTGGGATAATTGTACAATATGCTGTTGTAAAATATAAAAATTTATAATGACATTGTAGAAAAATATCATGTAAGGATATCCTTTGTTCTAGGCATAGCAATTCAATTTTTCAAACTGGCTGTCAATTTCTTTTTGTATAGACAAAGGTCTTAGTTACATTTTCTGCACCTTTCTTTAATTTTACACACAAAGGGGCAGTGGTTTGATTTTGTGTCATACAAAAGGGAAGCTGGGTGGCTACACCTGTGTAATTATACTTCCCACCCATTTTCCTCCTGGATGACTAAGGTGTTTGGTATTATTGGTGACTACATTAGTCAGGGGATCGGCCCACGTAAGGGGTCTTACCCATGAAGGGTCAGGAACATAAGTCCAAAACACTTCCACATTTGTCCCAGGTAACATTACCGTACAGCTGATTACTGCTAGCGTGGCAAGAAAGACGTTCTCAGGCGTCAGGCGTCTGTACTGTCTTCTTTACCATGTCCCAGGAGACCTCTGGGCTGTTTGTTGTCCGGCTCGTCCTCCTGCTCCTGATCTTCAGCGGACTGCTTAGAGTCGCTGCTCTCTGTGGCTGAGGTAGTTGATTGTCTGCAGCTGCATGGTGTGACTCCAGGCGCAAGGTCCTCATTAGCCTGGCTAGTTTCTCTCTTGGATCCCTGTTGCAGTTTAATATTTCTAGCAGGAATCCACACGGGTTTGGAAAAATTCTCTGGGAATATATAAGCATACCCTCTGCCAAAGGTTAATAATGGATCAGGTCCCTTCCATAAACCAGATTCGGGATCCTTCCATTTAACTAGACCATTTTCTATTGTTTTATTCTGGCACCAATGTAATTCCATAGGTGTCCTTCCTTCATCATCACAAGTGAAAAAATTTAAAGTAATTAAGGCTTGGTGCAGCCTACCTGCAGGTGATTTCTCCATCATCCCCCCTTTTTGTTTTTCAAGTTGGGATTTTAGCCGCTGATGCTGTCGTTCAATAATGGCCTGTCCTTGGGAATTATATGGTATTCCTGTAATATGCTGAATTTCCCACCTTTTACAAAATTCCTGGAATTGACAACTTGTGTAAGCAGGCCTATTACCAGTTTTAATAATTTTTGGAACTCCCCTGATGGCAAAAGCAGCTAGGCACTGATTAATAACCTGTTTTGCCGTTTTTCCTGTAGATGCAGTAGCCCATTAGGACTTTTGAAAAGGTATCTACAGACATGTAATGCCCCAAGGTGTCCAAAGGAATTATAATGCGTTACATCCATTTGCCATATATGATTTCTTAGCAAACCTCTGGGGTTGACTCCTGTGTTAGGCCCTTGAGGTAGATGTAAGATGCAAGTTGGACATTCCTTAATAATAGACAGCATTTTGGCAGGCTGATGTAAAAGCTGATGAGATTCTAAGGCTTCTTTTAATAAAGCAACCAGTTGATCAGCCTGTGCATTTCCTTTTTGTTAAAGGACCAGGTAAGACATTATGAGCCCTGATGTGAGTAATATAAAAAGGATATTGTCTCTGTTGTACAATCTGCTGAACTTGTTTGAATAGTAAAAATAAACTTTAGTCACAAAGCCATTTCAACCGGGCAGTTTCAATTCTATTCACTAAGTTCGCAGCATAAAAGGAATCAGAGACAATATTAAGAGGCTCTTGGAAATCCTGCAATGCAGCTTTAATAGCTTCTAGTTCAATTCTTTGTACAGAAGTATGACTGGTCAGTATGACTCGGTCTGAATTTATAGTATGATAGGCAGCTTTCCCATTTGATGATCCATCAGTAAAAAACAAACAGTTAAAGCTCCAGGAATAGGTTCCTGTCTAGTATTTTTTGGTATAATGATGGAGGTATTATATAAAAATTGTAGTAATTTAATAGGTGACAGCTAAGTTCCCCTGAATATCCACTTAACACAATTTGCCAATTTATACCAGTCTGAAATAACATTTCTAATTGCTTCCCAGTGAGGGGGAGGTAGATACACTGGGGCTCTTCCCCTCTAAGCTGTTTACAACATTTCCTAATTTGAAATAATAATTGGGCCAATAGTTCTACATATGTAACTGCAGTTTTAGAGGATTGATGTCCTAGGTGGACCCATTCAATAATAGAAAGAGAATTTTTATTTTGAAAGATGACTTCAGTAGGACTATTTGCAGTAGGGTTAATTTGTCCCAATAAAGGTAATTCAGGCTGTACCCATGCTACTTGAGCTGAAGAAATTGCCTGCTCAACTCATAGCAACTCATTCCTAGCTTCATCTGTTAAAGTTCTGGGAGAGGAAAGATTAGAGTCACCTCTAAGTAAACTAAATAAATTTGTCTTCAGATAAGGTCAATTACAATCCCTACAACATTTGAAGGAAACCTCTCTTTATTTCCTTCCAAAATAATTTTCAGACTATACTGTTTTATTTAAAAATCTTTGCCACATGAAACAATTTCTCTTAAGGTTATGGTGACCACTAGTATGGATTAGATTTAATATTTTAATAACAATCCTCATTTTATCCTGGAATACCAGTTAAAGAGATTTCAAAATTTTCAAATTTCTCCTTTTTGTTAAGCAAGAAATTTATTTTTAAGAGTATTCCCATTAGCTAATTTGCATATACAGAGGGATCATGGGAAGCCTTCAGTAACTTCCTTAAAAAACTTATTTAAATTGCTTACAAAGACATTGGCTTAAAAGAAGGGGGTTGGCCTTTGTTATTTCAAGATGGCGGGCAGTAAGCCACGTGGCCATCTAAGCGGCTGCTCAATCTGTTCTTTCAAAAGAAAGTCAAAAATCACATTGCAGACAATCACTAGCTGTTTCTGGTCTTTATTAGAATTATTTATAAAATATTGGCTTTTCATTTAGCTGAAAACCTTGATTATAATTTAATAAGCTAAATTTTTTTAAGTAATTAAAGTAGGTATCTTCATTTAAAAAATAAAGCAAATTTACATCTGAATTCACAAGCCGAATATGTTGCCCCGCCTCTAGCTTAATTAAAAATGCAGGGGGCTACATAAAGTTAGGATTCAATTACTTATAAAAACATTGGCTTCTCATGTAACTTAATTTATATGAGACCTTGATTATATTTTTAAAAGTCTAATTTATAAAGTAACTTAAGTAGGTAAATTAAAAAAGCAAAGAAGCTTATTCAGTAAACTTATTTGATACTTTATTGGTCTGATCCAAAAGTATAAACAGTGTCCCACCTCCAGCCGATTAAAAAATGCAGGCTGCTTGATGCTTTTGTCTTTCTAGAAATTCTACTGCTATTGAAAATTTTGGCTATATTTAAGAAATATATTGTTTTTGCCCTTCTTACAGGCAAAAACTTTCATAACATTTAATATATTAATTAATTTATTTGATAAAGCTTTCCATGTGATTTTAAGTATCAATTGGTTTAATTTAAAAAAAATATTTCTTTTAAGAGAGAATAGACTTTTGTAATACATTTCAGGGCCTGTGAAATGTCTTAAAGGCTACTCTCAAAACCTTGAAATACCTTGGAAAGATCAAACATATACTATATATATTTATATATATGATTTAAAGATTATATACTTAAATTATCTTAAAGAATATCAATTAAATTTAAACTGTATCACAGAATTAATTCTCTTTTTTAAATCAGACCAAGAAGTAACATATTTTGAATTCCTAATTATTTAAGAGAAAACATTTTATTTTCTCAAAAACACATTTTACTACACTCTAGGCATTTAGTTACCACAATTATGTAAGTTCTCCCAATTCAATCTGAACCTTAAACTTCCAGAGTTTGTAAGTCAAATATTTAGCAGTTCTTTATTAATAACCCTTTATATTTTTAAGAATAAATTTTAAAATCTAATAATTAACGTTAAACCATGTTTTTTTCTGCCTGGGGAAACTGAGAAGCAAACTTGTAGGTCCTTAAAAAATGGCTACTGGCGGAAATTGGATTACCTGTTCTTCTGGGAGAAGGGCGTAGTCTACCCCTTCCGCCATTAACAAAGGGTGTAGCTTTAAAAACTTTTTCATTGCAAGGAGACCTTAAACTTCCAGAGCTTTAAATTTTAGGTAGCAAAATTAAATACTTAGTATTTCTCAAATCAATAATACTTTTACATTTTTAAGGATACATTTCAAATAAAATATAAGGCATATTCAATTAATAGATTAACTTATAACATCTAGACTTCATACTAGGCATACTTAGATCAACATTTCATTATTTTAAATTTCAATACATTTAGATCATTTGAACTTAAAAGTTTTAAATTTCCAGCCAATAGGCCTGGCACAGCCACTAAATTTTTTAAAGAATTTTTCCTGCTGAGGAAGTCAAGAAACAAACCCATAGCTATTCACATGTAAACTTGCTTTCTACTTCCTGGTGGTTACCTGCCTCTGGGCGGGAAATTTCAAAAGAGCCTTGGGAAGCCCGCCTATATCTCTTTCCCCGGTTCATCTCCACCATTTTTAAGGCCAAAACAGTCTCGGGTTTTTATTCTGTACACAGCAAAAGGTCAAGTTCAGCTAAAAACTATGCGCACTCGTTTTTAAACTGGCCCTTTCCCCTTACATGTGCACAGAAATCCCGGATGCATTTATGAATTTGTAAAAAGCTTTAAGTCTTTAGCTGGAAAATAAATAAAGATGGCGAGATGAGGCCTTTCGAAGTGGCTTTCTTGGGGAGTGGCGTCCATATTGGATCACCACGTGTCTCCCTCCCCCCACATCCTACTTACTTCGGGGGAAGTTTCAGCAACAGATCTGGCCGAATTTCTTTTCATGCTTAAAAGACAGACAGATCTTAAATTTTTTTCTTTCTTTTTTGCTTTCCAAAATAATAACTAACACCCAATTTGGCCAAGATTTGAACTTCTCTTCGAGTTCTTTTATAATTTTTAAACAAAGCATTGAGTAATCTCATTGCGGGAGAGCAGATAGCCTTGCCCTCTCCTGCCACCTTTGAATTTCTCCGCACTGGAGATGGCTTCAGCAGTGGAGTTTCATTTCTTATTACAGATTTTAAATTCCAAATACAAACTAAGATTTTAATTTGAAAAAGAAACCACATTCTTTAAGCATGCAAACCAAAATTCTATAATAAAGTTTACTTTATATTTATAACCTAATTCTTCCCCATTAGCCTGGTTAAAAAAGACATTCCCACCCTACTTACAGATCGCGACTCTGCAGCTGGCCGTGGGCTTTTGAGTGCGGTGAATTTCCCTCACCTTTTTCCAGTGAATTTCCACACCTTTTCTCGGTGTATTTTTTCCTCCTTCGCTCTAGACGAAAACCATCATCTCCTCCAGAAGTCCCGTGTGGGCGCCAGATGTGTGGGATCCCTTGTCACGTCCCGCGTGTTTCAGAGATCCCGTTCGGGTCCGGTTTCTGGAGAAGGCCGCAATCAAAATGAAGAGAAGCTAGAAAAGAATCAATTTGGGAAAATGTGGGGCCAGGCGGGAGCCCACCTCTAGTGGGAGGACTACCAAGCTCTGGCCTTTGCTCTATCCCTTTTATTAGAGTTCTGAGATACACCCATTGCCCTTAGGCAGGTAATTCCAGTAACAGATTATCTTATCAATAAGGATTTACATGATTATTTGGTGGGGAAGTTGCCTCAGTTACCATTGTCTCAATTAGATAGGGAGTGGTTTGCTCTGACCTTTAGCTTCAAGGTTGACCAGCCTTCCAGGGTTCCCTTTTCACATAACTACCAAGTGACAATGTTCGGTTTCCGGCAATCATTTTGCATTATAAACAAATCTTAAATTATTACATTATATACCTGAAAGGAATACAATCTTATGTCAGTTATACCTCAATTACAAAGAATCCTCAAGGTACTATTGAGAGCAAAAGGAGGTAGGAAAATACACTGAAAACAAATTTATTAATGACAAATTAGAGGCCCGGTGCACAAAATTTGTGCACGGGAGGGGGGGTGTCCCTCAGCCCAGCCTTTACCCCTCCAATCTGGGACCCCTTGAGGGATGTTCAACTGCCCTCTCACAATCCAGGACTGCTGGCTCCTAACCACTTGCCTGCCTACCTGCCTGATTGCCCCTAACCGCTTCTGCCTGCCAGCCTGATCACCCCCTAACTATTCCCCTGCCAGCCTGATCAAAGCCTAACTGCTCCTCTGCTGGCCCGATTGCCCCTAACTGCCCTCCTCTGCTGGTCTGGTTGCCCCTAACTGCCCTCCCTTGCCATCCTGGTCACCCCCAACTGCCCTCCCCTGCAGGCCTGGTCACCCCCAACTGCTCTCCCCTGTCGGCCTGGTCCCCCCCAACTGCCCTCCCCTGCAGGCCTGATCACCTCCAACTGCCCTCCCTTTCAGGCCTGGTCCCTCCCAACTGCCCTCCCCTGCTGGCCATCTTGTGGCGGCCATCTTTAACCACATGGGGGCAGCCATCTTATGTGTTGGAGTGATGGTCAATTTGCATATTACCTCTTTATTAGATAGGATAGTGGCTAAGTGTATTGAGTGCTTACCATGTGCTAGAAATTAGTCTCAGCCTGTATATATATAATTATGTAATCATCACAACAAACCCATGAGAGAGGTGCAATAACTTTTGCCATCTACACTAATAAAAGAGAAAGATGCAAATTGACCATACCTTCATGGCACCCACCAGCCAATCAGGAGTGAGTATGCAAATTAACCTCATTGCCTCCGTGGAGACTGACAGCAGGGAGGAGGCAGCTCCCAGCATGGCCTGCTTGGCCTTCACCACAGTGACTGGGGAGCAGAAAAGGATGGTTGCAGGCAGCACCCAGCACAGCCTGCTTGGCAGTCGCCAAGGTGTGGAGCAGGCAGGCCCCGCAGAGAGCAGAGAACCACAGGGAGCAGGCCTAACCTGTCAGTAGGACATCCCCTGAGGGCTCCCAGATTGGAGAGGGTGCAGGTCAGGCTGAGGGACACACACCCCCCATGCACGAATTTCGTGCACCAGGTCTCTATTTTTACAGATAAAAAACCTGAAGCACAGATAAGTTAAATATTTTGCTGAAGGTTACTCAGCTAAGAATGGAAATTTTTAATCCGGGCTGTCCAGTTAGTTCCAGAGTTTATACTCTTAATCATTACACCATACTACAGGGACATAATGGCTTTAGTTTTGCTAAATTACCTTTTCTCTGAATCACAACAATATTTTTGGGTGATATTTCAAAAATAGATATTATTTTTAAATTATTACCTTACAGAGAATGATTTTTTCATGCAAGTCAGGAGATTAAAAATCAAGATTTTTTGGCTCCTATATTGGTCTGGCCACAAAAGTACAAACTCTAGCTGTTGATGTCTAGTAAATGCAGTCATGCTGAGAATATTTTTTGTTAGAGTCTGAGTGGAGCAACAGTAATTAGTTACATTCATTACACTGATTTACAAAACCACCTATAACTTACTGTGAAAGTGCCTAGGTGGTTGGATCTATATGGAGAAATTTGGAAACTGACAAAATAAATTTGTCTGTTATATAATTTCAATCAAGATTTTAAATAAGTACACATTATGTGAGCAATTTGAAAATCATTTGCATATATATATATATATATATATATATATATATATATGGCCTGGCTATGTCATATGAGTTCCCAGATAGGCAATCATAGTTACCTCCATAAGTATACTATAAATATCTCAATGTCCAAATGAAGCCTTCCTGAGAGCATCTTTTATGGATAAAAATAAAAGAGTTACCGAGGAAATATTAAAAACTGGTAATTATCTCTTGATTTCCCAGAGAAATTCCCTATAGAATTCATTCCCCTTAATGTTGGCAGTAGCTGAAGCAGTAGATCTCAACCTCTAGCTTACACATTCAAAGCAGCTAATTGTGTCTTTAGAAAACAGATTCCTGGACACCATTCACTCATTAACTCTGAGTGGGGACCCAGAGTCTGTATTTTAAACAAGTTCCTTTGAGAATTCTGATGCAGATGCAGGTGGCACCTGGACAGAAGGCTGTTTACCTGGCTTTGTTCACTCTTCAAACCAGCCATTGCCTGATGTGCAGTTTGTTACTGAACAGGTGATGTTTTCTTTTTAACCATTGCTGAAGGTTTCAATGACTTGAGATTTTGGAAAATCAACTTAAGGATTAGTTAAGAAGAACTGAACTTGGAATATAGCACAAAGTATTTTCCATTTATTCAATAGTTAATATAAGCAAACAAGTACAGAACCAATTTTTAGAAAGTGTTGCTAATATCTAATCATTCCTCATTTGAGGACTAAGGAAACATATCCAGATAAGGTAAGGGGTAATGGTTTTGTCCTATTACTGCATAATTCATCTCCTTTTAAAGTCTTACTTTAATGAATCTGCTGATTCTCATCGTTTCCACAGGTGTTGATGTTGATCCTGCCACTTGGTAATTTAAAAATAACTTTAGACTATCATGTTCATTCATTAATGTCTTTACCAATTATGCATCTATAACTTCGATTTTTCATGTTTTTCTTAGCTAGTGCACAGATCTGTGTAGAATTAAAAATGTTCTCCTCCAACTTGGTTTGACATGTCCAGTTGTGACAGCATGGGGACAAATATAATCTTTATTATGACCACGTGAAGATGACAGAGAGAGCCCTGTTTTGTCACAGGAAAAGTGGGTTGCCAAGCTGAGTGATGTCTGAGAAAGTTCCCATGGATGGGCAGAAGGTTTTACTTTTTTTAGTGTGTGTCACATAATCCAGCATCCCAAATGGATGCTATTGAAACATTCCATTCCCTCCTCTGTGGTTTTCATGAGCTTAATGTTACTATGTTGGTTCTATTGTGACAGAGATAGAGGTGAATAAAAATCTACTTGAAGTTGCAGATTGGGGTCGAAAAGACATTTTAAGTATTTTGGAAAAGTTTGGGGTTTTACAGATTAGACCTTTTAGGTGAGGGTATACCATCATATAGGATAGGTCTTTCATGCCAAGACATGTAGAGAGACAGTTGAAAATGTTTCTCAATCACTTCTTCCAGTGATAACTTTCTTAGGAAAATGAACAGGTGTCAAGTTCTTTACATATAGGAACCATTTATTTTTTATTTTTTTAATTTCTTTATTGATTAAGGTATCACATATCCTCACAACAGCCTTATTTAATATGTTCCATTAGTATAATGTTTGTTTTCTAGACAATTAAAATGATACTGCAAATGGTTTAACAAGTTCTAGTTATCACAGGATAAAGAAGGCAATTTTAGCATTTTAATGAGCTAGTTATTCATAACAGGAAGGAGCGAAAGAGAGGCCAGACATTACAAGCATGGTCATTTGGGAAGCTTCACCAGGAAGCTGCAATTTCACACTCCCCAGGGAACCACCAGCCCCTTCCCTGCAGGTCCTGGGGGAAGTGGGAGATGGATGCGTACCCAGGAAAGTCTGGGTGATGTAGGGAAGTTGCCTGTTAGTCTAACCTGGAAACAAAAAATAATTGGCTAGGGGTAGAGAGCCACTGCAAGCATGCTCAAATCCTGAAGGCTGAATGGGTTATGCTCCTAGTTTTCATCCTGAGACAAAGGAATTCTCTCTCTCTAGCTCCTCTCTTGTTCCTCTTGGTTTTGCTCCTGCTTCCTCACATTTGCCCTAGTTCCTGGAAGCAGCATGGCTCACAGCCATTTGGACTCCACATGCACTGGACTGATGGACTACAGCTGGAAACACAAGCTAAACTAGGCTGCTGCAAATATGGAACGGAAACAGGGCAAGGTCTTTATGCCTAGCTCTACTAAGGACACAGCTGGACTTCTTCCATGGTGGGACAGAGGGTTAGGGGACTATGGAAACTCAGGGATTTAATCCGACGCAAATAAATGCCATTCGTTCTCCTGTGTGAGTCTCAGAAAATTCATTTTCTTGTGACATCGCAAAAAGCCCAATTCCACCAGCAACTCGTGGGGACATGGAGAGCTCCCCACAAGTATCAGAAGGATTCCAGAAGTTCAGGATCTCCCAGTCCAGTCTGAGGCTGTGACAGTTATGTTATTGGTCTGGACCTTGACTGATACACTCATGAAGAGTTTCCTGAATTGGGAGCTCACCAGAAGCAGACCACATGGTGTATACAGAGGGGAAACAGGTAGAAAAAGAAAATAATAAAAAATAAAGAAAGGGTATAAGAAAGGTACCAATAAATTATATCCCCCAATAAGATACATTGAAATCCCATCCCCAATACCTGTGAACATGATCTTATTTAGAAATGCAAAAGGATCTTTTCCAATGTAATCAAGTTGAGGTCATACTCAATTAGATGCCCATTCTAGCAGCAAAGGAGGCAGCAAATGTAGTTTCTAGATAAATGGCCACGGACCTAGCTAAACTCATAGTTTCTGCCCTAGATAAGTGGCTCCATTGGTTGAAGTGTCATCCCATATACCAAAAGGTTGCGGGTTTGATTCCCAGTCAGGGCATGTATGGGAGGTCACCTATTGATGTTTCTCTCTCACATAGATGTTTCTCTAACCCACTCTCTCTCTCCCTTCCTCTCTCTCTAAAAATCAATAGAAAGATATTCTTGGATAAGGATTTTAAAAAATAGTAAAATGCAAATAAACTCATAGGTTCTTCTACTAAAAGGAGAAATAAGAAGATGGATACCAAAGGACAATTAGCAATCTCTAATTAGCAATCACCAATCTCTAATTAGCTTCTTTCAGTGCTAATTAGCTTCTTTCAGTGCTATTCTCTTCCCAGGTAGGTAAGAGTTGAGAAAATAGGCAAATATTTACTAAATATTTACCGAATAATTCCACAAGTCTTGTTTTCAGGGCTTACTGGTACATTATGTAGGCAAATCCTACACTAACAATTTATTCATTCCAAATATTTACAAATGTTGAAGTTTCTTGTTTATTGAACTGCGATTTGCATGAGCACAACCTCATGATCATCCAGGGAAAAATAAGGCCCAGATGCCTCGGAGTAATAGCTCTACCCACATACCCCTCTTCTTCCTGGATACTTGCATTCATTAGCTTTTGCTAAGGAAGAAATCATCCTCACACTTAACAGCTTATGATTATTTTTCACGATTCCTGGGTTTGCTGGGGAGTGCCTCAGTGCTGTGCTGGCACAGCTGGGGCTGGGTAGTGTAGGGTGGCTTCATTCATTTACCTAGTGGTTGGCAGGCTAGTTGGTATGGCAGAGGCCCCAGCTGGGACAGCTTGTGCCTGGTCCCCAGGATCTCTCCTCCTCCATATGCTAGCCCATGCTTCTCTCCATGGTGGTCTAGGGTTCCAAAGAGAAGCAACATCAAGTAGCTTTTAAACCTCTGCTTCTGCCATTTTGCTAATTTCTCGTTGACTAAAGCGAGTCACATCGGTAAGCTTAAATTTAAGAGGTAGAGAAATAACTCCACCTCTTGATGAAAAAGACTTTGAAACATCATTATTTTTGCAATCTACCACTGTTTATTCTCTAGCCAAAATCACTTTAAATTTTCCCAAAAAGAAAATTATATAAATCCACATCCTTGGGCCCTGCAAAGCCTCCATCAATTACGGCATTAGGCTCGAAGCCCAGGATCTGGAGACCTGCTTCAAGAGCAGATGCAGATGAGGCTGCCTGGGTGCCAATGACCAAGACCAGGTGTTCTGGATCCAGAGACCTGATGAGCTCAAGAGAAGTTATTGACATCCACCAAAGAACGTGCATTAGTGAGAGCAGGACAGGATGCCCACTATGGACACTCGCATTCAACAAGAAACAATCAGGAGGCAAATAGCCACTGGTGTATAGCAACTCTGAAGTCCAGCCCAGCGTACATTGTCAGGGAGCAGTAAACAGTGCTTTCTTGGGGCCCAGTTCTCTTCTCCCTGGCAGTGGTTACTCTCTGTTCCTCCTTCTGAACTGTCTTCTCCCTCTGAAATAGTCTTACCTTTCCATTAGAAATGTTCCATGTTCACAGATGATCCCATTTCTCAGGCTTCTTCCTGAGAAAGTGAAAATCCCATAGGCCTTTTTTCATTTTCAACCCCCTGTCCTTTTTAGCCCAAGCTGGCTGTACTTTTCCTAGCACAGTTTTCTTTAAAATTCTGTGCACATCCTATGAGAATTACTTGAATTCACTCCATCCCCTAAAAACCACATCCGTCCACAATTCTTCCGGAGAGGCTGCTGTATATTGGGCCACCTGTGAAATGATTGAGTGATTAAACAGTGCTCTGTCTGACTGGGGTAAATTTGCTTCCTGTTCTGATTTTTATTGTTCCTGGATGATTGTGTCCACACTAGTGGCAATAGTGTAAGAGGTGGGCTTTATTATTATGGTCACTTCTTTAAGAAATTTATATTAGGTTTAAGGTGTCGAGAATGGGTATGGCAGTAAGTACAGAATCTGGTACACTTATTAGCCTTTATTTTGGTTTGTATTTGCTTTGTATCTGTAGCAATATGAGCTCCTTTAACTGAAGTTTCTCCTTGCTTCATCCAAAACTCTGTAGTCTTTTATATTTTCACTTATTATGTGTCTAATATTTTCAAAATCTGTGGAAATTGAATTTCTATACTAAAGATGAAAAGAACCTAAATCTTTATCTGGCTTTCTTTGATTTCTCGAAATGACTGAATAATTCCAAATTAATGTTCCCTCAGGGTCTCTAGATAATTTCAAATTAGACAAATTGGTGCAGAAAAATAAGGGTTTCTAAAAGCCATGTAAACAAGAATTAATGGTTCCTCAAAATATAATCAAGTTCAGCCTTTAAAAATGATGAAAATCAATGACATTATTATAAGGCATATGAACAATGGAAAAAATGTTCTTCCAAATTCGTAAGAGGTTAACAAAATTGCACAGATCCTCAATAAGGATGCTTCCTCAGTCCAACTAACTAATGGTGCTTAATTATGTGGTTTTTGTCTTGTTAACTTAGAAAAACAATTAATAGCAACTGACACCTCCATTTCTACCTTAAGATCTGTAGTTATCACAATTAGCTCCTCTAATTAACTGAAGAGTTGATAAAATGTTCATTTTATGAATAGGAAATACATTTTGAGCAAACAGTTTTGATATACCTTGGTTATCAAAACTGGAGCAAATTAAGAAACCACATTATAAGTTGTCTTAAAATATAATGGAATAGGGAACTTCACATTCAGCTATTCTAGAGTATCTGAATCAGACTTGTCCACCCATCATAAAGAATGAGAAAAATGGACAAAATATGTGAAACAACTGTTTTTGGACATTAGTGTACATGCAGCAAAGAACTGTGATCCCTAGGAGAGGAGAAACAAACATAGACAATACAATACCACAGCTTTCTGCCTGGAGGCTCTTACTGACCATGCTGAGAGAGAGAGAGAGAGAGAGAGAGAGAGAGAGAGAGAGAGAGAGAATGCATGCAGGGCATAGGCATGTCACTGAGTCCATAAAGGGAATACTGAAATTCAGGGATGCTCAGATGGTTGGAATTTGCAGGAAAGAATCAGAGATGAGGAAGTTTTACAAAGAAAGAGCTTCCGAAATATGCACTGGGATCTACTCCAGACTATACTGAATACTAAGTTGTGCACACGTAGGGTGAAGAATAGAGAAATTATAAGAGCTCACATAGGACTGACAGATGTTTGAGATTTAACCAGCCAGTGAGGAGAGGCTGTGTTGCCACCTAGAGTAGAGACCTGAGAAGTATTATTGCTAAGTAGTAGGGTAATCTAGCCTTATAACAAAAGCTACATGAGACAAGACCTCAAAAACAAGCCTATAACATATCAAGCAAATCCCCAAGTAACTTTATCGTCTCCCAGATAAAACATCAAAGCTCCTTAAGAAAGACAACAAACACTAACAACATAAGAATCACAATGCCCAATCTTCAATTAAAATTAATAGACTGAGAAGCTGAAAAATGTGATCCATTTACTAGGCGGGAAAAAAAAATCAGTCAATAGGAAAGAACACTAAAAATGACTTACATGTCAAAATTATCAGACCGGAACTTAAAAAGAGCTATTATAAATGTGATCAATATTTTTTAAAGAAAAATATACACATAATAGAAAATTTAAAGAAGAACCAAAATATGTTTTGGAAATGAAAAAATAAATATCTAAAATGAAAAATTCACTCGATGGTCTTCATAGAGATAAGACTTTGTAGAAGATAAGATTAGTAATCTTAAAAATATAGCAATATAAATTACCCAAACTGAAGAACAGAGAGAAAAACAGACCAAAAATGAACAGAACTTCAGTGATTTGGAGCAGTATCAGGCTGTCTGACTTATGTGAAAAGAAGAGAAAAATATTAAAAAAAATACAGCTGCAAATTTTATAATTTTAATAAAAACAATAAACTCACAGATCCAAGAAATATATACAGAAAGAAAACCACACCAAACAAAATGTCATAATGAAATTGCTAAAAACCAATAATAAAGAGAAATTTCTTAAAAATAATCAGAATAAAATAAAACTTTTTATAATAAAATTATCAATTCATTAACAGACATAAGAGTCCTAAGTTTTTATGTTTGCAATTACAGTTTCAGATACAGGAAGAAAAAAACTGATAGAACAGAACGAAGTAGACAGATTCAAAATTATGGTTGGAAATTTTAATACTCTTCTCTCAGCGCAAGTATTAGAACAAGTAGACATAAATTAGTAAGAGTAACATCTTCGAGAAAAGCATCAACCTAATTTGTCTAATTTACACTTATAGAACATTCAATCCAACAATAGCATAATGCACACTTTTTTAAAAAAAATCATCACCTGAAGATATTTTTTCCATTGATTTTTTTAGAGAGAGTGAAGGGGAAGGGAGAAGGTGGGGAAGAGAGAGTGAAACATGAATGTGAGAGAGACACATCTATTGGTTGCCTCTTGTTTGCATTGTGACTGGGGCTGGGGATTGAGTCTGCAACCGAGGTAGGTACCCTTGAATTAAACCCCTGTCCCTTCGGTCTGAGGGCCAATGCTTTAACCACTGAACAAACTGGCCAGGGGTCATAATGCACATTCTTTATACATGCTCATAAAAGATACAACAAGATAGATTATATGCTGGGCACAAGACATACAAAGTAGATCCACTGATGACAAAGGAATTAAATTAGGAATCAATAACAAAGATATATGGAAAATCTAACACACTTCTAATCAAGACATGGTCAAAGAAAAATTAGAAAATATATTTAAGTGACTGAAAATGAAACAAAATGGGGATGCAGCCAAAGCAGGATTTAGAAGAAAATTTATAGCTCTAAATTAGAAGGTCTAATGAACAAAGTTTCCACTATAAGAATAGAAGGGAAGCCTGGCTGGTGTTGCTCAGTGGTTGAGTATCTACCTACGAACTATGAGGTCACAGTTTAATTCCAAGTCAGGGCACATGCCTGGGTCGAGGGCTTGGTCCCAGGTGGGGATGTGCAGGAGGCAGCCAATCAATATCTCTCTCTCCCTCTTCCTTCCTGTCTGAAATAAAAAAAAATATATATTTTAAAAAAAGAATAGAAAGGAATAGCTTCAACCTGATAAAGGACACCTACAAATATCTTATACAGTACCTAACTCATATTTAATGGTGGAAGACTAATGCTTTTCTCTAAGATTGAAAATGAAGCAAGAAAAAAGAAATGAAACACAGAAATTAGAATTAAAACTGTCTTTAATTGCAGGCAACATGACCACATGCAGAGAAAATCCTAAGGAATCTACAAAAAAAGTTACCACAATTAAGTAAATTTAAAAGTCTATTGTCTTTCTATATACATATTTTCTATATATAAACAATTAGACTTTTTCCTTCTTTTCCTGTTGATCTTGTTTTGCTTTGTTTCACTGCCAATTGTCAACTATTCATTTATTATCCAGCCTCCTCATATACTTACTATTCAAAACAAAATCTTCCATTAATCATAGCTCAGGAAGAGCCTCAAATTACCTGTAGCAGATTGCAAGAATGGCCACTAACTCTTCCCATCCTATATGCACACTCCCTTGAAATACGACTTTGAAGCTCTTCTCATTAAGTGCTGGAGTCTATTCTCTTTCCCTTGAATTTGGGTGTGGCCATGTGACTTACTTCAGCAGACCCATTTAACAGATTAGTAAATGTGTCAGAAACAAAGTCTTCAAAAGTGCATGTGCATTAGAGTTTACTTTCTCTTCATGCTCTTTGAAACTCTGTGTCCACTATATGAAGAATCCAGATCTAGTCTATTGATGGAAGAGCACATGGGGCTAAGAGGTCATCCCAACTGGGGTCCTCCTGTACCATCCAGCCACAACCAAACTGCCAGTGGACCACAGAGATAAGCCAACTTGTCTCAGACCAAAAGGAATGTCCACCCAACCCAGATTGTGAGAAACAATGCTTGTGTTATGCTACTGAATTTTGGAGTGGTTTATTACATAGTAGTAGCTAACTGATACACATTATTACTGTTCTCATTTCAGTGGCAAAAGCAAATAAGGTGCCCATAATTCACTTCAACTTCCAGTATACACAGCAAGTTTTGGAAGGGAGACCGTATGAATAGTAATGATGTATGCATCAGGTTAGGTTTTAAAAGATGCATCATCTTTGTTCTTTAGGAATATATGTATATATATTTAGAAGTGAAAATCACATGATGTCTAATTTTGATATAAATTCGGCAATGTAGCAGGATACAAAATTAATACCCAGAAATCTATGGCCTTTAAATACACCAATAATGAGCTCACAGAAAGAGAAACGAAAAAAAAACAATCCCATTTACCATTGCACCAAAAAATTAAGATACCTAGGAATAAACTTAACTAAGGACAAAAAAGACCTGTACTCGGAAAACTACAAGACATTGAAAAAAGATAGAGGAAAACATAAACAAATGGAAGATCATACCATGTTCATGTATTGGTAGAATCAACATCATTAAAATGTCCATACTACTCAAAGCAATCTACAGATTCAATGCAATTCCCATTAAAATAACAACGGCATATTTCAAAGATCTAAAACAAATTCTCCAAAAATTCATCTTGAATAAAAAAAGGCCCCAAATAGCCATAGCAATCCTGAGAAAGAAGAACAAAGTTGAAAGGATCACAATATCAGATATCAAGCTATATTACCAAGCCACAGTTCTCACAACTGCCTGGTACTGGCACAAGAACAGACATATAGACCAATGGAACAGAATAGAGAACCCAGAAATCGATCCAAGCCATTATGCTCAATTAATATTTGACAAAGGAGATAAGAGCATACAGTGGAGTCAAGACAATCTCTTCAATAAATGGTACTGGGAAATTTGGTCAGATACATGCAAAAAAAAAAAAAAGGAAACTAAATCACCAACTTATACCATACACAAAAACAAACTCAAAATGGCTGAAGGACTTAAATGTAAGATGGGAAACCATAAAAATCCTACAAGACTCCACAGGCAGCAAAATAGCAGACATATGTCATAGCAATATCTTTATAGACACAGCTCCTACTGCAATGGAGCCTAAGGAGAAAATAAACAAATGAGACTACATCAAAATAAAAAGCTTCTGCACAGCAAAAGAAACGATCAACAAAACAACAAGAAAGCCCACTGCATGGGAGAAATATTTGCCAATGATATTTCCGATAAGGGTTTAATCTCCAAAATTTACAGAGAACTCCTACAACTTAACAAAAGGAAGATAAACGATCCAATCAAAAAATGGGCAAAGGATCTAAATAGATACTTTTCGAAAGAGGACATACAGAAGGCCCAGAGACATGAAAACATGCTCAAAGCCACTAATCATCCGAGAGATGCAAATCAAAACAACAATGAGATACCATCTCACACCTGTCAGAATGGCCATCATCAACAAATGACAAGTGCTGGTGAGGATGTGGAGAAAAAGGAACCCTCCTGCACTGCTGGTGGGAATGCAGACTGGTGCAGCCATTGTGGAAGACAGTATAGAGTTTCCTCAAAAAGTTAAAAATGGAACTCCCATTTGATCCAGTGATCCCACTTCTAGGACTATATCCCAAGAAATCAGAAACACCAATCAGAAAGGATATATGCACCCCTATGTTCATAGCAGCACAATTTACAATAGCTAAGATTTGGAAACAGCCTAAGTGCCCATCAGCAGATGAGTGGATTAAAAAACTGTGGTATGTCAACACAATGGAATACTATGCCGCTATAAAAAAGAAGGAACTGTTACCATTTGCAACAGCATGGATGGAACTATAGAGCATTATGCTAAGCGAAAAAAGCCAGTTGGAGAAAGATAAATATCACATGATCTCACTCATATGTGGGATATAATGATCAACATAATTTGATGAACAAGAATAGATCCAGAAACAAATGGTAGGGGAGGAGGGTGGTTAGAGAGCAACCAAAGGACTTGTATGCATGCATATTAGCATAACCAATGGACACAGACACTGGGGCAGTGGGG
Organism: Eptesicus fuscus; assembly: GCF_027574615.1. Classification (NCBI taxonomy): domain Eukaryota; kingdom Metazoa; phylum Chordata; class Mammalia; order Chiroptera; family Vespertilionidae; genus Eptesicus; species Eptesicus fuscus. Next base: position 105,363,628 of record NC_072474.1, on the reverse strand, counting down.
GCTTGCCCGGGTGGGAATGGCTGGGGGGAGGGGGGAGAAGGGTCAACTGGGGGAAAAGGAGACATACGTAAAACTTTAGACAATAATAAAAAAAGAATAGATGAAGCATGCCATAATGTTGATAATTATTGAATATGGTGTATGGATAGAGGGTGTATTCATCTGCTAAGGCTGCCATAACAAAACACCAGAGTGGGTGGCTTAAATAAAATATAATTATTTTCTCACAATTCTGAAGGCCAGAAGTCTGAGATCAGGTGCCAGCATGGTAGATTTCTGGTGCGAGCTCTCTTCCTGGCCTGCAGATGGCTGCTTGCTGACTGTGTCCTTACAGGGCCTTCCCTGGGGTGTGCCTGTAGAGAAAGATTTCTCTCTTCCTCCCAAACAATCTTAAGGCATTAAGATTCCATCCTTAGGAACTCATATAACCTGAATCACCTCTGACAAGCTCTAATCCCAAATACACAGTGACATTGGGGATCATGGCTTCACATATGAATTCAGGGTGGGGGAACAACCCAATTCAGACCATGAGATGGGGAATTCATACTATAATTTCTCAAATTTTACACTTGAAAATGATCATAAAATTTAAATGATGCAACTGTATTTTGTCCCTATTGTCTGTTTATACTTTATTCAGTGAGAGACAAAAGTACTCCCAAGAAGAAAATTCTGGAAGGCTCTATGGCCCCTTTACACCATTAAAAATTCTTAATTAGAAGTTCCAGTTCAAGATCGTAAAGCTGTAAACTTGCTTTAATGTCCAATCTTCTACTCTCTTCCCAGAACAACTATGCTTCAAAGCCTGAAATAGGAAAGTGGTGATGGTCAGCTCTCCATTTCTGCATATTGTTCCCCTCATGTATCTGAAGGACAAGTTCTATCCAAATGGACAAGTTGGAGAAAAAAACAAGAAACATTTTCCTTGAATTGGAACTGTCATATGTTGGTCTTGAGCTATCTGGGTCCTACTCTGCTATGTCTACTTTGCTTGACATAGATGGATGCTCATCCTTAACAACAGGAAGTCTATGGCAAACCTCTAGACCAGTGGTTCTCAACCTTTCTAATGCCGCGACCTTTTAATACAGTTCCTCATGTTGTGGTGACCCCCAACCATAAAATTATTTTCGTTGCTACTTCATAACTGTAATTTTGCTACTGTTAATGAATCATAATGTAAATATCTGTGTTTTCCGATGGTCTTAGGCGACCTGCTAGCAGTTCTCAACCTGTGGGTCGCGACCCACAGATTGAGAACCGCTGCTGTAGAGCCTAATAAGACCATTGGAAAACACAGATATTTACATTACGATTCATTAACAGTAGCAAAATTACAGTTATGAAGTAGCAACGAAAATAATTTTATGGTTGGGGGTCACCACAACATGAGGAACTGTATTAAAGGGTCGCGGCATTAGAAAGGTTGAGAACCACTGCTCTAGACTCTTCCTGATGAGACCTCCTTGCTCCCACAGAGGCCACTGTTGAATGGGCTTCACAAAAAACTCTTGCCAGCCCTCTTCTGTGAGATCCTTATCTGGTCCCTAGAAAATACTCATCCATCCTTCTTCCCACATTCTGTGATGTAGGTCAACCTACATCACAGCAACAGATCTGAGCTCTGTCACCAAAGCAACAGCCTATATATTAGTTAATTACAACAAAGAACCATACACTTACTGTTTTATAGTAATAGAGGTCAGAAGTCCAAAATCTTTCAGTGGGTTAAAATTAAGTTTTTGCTAGGGCTGTGTTGCTTCGGAAGGCTCTGAAGAAATAGGAACAGCTGTCCTTGCCTTTTCCTAGAGGGAGATTCTGCCCATGGCTCCGACCTCTGCTTCCACCACCACATCTCTGATTCGGACCCTCCTGCTTCCCTTTCAAAAAGATCCTTGTGATTTCACTGGGCCCACCTGTTTACCCACGATAACCTCATCTCAAGATCCTTAACGTAATCACATTTGCAAAGTCCTATTTGCCAAGTGAGGTAACCTATTCACGGGTTCCAGGGATTATGAAGCAGTCATCTTTGGAGGACCATTGTTTTATCTATTACATCCTGTCTTTTCCTACATTTCTTGAGGCTAAGGGTGAATTGGACCCCCAGTCTCCTTAGGAGCATCCCTGCCACCATGATGGAGGAAAAGGAAGTGAATTCCACTCCTTTCCCATGGATGGCAACAGCTCCTCCTAAGGTCCCTCTTCTCCAGGCTCCTTCACAAGTCTATCTGACCTCTTCTTTGACCCTGAGCATGTCAGGTGGACATAGGGTTGTGGAACAGGTTCCTCTATGTTTATTTTATAAAATTGGCATCAGATGCTTTCATTCTGTTTGGTATCCTAATATTCATAGAATTGGCACCTTAGTTGAAATTGAGGCAGGGGAGTTCCATTCTAACACCCTGTCTATAACTATTTCCTTAAAGTATAAATATGAAATTATAAATAGATCTTCATGAATTATTAACTTAAGCATGTCTTCTATTTTGTGACAGAAAAAAAGTATTTGATGAGTCAAAAAGAACTTCACTACAAATATAAATGGATAGTATTCAACGGAATATGAAAATATTTTAAGAATATTTTTGCCTCTGAAAAGCTTTTCAGTCAGTTATGGTATACTGCTGCTTCTTGAATAACTACCACTCAACCAATCTTCTGTTCATATCAAAAAGAGTAATTTTGGCTGAAGAGCAAAACCTCACCTGCAAAATATTAAATATGGCATGTGATTTTGGCATACTATTTACTGCCCCCCAAAATGTCCTTTTCTTTTAAAACTCTCTCTCTAGTAGTGCGATGGTTAAAATCACTTATAAAACCAACAAAATAATGGTGCCAAAATTGTATTTACATTATCAGATATTTTCCCTCAAATCATGAGAATGAATTAGAATGTTTATCCAAAAATGGAACAATAGCATTTACTTGTCAGAGCTGAACTATTTCTTCCATCAAAACAGAGATGTCTAATCTCTGAGAACATGGGGGGAAAAAAATGAGATGAAGGCTCTACTGACATATTTATTTGAACTCTTGGTATGTAACTAATAGAAAACAGCAGCTTTCACCAAAAATAAAAATAAAATAAATAAAAAAGAAGTGTGTGATTGGGGGAGATTCAATGATAGGATATATGTCATAGAATTCACAGGTAGAAAGTGTAAGAAGACTTCAGAAATTTCTAAACCCAGGCACTCAAAAGCATTTAGCACTGTTTCTTGTCTCCACTCCCTCTGGTTTTCTACATCCTTCTCTCTGGCTGTGGAGTTACATGGCAGAATACATGACAGGCCTAAGGATCCCGAGTCTTTAAATTACCAATCAAGTGACTAAAAGAGACTGCTTAGTTCAAATTCCGAGGGAACATTTTCAGGAAGCGAAATTTATTACTTCCTGTGGAGAAGTAGGAAAAAAAACATATAGGAAGACGTTATTTCCTTATGAGGTATTGACCAATGGGTCAAGAAACAGGTTCAACATTGGAACGATGCATTGCAAAATAACAGAGCAAAATTAAGTAGCAACAAAATAATTATACACTCCACTTCCAATTAGTTTTTCTTCCTCATTAGTAACCATCATCCTGCACATATGCATCGACTCACCAGGGACTCCTGGCCAGGCAGTGGTCCCGGGTATAAGGGGCACATCCATCCATCTGGTCGCCTTGCTTCCCCCACCAAAGAGAATGTCTCTAAAACGAACACCTGATGAAAGCCTTAACTAGAACTACCAGTTTTCTGATTTCAAAGCACGGTTTATTCCTAATGCAGTAACCTAATGAAAAGAACCTTTCTACTCCAATGGGTGATCCTGTGGTGTCTGTGAGAATTACTCTGGGAAGATAAGCAGTAAATCAGATTTTGAGGTTTATCAAGGTAAGCTTGACTCTTAGCATTTCTTGAATGTAAATTTTTGAATCTGATCCGATTTAAAACTGCAGACTGTTGGCAATAACACATCTACATGCAATGCACTATACATGATGTATTATAGAATCTTACATTTGAAACCCATATGATTTTATTAACCAATGTCACCCCAATAAATAAATTTAAAAAAGCCAACAGATCTAAGCTGTCCAATCTTTTCAGGCATACCAGAGGGATGGGATGCACAAAGGAGTCAGGGCAGACCCCATCCACCTTTCCGGAGAGTTCCAGGAATGGACAGCAGTGAGACGGGACTGCAGATGGACAAGGACGGTCCTGCACTGATGATCAATGTTAACGTTTGGATGAGACCTGCTTTTATCTTTGCAATGGAATTTAAAAATCAGTACATTACCATGAACCTAAGGAACTTCCTCTCTTTAAGAACAAAATAATAATCAACTTAACAGCAGCATTAAAGAATCCAGAATAAGTGAATGGGAACCTTGTATGGTAGCTCTGCATTTACATTCAAAAATCACATGCTGAGAAAAGGGAATAAAAAGATTGAATAAGAAACTTAAACCTGAACATAAACCATGGAAAAGCCACAATAGTGGTAATAATATTAATAGGATCCAATTAATATGACAAAAGTAATGAAATTTAGAAAGACCTTTTAAGAAACATTCTGTGAGCTTTTAAAAAACTTGTAGCATTCAAAATAATATTTATAAAACAGCAATCCAAGAGCCCTTGGATTTATATGCCATAATCGGTGGAGCTAATCATGTAAACATCTGATAACCAACCTAAGTATATATATCTCCTTAAACTATCCCAATTCATAAAAAACATCATTAAAAAAAGAATTCGATGCTTCTATCGTAAAATATAAAAACGGAAGATTGACACAATGACCAACACCTATTTATTGTATTAAATACACATCTGAAATGTTAAGTCGTTACTACAGATTTCAAGAAATTACATTTCGGACCAAAATGTCCTGCTCGTAGTCTGACAACTAAAACAATGCTTTTGAGGTTTTCTTCCTTTTCTCTCTCTCTTTTTTTTTTTATTCATAAAAAAGCAACAACCGGGGCATATAAAATAACTAAAATCCAAAACTTTGAAGTTGATTCAAAATTCTTTTGAAGCCCTAAGGTGGCTGTAAACAGTTAGTTTCCACGCGTCCACAGCTCCAAGGAATGTGACTCCCGGCGTGGGGAGGGCTCCCTCTCTGGCCAGCAGGCCCAGCGCGGCTACACGGTGGTTTCGTGCTTCCAAAGCCCGGTCCTCACATTGCCGGCGGGGTCCGCACCCAGCGAGGGCCCCTCCTGCCCGCTGCTTTTGACGGGTCCGTTCTGGGTGGCCAGGTTGAGGCCGTAAGACTTCTGCTGACTCTCAAGTTCAGCTGCGGCCGGCTTCCTGAGTGCCTCTCTCTTACCGCTCCCGGGCGCGGTCTTCTCCCCGGTCCGGCCGCTTTTGGGAAGCGTGCTGGCCGCGTCGCTGCTGTCCTGCTGGGGCGGGTTGTACTGCCGCTCTCGGTAGGCGAGGTAAGCCCTGCGGCTCCTCGAGTGGCCCTCGCCGTTGGCCCCCCGGCTCTTGGGCAGGCCGTTCTGCACGCTGCCCTCCACGCTCGTGGGCACGTCGTAGGCGTACTCTCGGAGGACGGTCAGCCGGCTGGCCCGGTGCCCTTTGCTCCGGTTCTTGTGATGGCGGCCCGGGTGCACGTTGGCTCGAAACTGGACTTCCAAAGGCGCCACGTGCATCTTGATGTCGTTGTCCACGGAGTGCTCCGTCAGGCTGTTGTCCAGCTGCGGCGCGGCGCCGGCAGGGGGCGCGTTGGCCTGGCACTGGGCCGCCGCGGCCTGCAGGTTGGTGAGCTTGCAGCCCTGGGAGGAGTTTTTGAAGCTGGACGCACTCTTGTTGGTGCACGAGGACTCGGCGCTGCTGTTGGTGCACTTGGGGGCCTCCCCGTTCGTGCCGCTGGAGCTGGGGGGCTGCACGTTGACCTGCACCGAGTAGGAGCTGCGGCCCGGGCAGCAGGTCATGATCCACGCGAGCCGCACGTCCTCGCGGTTGACGCAGTGGTGCACCACGAGGAACGCGCTGAGGCTTAAGCACGTGGCCCCGAAAAAGAAGCTGAACACCAAGTCCAAAGGGTAGTACAGGGCGACCGCCAAGGCCCCGAACATCCACAGGGCCACGTAGAGGAGCAGGGTGAGGCCGGCGCCCAGCAGCTGCGCCTGGAACGTGTGCTCGTTTTCCAGCGCCGACGTGGAGGTCAGAGACAGGGACATGGAGTCCTGCTGGGCCACCTCGCCGTTCTCGTTGGCCGCCAACCTCTGCTGCTCCTCGGCGGGCTCCTTCAGCTCGTACTTGCGCTCAGGGTGTCTTTTCAACTGAATAAATATGCTGAGGAAGTACATGCAGTTGACGAAAGCGATGAAGCTGGCAGGCCCGTAGAAGGCTCCCAGGGACGGTTCCCACGCCATCCAGCAACTAGGAGAGAAAAGGGTGAGCCCGCTTAGGTGCTACATTATGTCAGCAAAGCGTTGGCGAAATTGCAATAAACTTTAGTGAAACCACTGGGCCGGGTCAGGTGCACCGAGAGCGCAAACTACTCACTAGGGCGCGCTTGGCCGGCTGCCGTAGTTCTTGATGTTTGCTGCCGCCGTGATCCCACAGACGATGACGGGGATACCGCCCCCGATCAGGTAAAACCTGGGAGGAGGAATCAAATAAGTCACAGGTCATCATCCCGTTAATTAAGGTGGACACATCTCATCACTGCACCAGCCATTCCTTAAATACTGTTATTCCTATTACACAGTAAGCTGAAGGTTAACTTTCAGAGGCTGCTGTGTGAGCAATGTTTTTTAAAAAAAATTTTGTTTTGATTTCCTTTTTACAAAGCACGCGGTCCACCAAGTTTCCCAGTGGAGGAAAGCTGGTCATCTTCTGCCACCTTGTGGACAGACATGGTAACACAGCTACAGCAGGGAGGGTTTTAGTCCATACTTTTTCTTTTAGGGGGAACCGTTGTTTTTTCTTATTGTTGTTTTGTTTTTTAGATTCAGCTGGTGAACTGGAGAGTTAGTCCATTAAAAAATGGACTTGAAGATCTCACTGGGCCATAGTGCAGCCAAAACACAGAATGACAAATTATTTATTTTAAATATATTTTTATTTATTTCAGAGAGGAAGGAAGAGATTAGAAACATTAATGATGAGAGAATCATTGAGAGGCTGCCTCCTGCATGCCCCACACTGGGGATGGAGCCCACAACCGGGCATGTGTCCTGACCATTCTTGCTTCAGCCCCCAGGGAACCCCCTAATGCCCTTGGCGGACTTCTTCATTCTCAGGCATTCCAATTTACACTGAGTGGCCAGATCAGTATGATCTCTGAACACATAATAATCTGGCCATTCAGTGTATATCCTATATAATAAAAGGCTAATATGCAAATTGTCCCCTCGACCAGGAGTTCGACCAGCAGGCAAGCTGGCCAACTGCTCATGTCCCCTCCCCCTGGCTAGGCTGGCCAGACCCATCCATGCACGAATTCATGCACCGGGCCTCTAATATACAGTGTACACACACACACACACACACACACACACACACAGAGTGGCCACATTATTATGCGTTCAGAGATCAAAATAATCTGGCCACTCAGTGTATATTCCAGACTGTAGAGGGCCGCCTGGGAGTCACCTGGGCATTTCCTTAATTATCATCAGCTGAACTCAGGGCTTAGGCTGAGTCACGCCCTGGGAACATGCTTCCCCAATGAGGCTGGACATGTTAATCGGTTCTGACTTCATAGCAGCCCAGGTGTCAGCAGGGGCGGGTCTAGATATGTAAATCCAGTAATGCTGGGGCCTAGTTAAGAATGCAAATAAGCTCCTTTGAGCCTAAGTTTTGGTGTTACTTCCTGGATTTTTGGGATATAAGATAAACCTGCTGGGTGGCTCAGGGTCGTCCTCATGCAGCCTCTCCATCAGAGAGGAAAGATGGCGTCCCACCCAGCCCCAGCTTCATGAATCTATTTCTGCGTCTTGTTTTCTTTATTTCTATTCTCTCTCAATCCCTGGCCGCCTCCACTTAGAACCGGTTCGTTCATCTCTCTTTCCTCGCGGGATGCGGAAAAGGGAGATCCCCGCCATGTTTGGCCCCTGCCGCATCAGGCCCCCGCACCAGACCAATACATGGTCCTTCTAAAAAGCCACCTAGTCAGGCTCTAATCCCTTAGTTTAAAATCCTCAGTGCTGCCCACATGTCACCAGGGCAGCCAGAGGCCTGAAGCTCAGCATCACCCTAAACTCCTGCTCCTCTCCACCATTCACCAGGGCTGCAGCCACAGTGCATTCCTCAAGTCCCTCAGTTCACCACCGAATCCTGTATCTGAAGTGCCACCCCCACCCTCTGCTCTAGTCACTCATGAAGGTTCATGCCAGCGGTCTAACAATTAATAATAATAGCCCCCAGACCCCCACTCATAGCTGCTTGGTTTGCAGTTTCAGAAAATACATCTCCAGGGCAGGTTTTTTGTTGTTACTGTTACTAATCCTCACCTGAGGATATATTTTTCCATTGAGAAAGAGTGGAAGGGAGGGAGGGGGAGAGAAAGAAACATCAATGTGAGAGAGATACATTGATTGGTTACCTCCTGCACACTCCCTGACCAGGGCCCGGGAGCAAACCTGCAACCTAGGTACGTGTCTTTGACTAGGAAACGAACCAGCGACCCTTCGGTTTTCAGGCCAACGCTCTAACCACTGAGAACACCGGCACACGGGCCAGGGCTCCGCAGCCGTTCTTAGCTGTCACCAGTCAGTCCCTCCCATGCCTGTCTCCTCCAAGACTATAAGCTCCTTGAGGCGGGAGGGTTTCTCTCAGTCACATACAAACCCGGCACTTAACAATCTCAGAGACATGGATCAATTTTTACTCATCAAGCAGGATGACCCACTGACAACTTTTTTATGATAATGAGTAATAAGGGCGTAACTCCAACACTATCTTGTCTTTTGCAGAGAATATTAAAACGGATACATACTTGAGCGGAGTAAAATCTGTGACCTGACCCAGGAAAATAAAACCAGCTGCCATTTACCCATTAACTCATTTCTTCTGCACAACAGCTCTCTCTTTGCAATCATCCCCACCTCATAGATGAGCCAGAAAGGCCCGGAGAGGGTGAGAACCTCACAAAAAACTCCCAGCCCCTACCCAAACTCAGGAAGCCCAGCCTCCAAGTCCATTCTTCCACTTTCCAAACTTCACTCAGCAACGTTGTTATGACGATGCTTCATTAAACGTAACGGTTAACGCTGTTCAGTAAACGGAGGTGTTGGTACCTGAGCATCGGTCTGGGCGGCGGAGGCAGTTCATCGGGATCCTGGCATCTTTTCGCTTTCCTAGTGACCTGCTTGTAGATATTGCGAGCTGTCACTCCCACCCACAGCACTGTGGCCAGGGTGGAATAATGAAGGAGAATTCCAACCTAGAAAGGAGATTGAAACACACACATAAACTAAAAGAAAAAAAAAAAATCCCCCATTCAGTCATAAAGCATAGTAGCTGCTAGCAAGATTTATCAAAATGATTGGTGAGTAGCTTCCAAAAATCTGGTTCAAAAACAGTATGAAGGTGAGTTCTAATGGCCGACTCCTTTGCCTGCTAATGAAACTAAGAAAGCCCTCTAACTGCCTATAGGAGAGGATCGGATCTGACAACATTCTAAGACTGGATCGAGGATGCCACAGACCACTCCTGATACCCAAGGTGACCCTTAATGCACCCCGGAATTGGTTACCAGACAACTATAAATCAAAGGCATGCTTGTCAGAGATGCAATGTTATAGAGTTCGGTGTCTGAAGCCCATTTTAAGGAGTAATAGAGAGGGCAAGGTCACTAACTAGAGGGCAAGGTCACAGCACACAAAATAAGCTTTCGAGTAAGAGACCCCAGTTCTAATTCAGAGCTTTTGTGCACAACCCTGGTGGGAGAGCAGTATTGCATATTGCTGGTTAAGAGGATGTGGCTTGGAGTCAAAATGTTTTGCCTGATCCTCCCCTTATCTGTCCTGACACCGTAGCAAGTCACATGACATCTCAAGCATTGTTTTCCTCATTTGTAAACTGAGAATAACATGAAAGTACTGTGAGGTTTCCATTCAATGCAACAGAAAGCATTTAACACACTGCCGGGCACATGAGGAGCAACCAGCAAAAGAAAAGATCTGTATTTGTATTATTATTTATTAGGGATGTGTCTTTAAGAAGATGCTACCTGTCTGAAAGTAACTTCCTTCTGTTGAACAGTGGGGGGATTATCAAAACCATCTCTAGGGTTTTTGTATGGATTGAATGGGCAATTATCTAGAACATAAGTGTTCAATAAAGAGTGGATAACTGGCCCAGCCGATGTGGCTCAGTAACTGAGCACTGACCTAAGAACCAGAAGGTCACAGTTCAAATCCCAGTCAGGGCACATGCCTGGGTTGCAGACCCGCTCCTCAGTAAGGGGAGTGCAGGAGGCAGTGGATCGATGATTCTCTCTCATCATTGATATTTCTCTCTCTCTCTCCCCTCTCCCTTTTTCTCTTATATCAATAAAAAATACATATTTTAAAAAGAGTGGATAAAACATGTAAATTATTACACTGAGTTTCTTCAAGGGAGATAATGCGGGGCATGTTTATCATATGACCTGTGTTTGAACCAACCCTGGTTAAGGATACAATTCTAAATGAAGATTTATATGAGGCTAAGAGAGTTTTAAAATCTATTTTAAGAAAAATAAATGCATGTGTCATTGAAGCATCAAGGACATAATTCAGCTTTCTTATCAGACTAATTACTTACTATCGCTTTGATCATTTCTTCTCATATAACTATTATAGATAAAATCCTATTACTAACAATCTCCAAGGAAAAAAATATTTCATTCCAAAAGGATGGCTCTCCAATCTCAAGAAAATCAACTTGATTGACGTTATCGAACCTAGGTTAATAATAGGAGCATTTAGACAGCTGCCCAAAGTTCCTTTCAATGAGAACCCCTCTGCAGGTGAAACTTGGAGACATGCGAGCTCAGGGATTACTTTGCAGGGCAACAAACTAGGGTTGTCAGTGTCCTTGCGAGGACTGTGTAAGTGCTGAGGGTGGGTCCAGCGTGGCCAGAGGAGAAAAGTCAGATATATTCCTCTTAAGGAGCAAAGTGGCTCCTTGGTGCACGTTGGCTTCACTGACTGCACTGTAAAAGCAACATTTACAGACAGAAGTGGAGTGAAAAGCATAACACGGCACTCTGAGTTATCGGGAGTCCCCCCCAATATTGCAAGTAAAAACAGTGTAAGTGAATTTGGTCCACAGGAACCAACACCTTCAAGACAAATCACTGACACTGACGGAATGACAGGAGCTACTATTGCTGGAGTTTTCTCTGGTGCAGAGGTCGGAAGAATGAGACTGTCAAGTAATAAGGGATGTAAAGTAATAAAGGCTGTAAAAGTAATAAGTTAAAAAACAGAAGTTAAAAAGATCTTCAACCCAGTGGGTGCAAGACGGGAACCTCTTTTTTACTGACGTATAATTGACATACAATATCCTATTTGTTTCAGGTGTACATTCCAGTGATTTGATAATTTATACACATTAGTAAATGATCCCCATGATAAGTCTAGTTACATATTCTTCCGTACAGAGTCATGATAGCATTCACTACCTTCTCTGTACTGTACATTACATCCCCATGGCTTACTTATTTGATACCTGAACGTTTGTACCTCTTCATCCCCTTCACCTATTTTGACTGCCCCCAAACCCCTCCCTCTCTGGTAGACCAGCTTGTTTCCTAAAAATTTCTTAAATTTGTATGGAAGCATAAAAGACCCTGAATAGCCATAGCAATCTTGAGAAAGACGAGCAAACCTGGAGGTATCACTATCCCTGATTTCAAACTATACTACAATGCTAGAGTAATCAAAACAGCATGGTACTGGGATGGAACCCAACATATAGATCCATGGAACTGAACAGAGAGCCCAGGGATAAACCTATGTCTATCTGGTCAATTAATCTAACGGAGGCAAAAATATACAGTCTATTCAACGAATGGTGTTAGAAAAAATGAACAGCTTCATGCAAAAAATTAAGCCTGGCCATTATCTTATACCGCATACAGAACTTCAAAATGGAGTAAAGAACTGAATGCAAGACCTGAACCCACAAACCTTCTAAGAGAAAATATAGGCTGCAAGCAGTTCCATATCGGTCTTAGCAACCAGTCTTCTCAGCCAAGAGCAACAAAAGCAAAACTGCACAAATGAGACTACACCAAACTAAACAGCCTCTGCACAGGAGGCAAACCATCAACAAAACACAAGGCACCTCCTCAACGGGAGAAGATATGTGCAAGTCCTACATTAATCAGGGGTTCATTGCCGAACTATATAAAGAACTCACACAATTTAATATCAAAAAACAACCAACCAACCAATTAAAAAATGGGCAGACGACTTGAACAGACCTTTCCCCAAAGAAGACATGCAGACGGCCAATGGGCACATGACAAGATGCTCCGCATCACTAATCGCCGGGGAAATGGAAATCAAAATCACAGTGAGATAGCATCTCACACCTGTGAAAAATGGCTGATCTTAAAAAGACAATAAAATAACAAGTGCTGGCGAGGATGTGGAGAAGTAAAACCTTCAGACACTGTTAGTGGGAATACAGACTGGTGCAACCACTGTGGAAAACAGTATGCGTTTCCTCAAAAAAATTAAAACTACTATACTACTCTAAACTACTATACCTCAAAACTACTATACTATATGATCCAACAATTCCACTTCCGGGTGTTTATTCAATGAAAATGAAAACACGAATTTGAAGAGATTTATGCACCCCTGTGTTCACTCTATATTATTTACAATAGCCAAGATATGGAAGTAACCCAAGTGTCCATCAATAGATGAATGGATAAAGATGTGTGTGTGTGTGTGTGGGAGAATATTATTGTACTCTAATAATATTGAAATATATACAATTCAATATATACATATACATATACACAATGTAATATTCCTCAGCCACAGAAAAAAAGTTAAACCTTGTTATTTGCTACATGGGCAGACCTAGAGGGTATTCTGTTAAGTAAAATAAGTCAGAGAAAGACAAATACTGTATGATTTCACTGATATGTGGAATCTAAAAAATAAAATAAACTTGTCCTTGTTCCCTCTGCCCCCAGTGTCAAGTGCCGGGAGGTAGGGGAGGCCAGGGGGAGGTTAGTGGGGGGTGGGGTGGGAAGAGAGACATATGTACTACTATTTGTAATACCTTAAACAATAAAATTTAAAAAAATACAAAAATAAAAATAAGTAAACAAATAAAACAAAAACCAGATTTACTGACACAGGAGAATTTTAGATCTAAGAGGGAAAACTCAACCTTTAGATTTTTGAAGTGTTTTCTAAAACATTTCAAAATTTCTAGATACTTGTTCATATTTGAAAGATACCAAGCCTTTCAGTTAAACAATTATGGCCAATAGTGGAATTTTAGTCATTGGATGTCATCAGCCAAGTAAGCAAATCACCAAACATTCCACAGAAACCAGAAGAGAATAAGAAGTGAGATCTAGTAAAGAGGGCATTCTTAAGCTTTTGGAATGAGGTGCTTCTTATTGTATTCCCCATCAGATATCCACCTACACTTCAAATACAACTATCATATTCTCTTCCAAATAAGCCAGAAATACAAATGAAAAGTTTGTAAATCCTTTGGCAGTAGGTAATCTTAATTCATAGACATGTAAATGATATTAAATGCAACAGATGATCACTTAAGTCACCTTACCTCAGGACATCAATTTATAAAGCTGCAAAATGGATATTAATTCATTATCCTAAAGAACTGTACTGAATATATAGGTATGTAACCATAAACACTCCTATACTGGATATCAGAAATTATAACAATCATTCTTTTAACCACCAAAAACCCTAAGATATTGCAGCATGCATAGCAAGTGTGCAAAAGCGATGTTTAATATTCACATAATCATATATGAATACATACAAAAATTAAAATACTAACAACTTCCACTATTGAATTCTTTCTATGTGCCCAACAATGTATTAGACAATTATGTACATGCTTCCATTTTATACTCCCAGCACCACCATTCAGTTAATCATAATGACCTTGAGTTACAGACAAGGAAGCTGAGTCTGAAAGAAGTTCAATCATTTACCCACCAGAGGTCACAGGGTCAGAGGCAGGGCCACAATTCAAACCCAAGCCTGGTAGAATCCAAAGCCCGCACCCCTGCCATTATGCCAAGCTGGTCCTCACTGAACAGGAAGCACAGTGATGGGAGTGAGGGATGCCTGAAATCAGAGACTGGCATTTAAATTATGCTTCTGCCACCCAATAGCCCCAGTGATTTGGGGCAAGTTAGTTCAATCTCTTAAGAATTTACTTCTGTACTTATAAAATACTAGTGGCCCAGTGCACAAAATTAGTGCACATTAAAAGGGGATTAATTAGAGGAAATAATTTAATATTGTTATTTGCCCTTTTTCTATAATGGAAGTGTCAGAGATGAAAGAAAATTAGTAAAATGTATATGAAAACCTTCCTCCTGTCAGAGTCTGGGGCGCACCACAGGACCCAGAGTCAAGTCCCCGCCCACACACATGCACCTCAAAATCGTGTGAGATCCAGACCTGGCCGCCCCCCATCCCCCATTTGGCTAGATCCAGACCCAGCCAGTCCCACCCTTGTTAAGCCCCGCCAGGCAGGGGGCATAGCCTCAGGTCCCCTGGCCCAGCACCAGGACAGGGGGCGTGGCCTGAGGTCCCCCAACCCATACCAGGGCGGGGGGTGTGCATTGAGGTCCCCCGTCAAGCCCCTCTGGGTGGGGGGCATGGCTTGAGGTCCTCCATCAAGCCCTGCCAGGTGGGGGGGGGCAGCCTCAGGTACCCCGGGCCAGCACCGGCAGGGGGGGTACAGCCTCAGGTCCCCCATCAAGCACCATCGGCAGGGGAGGCGCAGCCTCAGGTCCCCTGTCAGGGGGGGTGTGGCCTGAGTTCTCCCGACCCAGCAATAGAGGTGCACCTTGAGATCCCCGGTCAAGCCCCGGTGGATGGGGGACATGGCTTGAGGTCCCCTGTCAAGCCCCACCTGGTGGGGGGCACAGCCTGAGTTCCCCAGACCCAGCACTAGGGGTGCACCTTGAGGTCCCCTGTCGAGCCCCATGGGGGCGGGGGAGGGCATAGCCTCAGGTCCCTGCTGATTGCTCGTTAAGGCTCCTTATGGGAACTTGGCCTCAGCTGTGGGTGCAGCCATCTTTGTGATGGAGTGATGGTCAATTAGCATATTCCCTCTTTATTAGATAGGATAATAGAGGCCCGATGCACAAAATTCGAGCAAGAGTAGGCCTTCCTTCCCCTGGCTGCCGGCACTGGCTTCCCTCTGGCACCCAGGACCCGGGCTTCCCTCCGGCCAGGGCAGGTACCCGGGACCTGGGCTTCCCTCACAGCCCTGGCTTTGTCCAGAAGGTCGTCCGGAAGGACGTCTGGTCTAATTAGCATATTACGCTTTTATTATTATAGGTGAGCAAGAAGTGTGTTCTAGGGTTAATATCTGAAAGTTAAGATAACACATTTGCAGCAGTTGGCAAGTAGAAAGCTTATACTATTCCCTGACTAAACTTCTCCCAATGCACTGCCCATGCCATTGCAGCAGTCTGCTGGATAACAGATAGAAAAGGACACCTAGAAGGTCAGCTGGCACTATATTTAGTTGATTAAATCATGAAGTGGTAGAGCAACAAGGTCACTTAAATGAGCCCCAGCCAAATCCTTTCACTGCAAGCTAAGGAAACCAGGGACCAGAAAATTAACGATGAAGCAATTATTTGGTGGTAGATCATGACCCAGAACCTCGATCCCTTCCAACCTCCAGTCAACAGCCCCTGCTAGTCTATCATCACTCATTCGGCTCCTCTGGCAAAAGAAAGTTACAGGTTCTAGTAAGTACCCAAGGTACCACCTGGAACCAGAGTGGGAAATATCTGATTGTTTTCAATCCTTGCGGGGTGGGAACTGTATTAGAACCTGCTCACACTGTCCATAAAATAGGTGAGCTCTGAAAGGCAGACAAGGAAGACAAGACTATACCAATTATGTGCACATATCAAACATGTGAAATACACTAAGTGGCCAGATTATTATGATCTCTGAATGCATAATAATCTGGCCACTCAGTATGTGTATGTGTGTGTGTGTGTACACACACACACACACACACACACACACACACACTAGAGGCCCGGTGCATGAAATTCATGCACGGGAAGGGGGTTCCCTCAGCTTGGCCTGCACTCTCTCCAATCTGGGACCCCTCAGGACCTCTGGCTCCTAACTGCTCACCTGCCTGCCGGCCTGATCCCCCTAACTGCTCTCCCCTGACAGCCTGTTTGCCCTAACTGCTCTCCCCTGCTGGCCTGGTCCTCCTAACTGCTCTCCCCTGCCTGCCTGATCGCCTCTAACCTCCTCTGCCTTGGCCCCGCCAACATGGCTTTGTCGGGAAGGATCTCCGGAAGGACATCCGAAAGGTCGTCCGGAAGATGTTCAGTCTAATTAGCATATTACCCTTTTATTAGTATAGATATTAGAGGCCCGGTGCATGAATTCGTGCATGGTTGGGGTCCGGCCAGCCTGTCCAGGGGTAGGGGACATGGGCGGTTGGCCAGCCTGCCTGCTGGTCGAACTCCTGGTTGAGGGGACAATTTGCATATTAGCCTTTTATTATATAGGATATACACCGAGTGGCCAGATTATTATGCGTTCAGAAATCATCATAATCTGGCCACTCAGTGTATGTCCACGTTAGAGTTCAGTTTTAGAGAATGAAGAACCTTAATGCTCATTTCACTTAACTAGCCCAATCCATTGTGTTTGAGAAGAAACATAAAGCCCCTACTGGGTTAAGTGACTAGCCATACTGGCTGTTCTGCAAGACACAGCATTAGAACCTACCTGCTCCTTTCTGCGTTTACCACTCCCCTCTCACCAGGCTACCAACCGAATTCAGTTCGGATTGCATTAGGAAAGTGCAGCAAGCCATGTCTGAGTCAGAAACAAGGGAGGCTATGTCTTTCAGAAAAAGGGAGGACTTTGTGAGAACAGAAGGACATGTGGAAACATAGACAGACTTGCCTTTCCCTTTTCATGCAAATCTTTAACAAACGGGCATTGGCCAGCAATTCTTCTCCTTTTCTTTCTACAAATGGTAGGAAATACCCTTCAGGACAATGAATGGCAGCCATGTTTACAATGTGTTTTTTTTCTATTACCGTCCTTAGGGAACTCAATGTATGTGCCTGCTTCAAGAAAATGACTATTTTTCAATAATGTTGAGATGATTATTATCATGGTGTGCTAAGTACTCTCCTAATAGTTCATGCTCAAAACAGCTCCAGGGGTGAACGATTTCTACTATTTGCAAACAGAGGCCTTTTGTTCACTCACCCAACAAATATTTGCTAAGCACCTACTGTGGTCAGGTCTCTGGCTGATCCTTAGGTCAAATCAATGTGAGTCCTGCCCCTGCAGAGCTCAGAGGCCAGGACAATGAGTGGGCACACACCAGCCAGTTACAGGGTTTTGTAGGCACCTTGGAATTTTAATAAGCTCCACAGGAGGATGAGGGAGGTGAAGAAAGTGCCTCTGGACCAGTAACAGTAAACTGAGACCTGGAGGGTAAGTGGAGTGAGCCTGTGAGGAGGGAAAGGCTAAGTTGTACTATTGACCTGAGTGACTTCTTACGGGTGCCAAATAAGGTTGTTTTCAAGTGTATAGTAACAGCCTAAAACAGGGAAAGGTTCTGCACAGCTGAGAGGCAATTTCATCAATAATAACAGTAATAGTAACCACTAGCATCTACTGAGCACTTACTGTATGCCATGTACTCTCTAGTCATTGAATCCTCTCAAGACTTCTTATATTGTCCAGACTCACATTTTTTTAAAAATATGCTATTATTGATTTTAGAGAGAAAGGGAGAGGGAGAGAGATAGATAGAAACATTAATGATGAGAGAGAATCATGGATCGGCTGCCTCCTGCACGCCCCACACTGGGGATCGAGCCCAGAATCCGGGCATATGCCCTGACTTGGAATCAAACCATGACCTCTTGGTTCATAGGTTGATGCTCAACCACTGAGCCACAATGGCCAGGCTACACTTACATTTTAAATGACATCTCAGATATACACGATTGGATAAATCATCTGCCTTGGGTTCATGGCACCTGTTAATGATTGGACCAAGCATCGCCTGCCTTCATTTAGTTACTAGAGGCCCAGTGCATGAAATTCGTGCACAGGTAGGGTCCCTAGCCTGGCCAGGGATCAGGGCTGATCGGGGCCTTCCTTCTGGCTGCTGGAAGGGGCCTTCCTTCATTCCGCACTGCCCCCTGTTGGTCAGCACACATCATAGTGAGCAATTGGTCTCCCGGTCGAACTCCCGCAGGTACAATTTGCATATTAGGCTTTTATATAGATATATAGATTATTAACACATTGCGGACCAATAGTTTTATTGCTAGCTTTACCCCATGGCCAGATAAGTTTCTACTGAACAAGTACAAAAAAACGTTTTACATGAATGTTAAAGGCACGCTTTAAAATTAAATACCCAATGCATTTTGAAGTTATTTATTACGTGTTTTTACAAGCTAATATCTTTTTAAAGTATGATACTTTGTAAAACACTGTGTAATATGAAGCAAGAATTCTCGTGATCCGTCTGCAATGTGTTAATAAGTATTCAAGAATCTACCAGCAAGACAAAAGGTTAAGACCTGGACAAAAACCCATTATCGAAACAGGATCCCCTTCACCCAAGGTAACCACCACCTGACATCGTATGTTTATCATCCCCTTGCTTTCCTTTTACGACAGTTTTATTGCACACTTCATTAAAAGTGTAGTTTCATTTTAGTTACCTTATCTTTATAAAAAAAGATAACAGGAAATGTAATTTATGGTACTATGACATATTCATAGTTACACATTGCTGTAATCCATTAGTTTTGACTCTTGTATAATATCACGGTTTATTCATTCACTCTCTCAGTGATGGGCATTTGGGTTGCTTCCAGGTTTCTGCTACTGTGTATAGGGCTGCTATGAATATTCATATGCACATGCATACTCAGATGCACACCAAAGTTACATATGGGCAAGCTTAGTCTCTCAGCCCAGGGATGGGATTGCCATGTCCCAGGGTATGTGAATGCCTAGCTTGAGAAGGTAAAGCCTCCCAGAGTCACCCAGGGACATTCCCACACACAATGGATAAAAAGAGCCTGTGGATCCACATGCGCAATGCCTGGCAGTGTCAGGCTTGATTTTTGCCCACAGAAAAGGCTAAAATGTTAACTAAGTGTGATCTGAATTTGCATGTCCGTGACCACCAATGGTGTTGAACTTCTCTTTATGTGCATATTGGCCCTGGGCATTTACAGTTCTACAAAATGCCTGCCTACTCTCATGTCATTTTGTTTTATTGGGCTTTCAGTGTTGGCCTTCTCACTGATTTTAATATATTTTTTATTCTAATGCTGTCTGTGGTATGTATTGAGTACACTGTCTTGTGTTTTCACTTTTGTTAAGGAATCTTAACCAAAAAAGGTCTTATTTTTAATTTAGTCAAATTTATCTCTTTTCCAATGTCTTCTTAGTGTCATATTTAAGAAATTCCTCCTTATCCCCCAAATTGTGATATCATCGAATGTGAATTTTAACATTTTGGCTTGGGCATGTAAGTTTTTGATACTCAAGAGTTGAGGTTGTTGTTTGTTTGTTTGTTTGTTTTAAATATGGCAGGAGGTATAGATCCAGGTCCACCTTTTTCTAACTAAACTTTCCCAGCACCCTTTACTGAACAGTGGTCTCTCTTCACCCAACTGAAGAAGCTCGCAACTCTGTCTTCTACAAAGTTCCACACGGGCCTGCTTCTGATCTGTCTCTTCCATAGCATAGGTCAAGTTAATGATCGCTAAACCAAATGCTACAGTTTCATTACAATAGCCTGCTTAGCTCTGATGACTAGAAGGACAGACAACCTCCCCACTCTACTCTTCTTCTTCAGAAGTGTCCTGGCTATCTTTGACCCTTTACTTTTTAAAAATGTTTTTATACTACGCTGTAGTAAAAAAGAAGGAGTTCTTACCATTTGCAACAGCATGGATGGAACTGGAGAGCATAAGTGAAATAAGCTAGTCAGAGAAAGATAAATATCACATGATCTCACTCATTTATGGAATATAATGAACAACATAAACTAATAAACAAAAACAGATCCAGTAAGGGGGAGAGATCAACCAAAGGACTTGTATGCATGCATATAAGCCTAACCAATGGACACAGACAACAGGGCGGTGAGGGCATGAGTGGGAGGGATAGGGAGGGGTAATGGGGCAATAAGGACACATATGTAACACCTTAATCAATAAAGAAATTTAAAAAAATGTTTTTATTGATTTCAGAGACAGGAAGGGAGAGGAGTGGGAGAGAAGGACAGAAACATCCTATCTAATAAAAGAGTAATATGCAAATTAACCATCACTCCGCTACACCAACAAACCATGCCCACAAGCCAATCAGGAGCGGGTATGCAAATTAACCCCAACCAAGATGGCTGCGGCCATGGAGGGAGGCTTGGGTTTCCCTGGAGATGGAGGAAGCCAAGCTTTCCACACACCCTGGTGGGCCCAGACCTCCACTCAAGGCTACAAAGTTTTAATTATAGAAAATAAATTCCAACAGAAATGGCTGCTGCCACGAAGCGAGCAGGAGGCTTGGCTCCACTCCAGGCTACAAAGTATAGAAGGTAAATAAATCCCAGATACCAGGGCGTCCGCTTGGGTCGCCGGGGGGTGTGGCCAGCCTGCAAACCACCACAGGCCTCTCGCCCAAGCCACCCCACACCCCAAGGGAACCCCCACCCTGATCCGGGACACCCTTTAGGGCAAACCAGCTGACCCCCACCCATGCACCAGGCCTCTATCCTATCTAATAAAAGAGTAATATGCAGATTGACCATCACTCCAACACACAAGATGGCTGCCCCCATGTGGTCAAAGATCCTGCCCCCATGTGGACACAAGATGGCCACCACAAGATGGCCAGCAGGGGAGGGCAGTTGGGAGGGACCAGGCCTTCAGGGGAGGGCAGTTAGGGGTGACCAGGCTGGCAGGGGAGCAGTTTGGCATCTATCAGGCTGGCAGGGGAGTGGTTAGGGGGTGATCAGGCTGGCAGGCAGAAGCGGTTAGGGGCAATCAGGAAGGCAGGTAGGTGAGCACTTGGGAGCCAGCATCCCTGGATTATGAGAGGGATGTCCGACTGCCCATTTAGGACCGATTCCACTGGGATTGGGCCTAAATGGGCAGTCGGACATCCCTCAAGGGGTCCCAGATTGGAGAGGGTGCAGACTGGGCTGAGGGACACCCTCCCCCCCGTGCATGAATTTCATGCACCAGGTTTCTAGTCAATAATAAGAGAGAATCACTGATTGGTTGCAGGTGAGCCCGAAACCCAGGAATGTGCCTTGACCGGGAACTGAACCATGACCTCCTGGCTCAACCACTGAGCAACACAGGCCCAGCTGATCCTTTAATCTTATATAAATCTTACAACCATTTGTGGAGGAGAAACTGGTCCAGATGTGACTGACTGGTCCAGATGTGACTGCTGTTAAACTGGGGTCAGGATGGAGATTACTTTCTGTTACACCCTCGGAGGCTGTGGGATCCTTCCTGGATGCTCGTCTTCTCACATAAACCAGTACCTCTCCTAAGTGTCCCACAGCGTGCTGGTGCCTGGAATAGGCCATTGTCCTGGCCAGGTCATGCATATAAGGCATGTTCCTGTACCTGGGACTGGTCACACACCAACACCCCTGCCCATCCTGCCCTGTTCTATATAATTCTTTGGCTACATAAATAACAATTTATTTAAAATTAAGAGTTGAATACTTTTTAATTCTTCATATTTACCACACCTAAGAGGCATCTTGTTTTATCTTACAGTTAAATCATTTTCTAACTCCTATTGTTTTCATCAACAAATAAAATAAATTTTTAAATATATACATTTATCAATTTCAGAGAAGAAGGGAGATAGAGATACAGAGAGAGAGAGAGGGAGAGAGAAACATCAATGATGAGTATCATTGATCAGCTGCCTCCTGCACACTCCCTACTGGGGATCAAGCCCACAACACGGGCATGTGCCCTTAACTGGAATTGAACCCGTGACCCTTCAGTCCAGAGGCCGATGCTCTATTCACTGAGCCAAATCAGCTAAGGCCAAATAAAATAATTTTAAAAATCCTGTTAGAAAATGTTGACTTCAGTCAAAGTCAGGATTTGGTAAAATTTTTAAATGAAATGCTCAGCCTTATAACAGATGTAACAAGTAGCACTGAATTCCTAAAGCTACAGAGACAAGACCCTTCAGTCATTTACTCCTTAGGAAATGACAAGTGAAAACCTAAAGCATGCTGGCGACTGGTTAAGGGACAGACATTCCGTTCCACTTAAATTAGCTAAAGAAAAAAAGCAAACTTTAAGGGAACATTTTCCCTATTATAGTTCATGAAACATATGAAATCACTGTCTAATAGCAGCACTTCTTTTCCATTTCAGATTTTTGCTTGGACTTACCGCTTGGCAAACACTGGCATTTCTGGTTTGGGTTATGCCTCCCACAAAGACCACACAGGTTAGAAAAATATGGAAGCACAAGTTCACAAGCATGTGCCAGCCCTTGAGACTGATTCTGATCAAACTGTTAAAAGAAAAAGGAAAATATTAATATTCACACTGCAGTACCTGCCTTCAAGACTTGAAGCTTAAAACACCAAATTTCATGTGCTATCAGACAGACAGACAGAAACACACACACACACACTCTTTGAGAACTCATTCAACTCAATATTGTCTCTTAACATTTAACTTTACGCCCTAAAAAAAGACAAGTCATAGATGAAACTACTGCCCCCACTAAAGGCTAAAGAAATTCTCCATAATGAGAAACATGTGGGCTTTTGTTATTTCCGATGTCTGTGACAGGTGAATGACTTGTTTGCTTCCTAGCGATTTCTGCAAGGTGCCGATCTCCACTTCCCTGACCTACCCCTGCCCAGTGCTTTTCTTCTTGGCCTTTCCTAATAAACGCTGAAGTCTTTCTTTCTTTCTTTTATTTTAATATCAAAACCGCCTTTTGTTTCTTAACTAAATGTCAAGAAATGCCATGCAGGCCCGGCTTGAATAGGAAAATACATTCTATCAAAACCTCTTCTGAGTTGCTGCTTAGCAAATCCCTTCAGCGCACCGTTTCCTACCATCCAAGTTTCTGTAGCTCTGCCCCCAATGAACAAAAACCATACCTCGTGCTTAAATGCCACAAACGTTCTTAAAAATGCCATCTATAAAATAAAGAATATCGAAACGGAGAAAAAGTCATAAGCCAGAAATAAACCCCCCATCCCATTCTGGTTCTGGAAGACTCGGCTCCAGGGAACAACCTGCACCTGACCTCACCCCTGGTGGCTGCCAGGCCCCACCTCCCAGCCTCCCTCCCACGTTCTCTCCCAGATACAACTGACTGGAGGCTGTAAAAGCTACACTGACCATCTCATGTACTAATTACGTCGCAAACTACATGAAATGAACACAGCTTGCATGTGTTCTAAAATAATTGTTCTTACTCTGGAAAGATGGTAAAAAACACACACACAAAAAAAACTATATAAATTTTACAACCATTTGTGGAGGAGACACTGGACCAGATGTGACTGACTGGTTCAGATGTGACTGTGTTATCCTAGTGCAATCTTACCTTATAATAGACAAATATGCAAATTGACCGCACCTTCGCTACGCCCAAGCCACGCCCACCAACCAAACCACGCCCACCAGGAAACCATTGCAGGGACGTTGGGGTGTGGCGGAGCCCAAGGCCGGGAAAGCCTCGGGCGGAGGCTGTCCCGGCCTTGGGCACCAGCGGGTAGCCTGCACGGATCGCAGGAAACCACTGGGGGTCGGCTCCTGCGATCCTTAGCAGGGATGTTGGTGTGGCCGAGCCCAAGGCCACCGCCCGGGGCCAAGCCCCGACCCTGGAAGAAGGCAGAAGGCGGTGGCCACAGCCAAGGCCTGGGTCCTCGGTGCCTGCAGAAAACTGGTGCAGGCAGCCAGGTGAATGAAGGTCTATTGCACGAATCTTCGTGCAAACAGGCTACTAGTGTAAAATAAACTCCTCTCCATCCATAGTCCTATGCGCGCCAGGCCTTATGTCTCACCTGTGGTGGTACATGTAGCTGACGATGACCGCTAGGAGGCACAGGAGGAGAATGACGGCGGTGGTGTAGATCACAGGGTGCAGGAGGCTGGCGGCCTGGGTGTAGAGCTCAGATCCCGTCAGATCCTGAGGGGAAAGAAAGCATCACTGGAGCTGAGCTCTTCGGGACACGTAACCTCTGAGATTTTCTCCTGTGAAAACACACTGACAACAACACTCTAGTCCCTGCAGCTGGCCTCTAGGCTGCTTCCGGGCACTGGCTGCTTCACCTTCCGCTAGGACCTGTTCAACACCCGCCACCACTTCCTGGCCAGCTGTATCATCTGGGGGCAGTCACAAGTGCAGATGCCACCGATGTCTGGCGGGTTTGGGGTAAGGGCAAGAGGAGGGTGTGAACGTGCCTTCCAGAGAGTAACAACACTCTTTAATACAGTTCCTCATGTTGTGGTGACCCCCAACCATAAAATTATTTTATGGTTAATATCAGATAATATCCAGCTACCCTGGCAGAGAGTAACAACACAGGTAGCTGGATATTATCTGATAAGGCAGCAGTTCTCAACTTGTGGGTCGCAGGTTGAGAACCGCTAGCAGGGTCGCCTAAGACCATCAGAAAACACAGATATTTACATTACGATTTCATAACAGTAGCAAAATTACAGTTATAAAGTAGCAACGAAAATAATGTTATGGTTGGGGGTCACCACAACATGAGGAACCGTATTAAAGGGTCGCGGCATTAGAAAGCTTGAGAACCACTGTGATAAGGCATTTGACAAAGCACCAATCGAGTTCCCCAAATATATTATAGATTGTAATATTTACATTGACAAGAAATAAGTATTTCTCAAAAGCCAAATGAATGTGACATAGTACATGAAAGTGACGATTCTGAAACAGAGGGCAGTGACTCCTAATTCAAAGTTACCAATGGAGAAAAACACGAGGACTATGTCACTGGTCACCGAGGGCACGGCTCCCACAGGCCATTCCTGGGGGCCACAGCACACCAGCCCGCCCAAATGGAAGGGAAGCCCTGCGGAGACGCAGACCAGGGGGAGGTACAAAGGGCCAGACAGTGAATGTTGGGGGCTTTGCAAGGCAAACCGAGGCCATTGTGTGGGCACTTAAAACCACTAACCATTTAAAAATTTTCAAATCACTCTTAGCATTCCAGCAGTTATTAGGTGTACCAGTTAATAATGCAGATTTTTTAATAGATGGAGTTACACATATGTTGATATGTATGCGATTTGATATGTATGCTATTTTGTTGTATGGACAGAAAGCTTCAAAACTTCATATGTCAAATTTGCTGAAGGTGTTAACATCATAGATATTTTTACACTTAAAAATGTCGAATATCGTGCCAAAAAAAGAGCATTTGCGGGAAGTTTTAATTTATTACTTTATTTTGAAGAAAAAGTTATCGTATATTTAGGAAAGTTATGGTGAACATGCTCCACCTCAAGATACTTGTGAACGCTGGTTTAAACACTTTAAAAGTAATGATTTAGATGTGAAAGACAAAGAATGTCCAGGTCAACCGAAAAAGTTTGAAGACCAACAATTACAAGCATTATTGGATGAAGATGTGTGTCAAACTCAAAAACAACTTACAGAAAGATTAAACGTTGCTCAGCAAACAATTTCTGATCGTTTACAAATCATGGGAAAGATTTTAAAGGAAGGAAAATGGGTGCCACATTAACTGAACGGAAGACACATGGAAAACCGAAAAGTCATCAGTAAAATGTTGCTTCAACAGCATGAAAGTCTTTTTTTGCATCGAATTGTGACTGGCGATGCAAAGTGGGTTTATTTTGAGAATCCCAAACACACAAAATCATGGGTTGACCCAGGTCAACCATCAACATCAACTGCAAGGCCAAATCGCTATGGAAAGAAGACAATGCTCTGCGTTTGGTGGGATCAGGAAGGTGTGGTGCACTATGAGCTTCTAAAACCAGGTGAAACCATTAATACTGATTGCTACAGACAACAAATAATCAATTTGAACCACGCTTTGATCGTGAAACGACCAGAATATGCCAGAAGACACAGCAAAGTAATTTTGCTTCATGATGATGCACCATCACACACTGCAAAAACAGTTAAAGACACGGTAAAAGATCTTGCCTGGGAAGTATCAACCCACCCGCTGCATTCACCAGACCTTGCTCCTTCAGATGTTACGATCGATGGCACGCGCACTTTCTGAGCAGCACTTCAAAACATACAAAGAAGTGGAAAATTGGGTCTCTGAATGTTTTGCCTCAAAAAAAGAAAAGTTCTATTGGGAGGGTATCCACAAATTACCTGAAAGATGGGGGAAATGTGTAGCTAGCGATGGACATTACTTTGAATAAAGAAAGCACTTTTGATGTTTCTCTTGAAATTATTGTGTTTTCTTTGATTACAAAATCCGCATTATTAACTGGTACACCTAGTAAAACCAACAGCACCTAACTGAATTGCTTGCCAGGGTTTACTGGCCCCTGGTATAGAGAGAACAAACAAAATAAGAAAAGCCTATCCTGATGGCACAAAATTCTTGAGACTATACAACTATTTAAGACAGTTGCGATTAGGATAGGAAAGATGTTAAGATCTCAAACAAGAGAAGTCAAGTAGAAATCTGAATCAAAATAATTTTTAATTATACTAGTAAATAAATATAGGCTATGATACTAAAAGCAAAACATTTCTAAATACACTGTCCAAAAACGGCCACTAGGAGACACTGGTGAGAAGGAAAAATGAGACCTTCATTCACAGTAGCAACACAGTGATGAGACAGGAAGTCTCTATCTGCCTCCAGAGCTTACAGGACACAGTCCCTCACCAAAGTGGTGATCGTAGTCACTCTTCTATAGGGTACAAAGTCCAAGAAAAAAACTGAGCTCAGAGTGAAAAGTAAAGTTGTCTGCAGACATGAAGCCGTATCAGAACACCTGAAAGTATGTTAAAAATCACAAAGATTATTATTAAGGACACAAATCAATGAAAGAAGTGTTCTTCAAAATCTCTGTTTCCTTGACAGACAAATATTCCTTTATTTTCAAGTTACTTCTAGCCCGGGAATTACTATATAAATTCACTGGCAGTTTTAAAGAGTTCATTAGCATTGGCTCAATAATAAGGGTAAGTATAAATCAGTAGTCCTCTAATTTCACCAGGATCTGAACAATGGAAGATAGTAGAGTACATCCTGTCAGAATATAAAGAATTATTTTAAAAAGTTTACCAATACATTAAAATTTAAAAATAGATCTGAAATCAGTAATGTAAAAAAAGACTATGACTTCTATGTTGCTTTTATATTTCCACAATTTTTTCTACAATTTTTATATTTCCTCTAAGAAACAAGGCATAATTTAAAGATTTTGCTTCCCTTACATCACACCATACACAATCCCTTCCAGTCAAACCTTGGACCTAAATGTGAAAGATAAAACACATTAAAGCTTCTTAAAGAAAACAAAGGAGAATATCATTATGATCCTGATGTGGGCAAAGATTTCTTAAATAGAACATGAAAAGATATTAAAAAAACTTCAGAAAAAATTAAGAAACTCCGTCCATAAAAAAAGAAAACATTGAGAGAAAAAGAGTAAAGGCATATCCATAGGCTTAATGCTTGCCCCCCGCCCCATTCATATATGTTGAGATCTAACGGCCAATGCGATATTAGGAGGTGGGGCCTTTGGGAGGTGATTAGGTCATGAGAGGGGAGTCCTCACAAATGGGGTTACTGCCCATATAGAGAGACCCCAGAGAGCCCCCTTGTCCCTTCCACTATGTGAGGACAAAAAGAGGGCCCTCACCAGATACTGAACCTTGATCTTGGACCTCCAGCCCCCAGCACTTTGGGGAATAAATTTCTGTTATTTATAAACTACCCAATCTGTGGGATTCTGTTACAGCAGCCTGAATGGATTAAATCAGGCACGGAGGAGGAGAAGATATCTGCAACACATAAATCCTACAAAAAGCTCCTGTTCACAGTTCATATCAAGAAGCCATTCGAGTCAATAAGAAAACAATAGATAACCAGATTAAAAACAGGCCAAGACTTATCCATATATATACAAAGCCAGGAGCTGTTACGACCGAAACAACCAGATGGATGACCGAACAGGCTGCATGGGACGCCCAGGCCGGCAGGGGGGTTAGTGAGGGACGACCAAACAACCGAACATCAGGCTGCATGGGGCGCCCAGGCTCACAGGGGGGTTAGTGAGGGGCGACCAGGCCAGCTGTGTGGGGCGACCAGGTCCGCAGGGGGGTCAGTTGGGGGGACCAGGCTGGCGGAGGGGGCAGTTGGGGGCAACCAGGCTGGCAGAGGGTGCAGTTAGGGGAGACCAGTCCGGCGGGGGTGGGGGCAGTTGGGAGTGACCAGGCCAGCAGGGGGTCAGTTAGGGGCAACCAGGCCGGCAGAGGGGGGCAGTTAGGGGCGACCAGGCCAGCAGGGGGGGCAGTTAGGGGTGACCAGGCCAGCGGGGAAGGGGCAGTTATGGGAGACCAGGCTGGCAGGGTGGGGGGGTGCGCAGTTAGGGGCGATCAGGCTGGCAGGCAGAGGCAGTTAGAGGTGATCAGATGGCAGTGGGAGCAGTTAGGGGTGATCAGGCAGGCAGGCAGGTGAGCAGTTAGGAGCCAGTGGACCAGAGATCGGGCCTAAATCGGCAGTCGGACATCCCCCAAGGGTTCCTTCCCGATTGTAGAGGGTGCAGGCTGGGCTGAGGGACCCTCCCACCCCCCATACACGAATTTCATGCACCAGGACTCTAGACTGTGGAATAAAAAAACAAAAACAAACAAAACCTCATAGAAAAAGAGACTGGAGAAAGAGGGGCAGGAGGTGGGGAATTGGATAAAGGTGGTCAAAAGGTACAACTTCCAGTTATTAAACAAGTAAGTACGGGGATGTAATGTGTAACATGATGAATATAATTAATACTGCTGAATGGTTTATGTGAAAGTTGCTAAGAGAGTCAATTCTAAAATTTCTTATCACAAGAAAAAATTGTTTTCTTCTTTTTTTTGTTAATCCTCATCTGAGGATATATTTCCACTGATTTTTAGAGAGAATGGAAGAGAGAGGGAAAGAGAGAGAGAAACATCCATGTGAGAAAAACACATCAATTGGTTGCCTCCTGCATGAGCCACAACTAGGGCCAGGGCTGGGGAGGAGCCTGCAACCAAGGCATGTGCCCTTAGCTGGAATCGAACCTGGGACCCTTTGGTCCATAGGTTGACGCTCTAGCCACTGAGCCAAACAGGCCAGAGCAAGTTTTCTTTTTTTTAATCCATATGAGATATTGGATGTTAACTAAGTTTACTGTGGTAATCATATCACAGCACATGCAAGTCAATTCGTTAGGTGGTACACCTTAAATGTATACAGTGCTGTAGGTCGATCTTACCTCAATAAAACAAAAAAAAGTCAAAGATAATTTTTAGAAAGTGCAAGATCTGGGCAATAACATCACAAAAGGGGGTCCTGAAACTGACAATAAGAAAAAGAAGAGGTGCTCAGCATCATTAGTCACCGGAGGAAGGCAAAGTAAACCCACAATCATATATCATAATACCACCAAGACTAAAATTAAAGCATTAGAATCCCAAGCACTGGCAAGGATGTGAGCTACTCAAACTAATTACGGGTGCAACCGTAAACCAATGCAACCACTTTGGTCAACTGTATGGTATTATCTACTAAAGCTAAAGATAGGGATAGCCTCAATCCAACTATTTCATTCCGTCCAAAAACATGTACATGAATAATTATAGCAGTGTTTTCTTGATAACCAGAATCTAGCAACCAAATGTCCATCAACAAAATGCACAAGTCTGGGTATTTTCATACAATGGATTACTATGTAGGAATGCTGCTACATGCAAAAACAAGGATACATTTCACAAATATAAGTAATGAGAAAGACAAGAGACACACAAAAGTATGTACTATAGGATGCTAATTTTACAAGGCAAAACTTATCTATCATGGTAGTTATCAGAAGGGTGCCTATCCCTTGAGATGGTGAATGAAATTAAATAGAAAGAAACACATGGGAGCTACCAAGTGCTTGATTTTGATGGTAGCTAAATGTGTGTTTTCAATGTAAAAATATCAGCAAGCCATACATTTAAGTGGTGTGCACTTTGCTCAGTATCTCAATTTAAAGCATTGGTCCCCTTTTCATTGCCAATTCCACTTGAGAAGCTATCCTCCAGATTTTCTATTAAATGTGCAAAATAATACTGTATAAGCAAATTACTGGAACCCAACAAAATAGAGGACTATGTAAATAAATTATGGTAGGGACATAAAATAATATTCAAAGGTGAAAGAAGGTTGAGGAAGCTCTTTTATACCGATATGAGAAGATTTTAGAAAGATTTAGGAAAGTGATTAAGAACACAAGCTTTTGGCCCAGCCAGCATGGCGCAGTGGTTGAGTGTCAACCTATGAACCAGGAGGTCATGGTTAGATTCCCAGCCAGGGCACATGCATGGGCTGTGAGCTCGATCCCAAGTGTGGGGGCGTGCAGGAGGCAGCCGATCAATGATTCTCTCTCATCATTGATGTTTGTATCTCTTTCTCCCTTTCCCTTCCTCTCTGAAATCAATAAAAATGTTTTTAAAAAAATACAAATTTCTGAAGTTTGAATTAAAATCTCAATTCCAACACTAACTAAATTAGTGAACTGGGGCATGGCACTTAAGTTCTCTACGCCCTGGCTCTTCCATCTGCAGACTGGGGGCAATGATAACCGTACTATACTTCATGAGGCTGTTATCATGACCAAATAAATTAATGCATGTATAAAGACTTCAGAAGAGTGCCTAGTACATAAGTGCTTAATGTGAATTAGCCACTGCCATCACCACCATCTCTGTCATTATCACCACCATCATGTCATTAGATGTCATCATCATAAAATCTCTTTTTCCATGGAAACCATCATCATCATAAAATGTGGTTTCATGAAAAAAAAAAAAAAAGGCAGCACAGTTTAGAACAATGTTTGTAGCTTGGAAGCTTCCTATAAAAATGGAAGAAAATGTATTCATTTTTGTTTCAATATGCCTGAAAACCTATTCAATAATTTTCAAGAAACTAATTGGTGGTTACATATTTTGTGGAGAATGTGATGGGAGAGAGGGGTGGGAGTCAAGGTGTCACTGTACAGTAATGTGCAGACCTAAGTATAACTTTTGATCCATGCGCATGCAGTACCTATTTAAAAATGACATAAACAGAAACAAGACCAGTTCTCATGTTCAATTACAGAGCAAATGAAACCAAACTTTGCTTTTATTCAGCAAGGTTTATATAAACAATATTTAAAAGTAACACTAGAGTTGTAAGAACAAATGAGTGCTCTCTAGTTTCACATATTTCCAGGTGAAGACAATAACAAAGATTATTCAAGGTACAGAGATTTTTATCTTCCCTACCCTTACCAATTAAGGTATTAAGCACTACATAAATGGTTTGACCCTAATCATTACCTACTTGGTATTTAAGTTTTTTTGTTTGTTTGTTTCTTACTGGCCCAGCTCCTAGAATTCTTCCTGACCCAACTGGCTTTCTCTGATCATCTAATTCAAACAGACCCAATTTCTGTTTAAGTTTTTATCTGGCTCCCACAGAGACCTTATGATATAATGGGTTATGGCAGGATGTTTATTGAACTAAACTACAGTATCTATTTGAGGTTTAAAAACAAATATATTCTTTTTGTCTCATTTTTTAGTACAATATTCTTTAAAATCAGATCAGGAGGAGATTTATGGGCTACCTACAAAAACAGAAATTTAGACTTGGTATAGAAAACAATATAAGAAGATATTTTTCAAGAAAAATAGAATTTTTATCTATTAGTCAAATTAGGGTCAGGTAAGGAAAAAAGATATTGAATTCTGATTTTGTTTTTTAATCTTCACCTGAGGATACATTTATTGATTATTTAGAGAGAGAAAGGGGGAGAGGGAGAAAGAAAAAAACAGAGAATCATCGATGTGAGAGAGAAACATCAATCGGTTGCCCCCTCCATATGTGCCCTGACCAGGGATCAAACTCACAACCTAGGTATGTGCCTAGACTGGGAATTGAACTTGCAAACTTTTGTTGTAAAGGAAGATGCGCCAACCAACTAAGCCACCTGGCAAGGACCAACTTCCAATTTTTAAAAGACATTTCTTCTACTTTAGACATTACTTATTTGAGAGTAGGTATAATTTCATTTAATAGCCTTTGATGTTTAATTAGCAGCTCTAAAAATCCCACATACTAATTTTATTATGTATGTTTGTCTACATTTCAAGTTGCAGCCTCTAGGTGGCACAATTATATTTAAGAAAAGCAAAAGAACGCATATTCTTTGAAAATAGAACAAAGTCTTAGCACTATATTTTAGCTTTAAAGAATTGTGTATAGCATTTTTTAAAAGATTAAAGTATGAAAGATAAAAGAATAGCTTATTCCTTCTGGAAAGGGATTATACTAATTTAAATAGTTTAGAAGAACAGCTAGGAAGTTCAAAAAAATAGATGCTTAAAACGGGTATTAGATTAAATAAAAATAAAAGTTTCACATGGTACTGGAGCATGTCATTACCAGTGAAGCTTATAAAATGCCTTTTTGTGTGTGTGTGTGTTTTGTGTCTCATTTATTTCCCCCAACATTTTCTACTTAACTATTATATAAATTTCAGACAACGCTGTATCTCTATTGTTTCTCCTCCAGTGCTTCATAGTTTCTGGTTATTTTATAATCAAAACCTGAATGAGAAAATACTTTCAAACTGAAAGGGAAAATGCTTCATACTTTAATCAATGGTTCATGCTTTAATTTGGAAGATTACTAAAAGTTAATAAATTGTGAACTTACAGAAACCGAACTCACACGTACAGAAATGAAACATCCTCTATTTGTGAGGAGATTCCTAAACTGTCAACACAAACTTTACACCCAAAAGGATAAACGACTTATATAAACACAGCTGAGTCTAAACAGGATAGAAGACCCTGCCTCTGCCCCCTGGGATGAATAACACTCGGTAATGGATGTCAGTGGAAAAGGCAAGCCTTATATACTCGCCAAACAATCTATTTACTCTTCCTGTTTGACAGGTGTGCCAGGTAACAGATACTAATGTGAGGGGCAAAGAGACAAATGAAACAAGAGTTGAGGAACATCTATTCTAATTGGAGCTTGCTTTAAGATCATTTCTAGTGGTAAAGGCTCTTTAATTTTTTTCAAGAAAAGAATAAATCACACAAAGCAAAATGTATCCTATTTCAAGGCTAGTTAAGGCTTTCATAAAATATTGTCTAGATAACAGATTCAGAGCTGGAGACAGAAATAAAACGTGGGCGACCTCACTCCCAGGCTAGCCTGGGGCCGTTCCTGAGAAATGTCTTTCAGCTTCATTAGCCATTCCTTCCACTGCATTCTAAATACATGTATCGATGCTGCAGGATGTTAGGATCTTATAATAAGTGCAATATAAAATAAAAATTAGCATGATTAATTTAACACTCGCTAGCTCGGGGATCAGATTCACATAAAGAACGCGTTCATGAAAAGACCTGTCCCTATACATTAATAACTAGCCACTTTTCCGAAGATGAATAATGATAAATAACATAAAACATTCGCTCGAGTAGCATTAAAATTGAAGACATGATTTGTGTCAATACTGTTGCTTACAGAGACGAAACTGAAATGATTACTATTCCCCTAAATTCAAAAGGAGACCGAAGGGGAAAAAAATCTCTCACTACTCACTTGTTTATCTGTGGGCAAATGAGTCACTTACTGGGTTGAGAGTTGGACTGTATAGACCCCAAGATGTCTCCAGATCTTAAGGTCAAAGTCTACCTAGGTGAACTGATTCACTTACAGAGTTTATTGAAAATTCCTCTATCAAATTCCATCCAAGACGCTGCACTTGGTAGGAACGTGATTTCCCTTTAAAATCAGAATTGCACCAAATGTCACCTGTTACATAAAGGGAGCAATTTATGTTAAAAGTTTTGTGTTTGTTTGTTTTTTAAATCTTCATTTGAGTTTAACTCCGCATAAGGCAAAAAACGAGGAGACTCGGTGTTTATGCACAAAGCGAGCAGCTGCCATACCATTAACACGGCATAGTTGCTCAGGGAGTAGCACTGGATGGTGGTGATATTTTCATCCGAGTAGAGGATATGGCACCCGTCGGACTTCCAGCCTCCTTGTCCGTTCAGCAGGTCGAAATCCCACTGGGCGGCCACGGCATCTGCTCCGTGCGCGATGCGACGCAGAGTCACATTCACGGGGACGCGGTGGCCGTCCACGTTCACACCATCTGGAGGGAAGGGAAATACAAGCATTTCTGAGACAAACTTCACGAACGATTAAATGTCAACCTATACACAAATGGGTACTGTGCGGTATCTTTCTGCGCTGGTGACTCATTAAAACAAGGAGGAACAACAGTAAGCATCTGAAGGAACAGTGAATAACAAACTCGCTTGGCGCAGCCGCTCCGGGAGAGCATATGCCACGTACAAACCTATTTTGGTGAGAATCACGGGGGTAACCACGGTGCGCCGCTTCCCATCATCAGCCAGGTTCGTGGAGTTCCCGGTGGCTGGAAACAGCTTTCCGTTGCGGAAAGCGATGAGCTGGAGCTTACAGAGAGAGTCATCGGTTGGTCTGACTTCTCTCTTTTGCTTTGGTGAGAAAAGGGACGGTGGGAGCTGGATAGAAGCTTCTACAATTGTGTTCTGAAAGAATATGAACAACAACGGCAAAAAAAGGTTGTGGGATTAGCATGTAGAAACCAGCAAGAGTATTTTACGCAGTTTACAAACGTTTTCCAAATAGATGCTGAACACTTTTTTAAATGTATACATAAAAATTTAATAGCTGAAACAATTTATCAGTTCAGTGAAATGTCTGAACACATATCATCACAGAAGCAAAGACTATAAAATAAAGAGAGAAAAAAAAAACCTCTATTTCAAAGTTAAAGAAGTAAACAAGAAATAATTTCAAAACAGAGTGATTTTTCCCAGGATATCATCTACTGTGGAAGTAGATAGCAATAAACAGATCAGGAATCTCTGATCACTATGACAATTTCACGATGACAAAATTTGGTAAATAAGTACAAATGTAGCGTATCACAAATGTGAGTATAATTAATTTGGGTTTATGGGACTTTAAGGTGATTTATGATGAATTCAAACTGTCAAACAGCAAAAGAAAGAAATGGCACAAACATAATAGAAGCTTAGATTCAGCAAATTCTTCTCTTAGACATTTCCCTGAGACTAAGAAACACATAATGTTTAGAAAAACAGAGTAACAAATAGGAACAACAGAAGAAGCTGGCTGGTCACTGCATGTTTTTCAGACTGCTTTATTAGGAATTTTAAACTAATAAATTATTCAGCATTCAATAAAAAATAAATCTATAAACCCAGGAGGCAAATAATAACTATCTCAAACAAAACTCCCTGTTTTAAGAATTTATCACAGTCTTTCCCTTGGCACCAACCAACCTCTCTCTCTCCAATCCAATGTTCATGCTGCCAACAGAATTTCCTCTTACGAAATAAATCTGATCATGTTCTTGGTTCTCGAATGATTACAGCATACTGCCCCCAAAACCTAACGAAATACACCATATCATTTGGATAAAATCTATGTCTGGAATTCAGCGTTCCACACTCCCTATACCACAACCATAATCTGGCCACACTGAATTTCTCTCTCTGTGAGCTCTCCTCCGTTCTGTATGCCCCTGTGAAAAATACTGCCCCGGCCAGTGTCCCTGGCTGAAATGCTCCACTATTCTTCTGTCTGGCAAACTCAAACGTGGCAGATTTGATGTTTCGCAGGATAATTGTGTTGGCAAGGTAAAGGACAGGTCAGGATGAGGAAGGTTGGCAGCCAAGAGAAGGACTTTACAAAGTCCTTTACAAAGGGCTCTTTTTTTTTTTTTTTTTTGATGATTAATTACCTGAGTCCTCAGTCTACTGCTTTTACCCTTAGCTGCTCCCT
This sequence comes from Eptesicus fuscus, assembly GCF_027574615.1. NCBI lineage: Eukaryota > Metazoa > Chordata > Mammalia > Chiroptera > Vespertilionidae > Eptesicus > Eptesicus fuscus. The sequence continues at coordinate 105,327,287 of NC_072474.1, read as the reverse complement.
CTTCTGGACTCCCGCGCCCTCCTGCACAATCTCCAGCATAACTCACATTGGCAGCCTCACAGGTGACTCACTGTCTGGCCTTCCAGCTAGAGCAGGAGGAATTTTAAGTGCAGATAATCTCACTGGCTTTTCCAGACCCCTCTTCAGGTTAATAATAGCTCCTGGCAGTCGTATTTGATAAAAGTAGCCTATTGTTTATGAAATTAATAGAAGTCCGTGACACACGTTTTTGTTTTAAAAAGATTCTACTGTTTAAGGTTTAAAAACAAATACACATTTATTGTAGAAAAAATTAATTTGGAGACATAAAGGAAAATAACTTATAATACCATTGCTCACCGATTACATTTTTGGTGACAATCCTATAATTTTTTTGTACTTATATTTTAAAAAATGGATCCTACTGTAACGGGTTTAATAAAGAGATTCTTTTTAAACTATATTAAAAAAAAGGTTCTACTTAGGCAAGTGAATAATTTTGAGAGTTTGTTTTTGACTGCTGTACTTAGAACAATGTTGGAGCACAGCAGATACCCACAAATATCAGTTGACTGAAAGTATTTTGGGAGTTTGAATATTGACAGTTTGAATCTTATTTTTAAACTGAAGATACCTAGAAAATTTTAGAAATATTTCATCTAGGAAAATGCATAAAAAGGTTTCTGCTATTGTCACAAATATAATCTGGGGGGGGGGACACAAAGTGTATTATAAACTCATTCATTAATCTAATGCAGTTCTATTAAGTGTATACATTTCTTTCAAGTATATAATGAGGCATTCAAAAAAGGGAAAAAACATAGAGGGGGTAAATGGTGATTGGAAAATAAAATGTTTTTAAAGAAAGGAAAAACATCAACAGATTGATTAAAAGGTTTCTTGAAAAAGTGTTATGCATACAAGATATTTATTAAAATTTAAGTATAAAATTCTTGAATACAAAATGATTAGAGCTCTGGCTGGGTAGCTAAGTTGGTTAGAGCATCATCTCAACACTCCAAGGTTGCAAGTTTGATCTCCCTTCAGGGCACATACAAGGATTAACCAATGAATACATAAGTAAGTGGGACAGCCAATAATTTTTTTTCTCTCTCTCTCTTCTTCCCCTCCTCCCCCGCTCTAAAAAAGCAATCAGTCAATAAAAAAATGACTTGAAAATAAAGCATAGTTCTTAGGAAAGTACTACTTAGGATAAATCATTTTTTAAACAAATCATAGAAATATTTTCTAATAGAGAGCTGAAAAATGAAATGACACCTATAATTCCTAGAACTCCAAAAACTTTTTCTTCACAAGTTTAAACTTGTAAAACCAAACAAACAACTATTTTAAAAACCCAAGTGTATAGACAGGTCAGTGAGAAATGAGAGCTTCCTTCAAGACTGATCCATACTTCTGGCTTCTAAAATATCCTGCAGAGTCCAATAAACAATACTACTAAATAATAATTATAAGTTCCTTGTGATGGAGACAGGGTAGCCTAGAGGTGCTAGAAAAGCAAACTTCAGCTATATCAATAAAGTTTAGAGGTTTATATTAAGAATTTAATATCTGTATATTTAATTTTTTTGAAAGAAGTTTTGATCATTTATTACAGAAAGGTTAAAAATCTAGTTTTTTTTTAAAAAAATCACTGAGACACTTATTTAATTTTTTACATTTATCATGATTATACCTTTTGCCAAATGGCCTGAAGTGAAGAATCACAGTTTATAATTTCATTTAAACATATATTAATTTTTGAAAGTATGGATCACAGCAATGGAAATAGATATAAACACATGAATTACAGCTAATAAATGAGGAACATCGCTGTTAGGATCCTTTGGGAAGTACATGTTTTCGGTATCTGATGTTTATTATTAGAAGCTCCTATGCCACCCCAGGGGGAACGAACACAGGGCCTGAAACAAGAAGCCAGGACTCGGGCCCCAGCCTCACCATGCAGCAGCTGCCCAACACTGCCCAGTTCTGTTGTCCTCTCTGGGACGCATCTCCAAACACAGCTAGGGATCTTTCTAACAAACACATGTGAGGGCCACATGGGATCACGGCCATGACAAAAACAGAAGGCTAAGGAACTGTGAGTGGGTGTTATTTTTACTATGATTATTTTTAAAATACATTAGTGTTGATTTCAGAGAGGAAGGGAGAGGGATAGAAACATCAATAGAGGCATGTGTAGATTGGGAATCGAACCGTAACCTCCTGGTTCATAGGTGGGCACTCAACCACTGAGCCACATGAGATGGGCGGTATTTTTATTATTATTAATGTGCAGCGTGGCGAGTGGTTATCTGGTGGCAGAGGAGAGACCGAAGAGGGAGGAGCAGACTTCCCACAACAATCTAGAAGCTCATCATGTTTTCACTTTTACAATTCTGGTATTAATTTCAATACTAAAAATGGACTAAGTATGAACACACATGAAATCAATGTTATCATGGAGCTTTTACAATGGCTTTATTTGCTAAATTGCTAAATTCATATATATTTATCTACTTACAATGACATTAGGTGAGAAGAAAATGTTAAGTATGCTAAGTGATGTTAACTCAAATACTTCTAGACTTTAACATCATTCCTTACAGAACAATCTGGAGTCCCACCACCATCCTCTCTAATAAAAGGGTAATATGCAAATTAACCATCACTCCGCTACACAAGCCACGCCCACCAGCCAAGCCACATCCACCAGCCAATCAGGGCGAGTTTGCAAATTAACCCCAGCCAAGATGGCTACCATTGGGTTTCCCCGGCAACAGAAGAAGCCAAGCTTTCTACACACTCTGGCGGGCCCAGGCCTCCACTCAAGGACACAAAGTTTCAATTATAGAAGGTAAAAAAAAAATCCAAATGGCAGCCACGGATCCAGCAGGAGGCTTGGCTCCGCTCCAGGCTACAAAGTTTCAATTGTAGAAGGTAAATAAATTCCAGATACCAGGGCCTCCGCTTGGGTCGCCAGGGGCTTGGCTGGCCTGCAAACCACCACAGGCCCCTCGCCCAGGCCGATGCCCAAAGGGAACCCCACCCTGATCCAGGACACCCTTCAGGGCAAACCAGCTGGCCCCCACCCGTGCACCAGGCCTCTATCCTCCTATCTAATAAAAGAGTAATATGCAGAATGACCATCAATCCAACACACAAGATGGCTGCCCCCATGTGGTCAAAGATCCTGCCCCCATGTGGACACAAGATGGCCACCACAAGATGGCCAGTAGGGGAGGGCAGTTGGGAGGCACCAGGCCTGCAAGGGAGGGCAGTTGGAGGCAATCAACTCTGCAGGGGATGGCAGTTAGGGGTGACCAGGCCAGCAGAGGAGGGAAGTTGGGGGCAAACAGGCTGGCAGGGGAGTAGTTAGACATCAATCAGGCTGGCATGGGAGTGGTTAGGGAGTGATCAGGCTGGCAGGCAGAAGTGGTTAGGGGCAATCAGGAAGGCAGGCAGGAGAGCAGTTGGGAGCCAGCAGTCCTGGATTGTGAGAGGGATGTCCAGCTGCCCGTTTAGGCCCGATCCTAAACGGGCAGCTGGACATCCCTCGAGGGGTCCCAGATTGGAGAGGGTGCAGGCTGGGCTGAGAGACAGCCCCCCTTCCGTGCACGAATTTCGTGCGCCAGGCCTCTAGTGTAATTGATAAATTTCTCTGAAATCCTAATTTGTTTAAGTCTATGGAAGTCTAACATTAAAATCAGAAAGAGTCAAAGAGCCACCTGATTTAAAAGAATAAAAACTAATTTCTCGCCGGGACCGGTTTGGCTCAGTGGATAGAGCGTCGGCCTGCGGACTCAAGGGTCCCAGGTTCGATTCCGGTCAAGGGCATGTACCTTGGTTGCGGGCACATCCCCAGTAGGGGGTGTGCAGGAGGCAGCTGATCGATGTTTCTCTCTCATCGATGTTTCTAACTCTCTATCCCTTTCTCTTCCTCTCTGTAAAAAAAAAACAAAACAAAAAAAAACTAATTTCTCCACGTTTTCTTAACCCTCAACCACACTGGATTTTAAACAGATAGATATGATGACGCATCCTAATTGTTTTCTTGTGTCTACTTAGTGTTGAACTGCATACCACCTTTTGATTATTTCACCGCTAAAGATGAACAGGGATTATGTTTGCCTTTAGAATTAATTTTTTAAACTGACTTTCTTTGCTAATTAAGTATGGCTGTTAATTTTTATTCAACATTTACTGAAGGTTTCATTGCTCTGTGCTTGGCACTCGAGATACACAATAAAATAAGCCAAGGTTCCAGCCCTCAAATAGCCATCATTTAACGAGAGGGACCAAAATTATAATAAAGCAATAATAAGAGCTAACATTTATTAGGGAGCTTACTCTGTGCCAGGCACTGTTGTAAATGTCTACCCATTTACCTCATTTAATCCTCTTAATAATCCTTTGAGTTCCGTACCATTTCATGATTCCTGTGTAACACATGAGGAAGTGACATCAGAGAGGTTAAGTACTTGCCCCAGTTTGCACAGCCATTAACTGGGGGAGCAGAATGTGAATCCAGAAAGCCCACATTCTTAGTCCCCATATGCTATGGCCTCTCTCCGCCCTATAACTCGGCTACCATCACATCGGCTTCTAATTATTCTGAGGATGAACAAGGCACCATGAGACTGGCAGGCAGTAATTAATTCTGAGGAAGAAAGGATGGTGCCATGTGCAGGGAGGCTTACTGGGAGAGGAGCAGGGGTGGCGCTGAGGGCACAAAAAAGGGCAGAAATGAAGGGAGGAAGCAAAATATATATATACTAGAGGCCCGGTGCACAAAATTCGTGCACGGGGGTCCCTCAGCCCAACCTGCACCCTCTACAATCCAGGAGCTCTCAGGGGATGTCCTACTGATGGCTTAGGCCCACTCCCCATGGTTCTCTGCTCTCTGCAGGGACTGGGGGTTTCCCTGCAGCCATGGAGATGAAGCCCCCATGCTGTGCTGTCCGCTCTCTGCCTGCTGCTGCCATGCACCATGCAAAGGAAGCCCCAATGCCCTGCAGTGTGCTCTGTCTGCCAGGCCTGGGGGCTTCGCCGACAGGGACACACTAAGGAAGCCCCCAAGCCCTGCTGTCTGGGCTTTGTCTGCAGGGCCTGGGGCTTCCCCACTGCCATGCTGAGGAAGCCGCCATGCCCTGCTCTCCGGGCTCTGTTTGTTGGTCGGACAGGCCAGACACTCCAGCAGTGGGGCTGAGGTGACTGGGCGCCGCCATCTTATGGCTATGGGGGCCGCCGTTTTTGTCGCGGAGGTATGGTTAATTTGCATATTACTCTACTATTAGATAGGATAACTGCTCTGGAAAAGTAAAAGGACCTCAGTTGGGCTAAAGCCCCAGATGTCTGAGATGAGGGAAATAGGTGATACATAGATAGAAACTGATTTCTACATTACAGTCAAGAAAGGTTTGAAGAACCAATTCTTTCAAAACACTTGTAGAAAGCAATCAAGGACGGCCCCTACATTGCTAAGGACTGCGTTTTTATGGATGTAACTTCCTATGCTAGCATATTTGCTCACTGTAGAGCAATATAATCAATTATTGGATGTTCGAGTTATCTACTGCTATATGCAAAGCATTCAGGAGAAGAAAAAAAGCACAGGCACAATGAATATAAATTGTCCTGGTATAAAGTTTCTGAATTTAGCAAACTAAATGCCAAGTTTTCTGTTAAAGTGCTAAAACATTTTGAGCTGCCGGCATTAAACTGGTTTTGTGTCACAAAGCATACATTCCTCTTTTACTCAGTTTGAATCATGTCCATGTATGAAGCTTGGATAATAGTGGAATGTGTTCTTGGTTTCTGGACACAAAATGATCATAAAAGGGTAGAACAGTGTGGAATTGACACAACTGAATGTTCACTTGAAGCTTTCTACTTTAGCAAGTAGAAACTCTTCTTACCCAGAGGGGTAGATGGTGTAATTGAATCAATATATAGGGTTTCGCCATTTTTTAACCCCTTTCTAGCAACTATGATCCCCTCAGATGGAAAGACTCCTCAATTGTAAGTGCTCCTCAAGGACACACACCTTTCTCTCATGGGCTTCTGTGCGATGCTGTTCCTATTCCTTTTGTGGTTTTTCTTACCAATAAAAAATGCAATAAGCCAAGGAGCAGGCCTGCAGCAGTATTGCTGGGTACATCACGCATGCTCACAGAGCCCAGAAGAACACATGCATCATGACAACTTCCCTCTGAGTATACAGCACCAAGTAAACAGATGATCATCAGCTATCCTGACCTAGTTGAGAATGTCTCAGGTGGTGGCGGAATTGGGCTGTTTCTGACTTTACCAAACTGGCTTGCCCTGTGGAGGTCACCAGGGTAAGGTATGACAAAATACATGAACTCTTCATTCTTTCATTCGTTCACTCACCCATTCAATATTTATTGAGTGGCTACAATGCATCAACACCTCACACCTATGTGATCAATTACTATGCAGCCATCTAAGTGACTGCAATACTGTCTGTGACCTACACTTCAGAAACAAGCCCAAGAAAGTACTTAGTAATCAACATCTACAGAGAACACAGTCACACATGGCCACACCAAGCTAAACAAAAAAAAATGTGGTCCCATTAGGGACCTCCACTATTTGCTTCAATGTAGTTTAATGAAACACATCTAAACCCCAAATTAAAAAGAAATAAAATCAATAAAAATGCTTTTGATTTTTCCTGCTGCAAAAAACCACACATTTTCTCAAGACATATCACGTTGGACTTCTTTGCCAAAAATCTTGATATACAGGTTGCCTGATTAACTGCCTTGTCTCATGGCTGATTTCCCATTAGGTCCAGTGGGCCCAAAGCCAAAAGCACATGATACTTTCATGTCTTTAAAATCAGGAGCTTATATAAAAAAGAAACGTAAGGTCAAAGAAAATGTTTTAATATGTAATATTAATATATTCATCTTTCTACCACTGCAGTCATTAAAAGATTCAACTTTGATATTTTTGTGTGGAGCCAGGAGTCCAAGGGGCGAAAATGCCTGGGCTCTAGGAAGTTATCACATATCCATTCCTGGTCAGAATTTATTTTACAACAACAGCAAAAATTATACCAATACTCCCTCCCCCCAAATAACGTCTAATAAGGTTATTCTGCAATGCAAACCATTCTGAGTATCTAACGGGAAAGGGTCTGAAATGCTTAGAGGTGATAACGCACCTTCAGTGCCAGACTGGAAAATGTATTGGAAACGTTGCACTTGAAGCTCAGCTGCTTATCCAGGCCTCCGTCGGGGTCCCGCCTCCCATAGTCGGAAAGGCCTGTGCGGTCCGAAGCTGCCACTTTCTGGAACACGGTGCATGTCATTCCAGTGAAGCCAGTCGCCTTGATGACATAAGCTTCCAGAGCAATATTGGGTGAATACTTCAAAAGTCAACCAAACAGCAGTTATAAGAGATTTATAATGTGGAAAAAAAAGCACGTGCAAAGAAATTTCAAATGCAAAACTCTTGTAAATTCAAAGAGAACACTCAGATTCTTAGTGAACAAAGATACTGTGCAGCCAGGTGCAAAAGTGGACAGGATACGTGCCATAAAAGATGCTGGAAACAAAAGCCCAAAAATAGAAAGATACCGATGAAGAGGAAAAGAATAAGGCTTAAGTGGGGAGGATCAGACATAAATCCAAAGTCAATTAAAAATAATTTATTTTAAGAGCGCTTTGCAGAAAACAGTAGGCTGAAAAGGAAATGTCTTATAAAATCTAGAGATATGGGTCGGGCCCTGTTAATGATCGCAGTACAGGAAGAGCAATAGGGGTTTAGGAGATACACTTAAAAGTCACCTTGTTCAGCACTTCATGCCATAGTCATCATTTTTGCTTTTACAGGGTGATCTAGTTAATTCTTTGCATTAAGTTGCACAGATAAAAATTTTACACAGGCTCACTCCAAAGGTGCTGCTGCCATTATACTGTATACAGAGGCACCCTAAGATTCCAACAAACTACTAGAACTGAGAAGTAAATTCAGTAAAGTAACAGGATACAAAATAAATATCCAGAAATCAGTTAAAATTATATACAACAATGCTGAACTATCAGAAAGGGAAACTAAGAAAACAATCCCATTTATCACTAAATTAAAAAAACAAAAAACCTGGGAATAAATTTAACCAAGAATGTAAAATACGGACATGTAGTCAGAAAATTATAAGACACTGGAGAAAGAAACTGAAGAAGATACAAATAAGTGGAAGCATATACTGTGTTCATAGATAGGAAGAATTAGGATCATTAAAATGCCCATACTACCCAAAGCAATCTATAGATTCAATGCAATTCCTATTCACAGAACTATAACAAATATTCCAAAATTTAATATGGAACCACAAAAGATACAGAATAGCCACAGCAATCTTGAGAAAGAAGAACAAAGTTAGAGGAATCACACTATCTGATATCAAACTATACTACAAGGACATAGTAATCAAAACAGCATGGTACTGACATAAAAACAGACATATAGATTAATGGAACAGAACAGAGTACAGAAATAAACCCATACTTCATGCTCAGTGATATATGAAAAAGGAGTCAAGAACATACAATGGTGTAAAAATAGTCTACTCAATAAATTGTGTTTGGAAATTGGATAGATACATGCAAAAAAAATGAAATTAGACCATCTTATTTAACCATAAAAATGAATAAACTCAAAATGGATTAAATGTTAGACTCAAAACCATAAAAATCCTAAAAGAAAATATAGGCAGTAAAATCTCAAACACTCCTTTGTAGCAGTATTTTTCTGATATATCTCTTCAGGCAAGGGAAACAAACAAACAAAATAAACAAACAGGACTACATCAAACTAAAAAGTTCTTGCACAACAAAGGAAACCATCAACAAAATAAAAAGACAACCCATTGTAAGGGAGAACATTTTTGACGATATATCTGACAATTGGTTAAACCCAAAATTTATAAAGAACTTCTAAACCTCAACACCAAAAAACTAAAGAATCCAATTTAAAAACGGGCAAAGGACCTGAACAGACATTTCTCTAACGAGGACATACAGATGGCCAATAGACACACAAAAAGATGCTCAATGTCACTAATTATCAGAGAAATGCAAATTAAAATCACAATGAGATATCACCTTACACTTGTCAGAATGGCTACCATCAATGAATCAACAAACAGGTGTTGGCAAGGATGTGCAGAAAAGGGAACCCTAATGCATTGTTGGTGGGAATGCAGATTGGAGCAGCCACTGTGGAAAGCGGTATGGAGTTACCTCAAACAATTAAAAATACAACTATGTCATGATCCAGCAATTCCACTTCTGGGAATATACCTGAAGAAACCCAAAACATTAATTTCAAAGAATATATGTACCCCTATGTTCATTACAGCATTATTTACAATAGCCAAGATTTGGAAGCAGATCAAGTATCTATCAGTAATGAGTAGATAAAAAAAAAAAGCTGTGGTACATTTACACAATGGAATACTACCCAGCTGTAAAAAGGAGGAGAATCTTACTTTTTACAACAGCATGGATGGACCTGGAGGGTATTATGCTAAGTGAAATAAACCAGTCAAAGAAACACAAGTACCACATGATTTCACTTCTATACGGAATCTAATGAAAAAATAAACTAACAAACAAAACAAAAACAGACTCACTGATACTGAGAACAGACTGACAGCTGACAAAGGGGAGAGGATTTGGGGGTTGGGTGAAAAAGCTATGGGATTTAGCAAACAAACAAACAAAACCTCACAGGCAGTCAACAGTATGGTGATTAGCAGAGGGAAAGGAGGATGGGGGAGATAGAAGAAGGTAAAGGGGGGATACAAGGTGATGGAAGGAGACTTGACTCGGGGTGGTGAACACACAATACAATATACAGAAAGCGGTTCAGAGTTACCTAAAAAAATTTAAAAAATTTCATTAACCAGTGCCACTCCAATAAATTCAATTAAAAAATAAAAGCAAAAAAAAATAAAGAAAAAATAAACAATTTTAAGAACTTCACAAGTGAGACTGAACTCAGGGGTCTGCCAAATGCAGGCCATGTGGATACTACAGCCGCCACCCCCCTTCTGGAGGCCTGCCAGCATCGCTCCCATCTCAGAACCACGCAGAGAGGGCACGAGAAGTGACCTGTCTTCCACACCCAGGAAGGTGACAGAACTGACCGTAGAGTCAGAGGACAACACAGGGTCTCTTTCACTCTTAGGGATGGTTAAGTGCATGCCTACTCCATAGGCAAGGCACCATTCTAAGTACCACATGTGGACAAAGTCCCCTTATAAGAAATTTTCTGTAAAGCATAGGACTTTTCAGAATGGAATTCTAGAATCACGTTGCGCTTACTGTTGAATACACGTGAGCTCCGTTGGCCAGTCGGTACGTGGCGATCCGCTGCAGGCACTGCACGATCCTGCTGCAGGCTTTCGCCTCCCTCTGTGCCAGCCACAGCACTCGCTCATCGGCCAGCATGATGTTGCTTGCAATGTCGACCATCACATCGCCTAACTGGCAGGCAAGCGGGAGAGAAAAGAAACCTCTTAACAAGCTGTTTTACATCATCCAAATCCACCTGAGAAACCAAGAGGGGTCTGTAGTCTAAATTTCCCAGTGACAAGCCAACAGGCTCTGTCCTTGTTTCCCATCACTACCTCTCCAGCTAAGAATAGCACATTCGATTATGACCGCTGGTGATAGGTAAGTCAAAACAGGGTAACGACGTGACCACCAAACCCCTGGTGAAAAGATTGACATGTGGCATTCAAATTGAGCGGGGGCAGGGGGGTGGGGGCAGACAAATTAATCAAGAGGAAGGAAAAGACATCACATGATCCACAAATAAAAAGATGTGAAGTCTTTTTCTGGGAAACCACTTAGAAACATGTTTTTTTTGTGTGTGTGTGAGTGTTAGCTTAGTATTATCATGAAGAAACATCCACTGCCTAGCTTTTTAGTTTCCGGTCACGTTCAAAACCCTAGTCATGTCCAACCACAGGAAGTTCCCGCCTACACCGGGTCATGGAGTGTGTCCTCGCACACGTAGCTTCCTCTACCTCGAATGAACTCATCCTTCCCTTTCCCAATTCCATGAAATAAACGGATCCGAAGACAGTGCTCACTTTTGCATTACTTGCTTTATTGAGTTATGAACGGAGCTAGTGGATTCTTTTTATTCACTCGGTTCATAACTTACAGATGTCAGCATCTGTCAGGCAATGCCAGTGAAATGTCCACTGACTACAGCTGACTTGCATGCCCCATGTCAGAGAATGCATTGGACGTGCAGGGCTAATGAGACACACCGGTGTCCAGGGGGGGCTGGTATTGAGCAAACTATTCCTGAGAGGGAGATCTATGGCAGAAAGAACAACAAAAGCACTCCCGGGGGTGGAATCCGAGGAGTCAGAAGCCGGCTGGCTCTCTAATCAAGACGTAAGCATCAAAGGTGTGAGGTCCCGAAGCCGAGCCAGAGAGCCGAGGCTGCTTGCGGATGTCTTTTGATCATCGCAGAGGATCCCGGGGGAGCCTTCCAACCCCTTCTGCACCCACCACTCTTCCCAGGATGCATCATTATGAGGGCTGAGGTGGGTTTGGGACAAATTCAGTCTATCCCACCCAGAGTCCACTTCACAAAGACAGGCCTGCGAAAATGCACCAGACACCAAACCCGGGAACAAGGGATACAATAACTAGAGTAAGTAGAGGAGTGAAGACCAGGACTTCAAATCCTGACCCCTAGCTGCGCTGGCCAGTTAACCTCCAGTTACCTTCCTTTATGTGTATAAGGGGGACAATAACACTCCTGTCTGTTCTGAATGTTGTGAAGATGAAGTTACGATAATACACAGAAGGCTCCCAAGACCATGACCGGCACACGGCAAACACTCAGAAAGTGTGAGCTCTCCTTGGAATTGTACCGCTCCTGTTTCTAACACTTGGATCCCAATACAGGCTCCCTTTGAAGATGGCAGGCTCTGGAAGAAGTGCTAGGAAGAGCGCATTTTTAAGTCTGCCCATATGCAAACGGGACCCATGTGTTCAACAAAACTGCCTCTTCCTCCTCATCCTGGACCCATGCAATTAATAAAACACTTCACTGGCCTCGCACTGCCCTGCACAGAGTGTATCACAGTCTGTCCTTATTTTACTTTCAATGTAAACGCCCCAAGGGCAGGGGCAACTCAATGTCCTACTTATATTTATAGCCTTATTCACGAGGAGTCTAACTCCTGGTATAAAAGCCAATAGCAATACAATATTCATTTGCCTACTGACTAAATATTTACCAAGGACCAAGGTGAGGCGGACACTGTCCTGAGCAATGGAGATAGAGCAGTGAAAGCAACACACTTATAATCTAGTGAAGAAAATATGAAATAAGTACATTTTTTAAAAGTGCTCTAGGCCCTAGCCAGTTTTGCTCAGTGGTTAGAGTCTCAACCCTCTGATTGAGGGGTTGCAGGTTTCATTCCAGTCAAGGGTATGTGCCTTGCACGCAGGCTCAATCCCTGGTCCCCTGTCGGGGTGTGTGTAGGAGTCAATCAATCGATGTGTCTCTCTCACATCGATGTTTCTCTCTCTGTCTCTCACTCTCCCTTCCACTCTCTCTAAAAATCAATGGGAAAAATATCCTCTGGTGAGGATTAACAACAACAAAAAAAGTGCTTTAGATTACAGCTGCAATGAAGGAAATAAGCAGAGTAATATAAGATGAAGAGTAATGGAATTTAATTCAAACACCCTGTTTTAATGGACTCACCCATTCTCAAAGGGCATTTTCCCCAAACCCAAGCAATTAACAGCATCAACTGACAGAGAATGAGGAAGAGCCGATACTGAGGCTTTGCAGAATCCTGAGCCTGTTTGCACAATTTATGGACCACTAGCCTCCCCAGCACTGATTCCTACTAAACAGGTGGGGGGTGAATTTCATTCTAGCAGAAGCCCTGATTTCTGAAGATATGAAGGGTAGTGACTCCCATATGTCAATTACTGAATATGCAGATCAGCTGTTTATACAGCAATTATAATAATTCCCATTCAGAGTAGCTGGAATAATTTGGCTAAGTTTTTGTCTATTATTTTTACCTGCTGTTATTTTAAAATTTCATACAAAAATAAATAGGGTAAAAGAGATGATATGGCAAAAAAGGCTCTCTGGCTCTCAGAAAAGAAATCCCTACTGGCTGCAACAACTTAAAAAGAAAAACACACAGGAAAATACTGGTTCTACTCTAAGGAAGTGTTAACGGATTCTCACAATGACAAATAGACTTATTGTTTTATACTTTTTAAAAGTTTTAAATGTACAAACTTTAAAATGACCTAACATGAGGCCTGCTGGCTACTGAAAAACTATGATTATTATATGATCAAAAACCACTGCTATGGCTCACTTGATAACGCCAGTAACGAAATTTAATCTACAAGAGAAACATGCAAATTGACCATACCTTCACAACGCCCACTAGCCAATCAGGAGTAAGTATGCAAATTAACCTGACAAAGATGCTGGCGGCCCCGCCCCCCAGCCACTCTGGGCCTCTGAGCAGCAAGCATGCAGGTGCAGAGCGGCTGGGCGGGGCTGGATGCCTGCTATGAGGGGGAGGGCGGGGGCAGAGGGAGCTACAGGAGCTGCGCTCTGCCCGAAGCAAAGACTGAAGGCGGCAGCCAGAGCGAAGGCCTGGGTCCCAGGTGCCGGAGGAAAACTGGTGCCGGCAGCCAGGGGAAGGAAGGCCTATTGCATGAATCTCTTAGTGCAACGGGCCTCTAGCGTGTTAATAATTCTAAGACAAGAAATATCTCTAAGAAGGTATGCATGCAGTTAACTCGAGTGACTGCCTCAGTTGAGAAAAACCTATGTTCTTCATTATTGTATCCTAAATGGCAAAGAACTAAGGAAAAGGATAGGATGCCACATCTTCCCAAGAGCAGGGAATCATAAAATGCCGTAGGTGTGTGTGGCTGGGTTACGGAAGCAGCTCTGACTCCTCCATGGCGGCAAAAAGGGCACCAAGGGAGAGCAGTGCATAAAGCATTACCCTGGAGTAAAAAGCATTCTTGGAATCTGACACACAGAGAGCTTCAAACCTGCAGCCGGCATGAGGAAGCATTGTACTTCCCCTTGACCTCATTCCCTGAAGGCCACCGCAGCCACAGAAGGGTCAGAAGGCCTCCCGCACCTGCTCCTCCACCTGTCACACTCAGCGGCCGGGATCAGATGGAAATGCGCGTGAACGCGCTCCATCACAGATAAAGGCCAAAGGATGAAAATGCCACATTAATAACAATGAAATGTTAAATGTCATCTGTTTTAAGAGACAGAATAGTTCTTGTTCTTCTCGATACAAGGGCTGAGCAAAAGTAGGCTCACAGTTGTTCATAGGGAAAAAGACATGCAGGTTATGATGATTACAACAGCCGAGTAAACTCTGTGTTTCGTGTACTCGCAGCTGTGGACCTATTTTCGCCCACTCCTGTATGTATGTTTGGAACTCTGATCCGAATGAGACCAAAATCATTAGTAAATTTCATGAATTTGATGTGGTAGCATAGGAAACACGGAAGATAACTACAAAACTAAACCTAATGATATTTCATTTCAAGGTAGTAGGAAAGTAATAGAACACTGAAGGCAGGATATTTATGTGTCTGGGAGTTAAATTCTCCTGGGTTAAGATTTCAATTCTGTCTCAAGTTAGATGTCCACGAGCAAATTATTAGCCTCTCCAAGACTCAGTTTGCTCATTTGTAAAATGAGGTTGGAAATCCTATGAAAAGTGCTTAGAACATCTCATTCTATAGTAAATTAAGAGAAAAAATATAACAAACGGTAAATATCTTTAATAAACAATTCATGCCTTTTTTGTTTTTCTTTAGAAAAGCCAAGGAATCTAGATCCCTCTGGACTTCTCTCCACACTTTTTCTTTTTCAAGCCGAAAGCAGCAGGGGGCACTCTTGTTGATTCTAATCACCAGAAAAGCAAGAGTTACAGGCACAGCGTGGATGAGGCAGCAAGTGAGGCAGTTGTTTGGGGACAGCTAAGATGGAAATGAGAACTATGGGAACTGACAAGCAGTCCAAACTGGACTAAATAAAAATAACAGCAGCTGATGTTGTTCTTAAAGTCCAAGTATTCTTCAGGATTTCCTCCTAGGTATGAATTAAGTATACTACTGAGATGACGCCTAACTTAAACAACATCATTACCCTGATTGATTTTAATGAGGAAATGGCTCTTCAGTGGAAGTCAAGTTGTAAAAGCGTATTTATGTCACTCTTAACTAGCTCCAGTGACCTGCGTGTCTTGGGATCCCACTACTGGCTTCTGGCTTAGTTCAACTGTCAGTATTCAACAGGAGGTCTCATTGAGATAACCACCAGGACCTATGGCAAATATTAAACCTCTGGTTCTACTGTGATATAGAGGTGCTGATGGTGATGATGATGATGATGGAACCGGAGAAAGAAGTGAGAAAGGAAGAGGGGAAAGATACTGAGAATAATGCTGCATTTAGTCTTCATTACCTTTCAGAAAGGATTTGAGGTAGCCCAGCAAAATTTTAAAAATAATTATTTTTACATAAGAGCACATAAATAAAGAGTGGGAAATGCAGACTTAAGAGAAGAAAAAGAGACAGAGACAAGTTAAAAATATGCATCGAGGGCAGA
This sequence comes from Eptesicus fuscus, assembly GCF_027574615.1. Classification (NCBI taxonomy): domain Eukaryota; kingdom Metazoa; phylum Chordata; class Mammalia; order Chiroptera; family Vespertilionidae; genus Eptesicus; species Eptesicus fuscus. The sequence continues at coordinate 105,311,621 of NC_072474.1, read as the reverse complement.
GCTGCTGTGACTGGGGGAAAGGTGATTCTTGCTATGTTTCTAGTCAAGGTGATAAAGGTATCCTTTCAGTTACCAACAGAAAGGTGAATATTTGGTCCAGGTAGACGAAGTTGCTTTTATGACAGATTCTAGGAACTTGGGAGGTACACTCGTCCGGAGACGCAGGATGCAATGGACACCTTAACCACACATGGAAAAGCTTAACTTCTAAGGTTCCTCCAATTCTCCCAGTGGAAGCAGATTCTGTGTTTTCTGATTACAAAAATGTCTTTCTGGAAGAACAGAGAGCTGAGTACTCTGGACAATTCTCCTGCTGAGAGAGAAAATCGCTGAAGAGAAAAGAGTTGTCTCTTTCTACTTACCACTGACCAGGCAGAAAACAAAGACTCCTCCAGAGGCCAAGAACAAAACAGCGGGACTGGGAGCTCTGCGGGTGAACTCTGCCCCCAGGGACTGTGCCTGGACGATGCCTTGACATCCACAAGGGGCCGAGGACCCACCCACACAGACCTTGCAGGACCAGACCAGTGATGAAGCTGATAACCAAAGAGGACACCTCCAGGGTCAGGGCACACCAGCACGATTATCAGCCTCACAGAAGAAGGACGGCAAGGAACGTGAAACTTGATCTGGATTCAAGGTAGAAGGAGTAAGTTGTCCTTCCTCACACCTAATCAACACAAGTTGACCTTCTCACAGGTCTGAGGTCAGATTTCATAGAACTTCCGAGGTCAGAAAAACCTCTAGCTGAGAACTAATTTCAAAGCAACCGATTACCCTGGTATTGTCCCCAGGCACTTGGCAGAAGCAAACATATCACACTTATTAATAATGATAAATTAGACCATTATCATTAATATCCTGTATCACCAACACTAATCAACATTGTTCTGAGGTCCTCACCAATGTATAACCGGAAAAAAGCAAAAAGATATTTAATACAGGAACAGAAAAACTAATTGTTATTTGCTGGTGACATAACTGTCTGTCTAAAAAAAAAAAGAAATCCCACATACCAACTGCAAAATTATATGGATGAATTCCATAAGGTAACCAGACATAAGGTCTACATTTTTCAAAAACCATAATCAGTCCTGGCTGGGTAGCTCAGTTGGTTAGAGCATCATCCAGATGGATACTCCAAGGTTGTGGGTTTGATACCCGTTCAGGGCACATACAAGAAGCAACCAATGAATGCATAAATAAGTGGAACAACAAATCAATGTCTGTCTCTCTCTCTCAAATCAATTAATAAAAAACACAATTAAGGAAAACTGAACATGGTCTAGATATTTCATGATATTAAGGACTTAGAATTCATTTTGGTGACATAATAATATGGTTCTATTTTAAAATTCCTTGTATTGTGGAAAAATTATGGATAAAATACGACAACCAGAGTTCACTATTAAGTGATGCAGCATTGAGAAAGAAAGAGAAGGGGGGAGAGAGAAAGAAAGGAAGGAAGGAGATGAATGAACAAACAGGGAGGAAGAGGAAAAAGGAGAGAGGGATGGAGGGCAAAGGAAATGAATGGATGAAAGGAATACATCTGGTAAATACTGAAAATTGTTGAAGGTGAAAGATATAACGTAGGTATTAATAAAAACATTCTCCTATAACAGTGATGGCGAACCTATGACACGCGTGTCAGCACTGAAAGGTTCCAGGTTCAATTCTGAGACGGCCGCATGCCGAGGATGAAACATTTGCTGCTCCTGAGGATGAAACATTTGCGAAATAATGTTTTTTCCTCAAAGTGACACACTACCTGAGTTATGCTCAGTTTTTTGGCGAAGTTTGACACACCAAACTCAAAAGGTTGCCCATCACTGTCCTATACTTTTAGAATGTCCCAACAGAAAGTTTCTAAAAACTTTTCAAAAGGTTAGACCCAAAGGGAAAAACGTTAAACAAGTAAGTAGAGAATATGAACACATAATAGTGCAGCGGTCCTCAAACTTTTTAAACAGGGGGCCAGTTCACTGTCCCTCAGACCGTTGGAGGGCCGGACTATAGTTTAAAAAAAACTATGAACAAATTCCTATGCACACTGCACATATCTTATTTTGAAGTAAAAAAAACAAAATGGCAAAAACACCCGCATGTGGCCCGCGGGCCGTAGTTTGAGGACGCCTGTAATAGTGGTTGCAAAAGCCTGTGCCTTTCTCAGAGACATGCTGTCCAGCATCGCCTGGAACTTAACTAGAAATGCAAACTTTGCTTGGCAAACGCCCCCAGGTGACACAGAGGCAGGGTCAAGTTTGAGAGACAGTGCTCTGAAAAGGACCACAAAGCCAGCAGCTGGGTCTCTGCAAAGCTGAACAATACAGAAACGTCTGACAAGCAAGATCAAGAAGGAAAACCAAAAACTTGGAAATAGTAAAAAGAAAAGAGTAGCAGCCGATACAGAAGTGACTATGTTTTAAAGTGAATAAGTGAAAGACTTTACATTTTTTAAACCTGTGCATAAAAAAAACGTGCCCAGCGAGCTGCGTAGTAAACTAGCGCTCAGAGCTGCCTCACTTCCCCTTTGGAACTAGAGCGCAGGAAGGAGACCGCCACACAAACAGATCTCTCCCACCTTCTCATCCTCGGAAAGGGACACGCGATGTTTTCATCCCGCTCCTAAATATGGAACAGGTGCTTAATCTGCCTGACAGGCAGCCTTCAGCTGTTTTTAAGAGACCTCACTGAGCACACCACTTGGACCTGGCCGTTGGGTAGCGTTTAGTATCTGCCCTCACCACAGAGCACCGGCTTGGGTCGGCCAGATCCAATCCCAGGTTACAAAGGCAACTGCCTCACAATATTTCAGCTGTGAAATTATCCAGAGCAGAGCAACTTTTTGGACATAAAACAAAAATCAATTTAATTATTTGTCCAATTAAGCCATATGCATTTTAGGATACCTTAGCATAATTTTATGCTTTCGTAATTAACTTAAAATGATGCTTCCCTTAACCCTCATAATTTCATTTTACTAGACTAATAAACAGTGAAAGCTACAGCCTTCAGTATAACTTTCCAAAGAATCAGGTAGGATGTCTGTCAATGCATCGTGAGTAATAGTAACTTTATACCTCAGTTATTCAATCCTGAATATTTTTCCTGTTTCTCCTATTTACATCATTTGGTTTCAAAGATAATTCAATCTTTACCTCCGAGGTCAACCGGTGAAAGTGACAGGAATATACATCAAACCGAGGTGTTTTTTGTTGTTGTTGTTTTTTAAACATATTTTATTGATTTTTTACAGATAGGAAGGGAGAGGGATAGAGAGTTAGAAACATTGATGAGAGAGAGACATCGATCAGCTGCCTCCTGCACACCCCCTCTTGGGGATGTGCCCACAACCAAGGTACATGCCCTTGACCGGAATCGAATCTGAGACTCTTCGGCCTTCAGGCTGACACTCTATCCACTGAGCCAAACCGGTTAGGGCCCTTCAAACCAAGGTTTTAAAGTCAGTAAAGCATTCTGATGATTTTTTTTTTTTTAAAAGACCTCATTCTTATCTTCTGAGATCATAAGAATGTTAAATTTCTGAAACCTTCAAAATCACATCCTAGCTTTGCAACTACTGCACAAAACAGTTTCACCTATATTTTCTCACTTGTTAGTGCACACATTTTGAAGTTAAGCAGGGCAAGTGTCATCCCCACTTTAAAAATAAAGGGCCCACGATTAATGAATAACTCATGAAACCAAGTTCACTTTCTGTCATCAACAGGACACTTTCCCCTACGCACATTCCAAAGCGGCAGACCAGTCACACCACACACGGGCAAACATGGTGAAACGCACACCTCTGGGCACCGCATTGCTCTTCAGGAGCGGGGAGGTGAGCAAAGGTCCCCGACATCAAAACAGGGAGGCATGGGAATACATATATATGATGGCAAATCTTTTCAATGTCCACATTCCAAATGTCATTCCAATCACTTCAGTGACTGGAAACATCCCACTTCCATGAATAGCTTGTAATCATGTGGGCAGCTAAACTGTGATTATAATCAAGAATGGAGAGCAGTATTATTACCACAGAGCCAGATCCAGATAGCTTCTCCCAGGGCTGAGAAAACTTACACAGGGAGCAGGCTGTGGCCCAGAGACACAATCCAAATGCAGGACAGCTCACTACACAACTGTGGTCTGAAGTTCAGATAACAACACCGAAACATTTACCCGAGTCCCATTTACACACACATATCTATGTTCCTTCCCCCTTTTTTAGGATTTATTGATTTCAGAGAGAAAGGGAGGAGAGAGATACAAACATCAATGATGAGAGAATCATTGATTGGCTACCTCCTGCATGCCTGCTACTGGGGATCGAGCCCGAAACCCAGGCATGTGCCCTGACCAGGAATCAAACCTGGACCTCCTGGTTCATAGGTAGATGCTCAACCACTGAGCCATGCTGGCTGAGCTATTTTCCTTCCTTTAATAGCTACATCCTATCCAGTAGAGTGCCCGATGTACTGGGGCTGCACTTTCAAAACTTATCTCCAAAATGCAAGATATTAATAGATATTCTACCAAAAATTGTCCTTGCTTAAATGATTTAGGAAAACAAGGCTTATTTTTTTCTTTCAATATATATGAATCTGAGAGACCCACATATAGACTTTGTTTAGCACAGTATTTTCCCTACCACTGTATGCTGAGTACTTCTGGAATAGAAAGGACAGGGCAACATTGCGCTAGAAAGTAAATGTGAACCTGCAGGAAACTTCTGGATTAGACAGCAAGGCTCTGGCTCCTGTTTCCAGCCCTGCCCTACCCCAGCTGGATAACCTTGGCTAAATGATTTCATTTTCTTTGGGCTTCAGTTTATGACTTGATCCAGGTTTATTCTACTTCTAAAATTCACGATTCCATCAAAAAAGAAACTGTATATATGCCCGGCCAGTGTGGCTCAGTTGGATGAGTCCCAACCCATGAACCAGGAGGTCATGGTTCTATTCCCGGTCAGGGGGTGTTTCTATCTTTCTCTCCCTCTCCCTCCCTCTCTCTCTAAAATCAATAAAAAACTTAATTTTAAAAAATGAAACAGTCTCAGTCTATATAAAGTTCCCGTGTAGCTGGAAACTTAAATCTGCATCTTCAAATTCATTCAAAGCATGATTTGCTGCTCATTCATTCTGAAAACTGCTGTAGTCAATGTTTTCCCCTACAGGATATCATGTGGACAAGCATATCATAGTTTTAATATGGTCCCGTTAAAATGCACTCATTTTCAAAGCCACGAAATTTTCATAACTTCCCTATTTCAATAATGTGAAATGTCAAGCAAGTCCCTAGGACAATCTTGCATTTCTCCAGGACATTACCAAAGGAATTAAGCAACTTAACACACAATCTGGGTGACTACACCTTATGCAGAAGAATGAACAGAGGACTGTGTGGAGAAGAAAAATCTGGAAAGCCAGCCACCGGCAGCCCTGGCTAACCCTAAAGGATAGCATGTAGAGCAAAGGTTCCTTCTCACAGGAAGGCTACGCTCTATCACGTCCCTTCGCTTCCAAGAACTGACCGTTCACCTCCAGTTCCCCCAATGAAAGGTCACTAACAGAGCTTAAGTTTCTCAATGACAATTTTCGACACGGAAAGTGTATTTATTTAGTTCAAATACAGCCAACCTAAACAGGTGTTAAAAATAAAGATTCAAGTCTATCACGTGACCACTTGTCGATTTGCTAACAACTTGGAACTAGAAAAATACCTCTTTCGATTTTTCCTCTTTGGTAAATCTTCCAAATTTTTCTATCATTTCGGCCACAAATATAACATCCATCTTGTCAGAGAAGTTGGCTGCTTCCACGGTGTAAGCCAGTAACTGCCTGGCTGTGGCCACGGCGTTGGTGATATTGAGAGGCATCTACATCGAAAAGGTAAGAAGCGGCACTCAGCAAATGGATGAACAACATTTTGGCCATTTTTCTTTGCATTTCATGACATTGCAAGGCAGTCACATTACATCATTTGTTCACCATGACCTCCTTCACATGCTTCTTCAAACTTTAGAAAGTGAAATTTTAGTGGAAACGAACCTGAGTGCAATGTTTTGAAAACTTGGAATGAAATATAACAATGCATAAAACTCCACCAGGTAAACATGCTGCACCATCTCTTGGTCTCTGCTTATCCAAACCCCAATTGCTTAGTGAACGCTTTCCTGAGAGTTCCAGCTGGGAGGACCAATGCCGCCCCGCACGGGAGAATGAACCACTGACTTACTTGTCGGTATCTCCATGCACTCACTGCCAGTGACCTTTTACACTTATTTATTTATTTATTGACTTAAACATGACTCAGCACCAACCATTGCAAAAAGGGTATACCCAGTGCTAAGGATCATAAGAACATGTGTAACAGAAATTATCTTCCAGCTGCTGATAATCTGGTTTGGTTTAAAAAGACACATAGAACCCTGGTTGGGTGGCTCAGTTGGTTGGAGCATCGTCCAGCACACCAAAGGGTTGCAGGTTCAATCCCCAGTTGGGGAGCACACGGGAGGCAACCAATCTAAGTTTCTCTATAGCATTGATTCACCCCCCCCCCTTCCTCTCTCTCTCTAATCAATAAAAACATATTCTCAGGAGAGGATAAAAAAGAAAGGTGCATAGAAGTAAAGACAGGAAAAGGCACCTGAGTGGTACAGGGGTGACAAGGGGTCACTTGTGACAAAGGGGCTACAGAAAGGAACCCAAGAGTTGGCCACCCAGGTGGATGTGAAGGATGGTTGGGATTCTGTCTGGTGGACAGAGATGATAAAGGCATCCAAACAAAAGCACCATGTCAGGTAGTAACAGGAAAGAAAGAGTGACGCCACAGAGGGCCTTGATCACTGGTTGGGAAGACGAGACCTTATTCCAAAAAACAGATCAGTCAACTGAAGTATTATCACCAAGCCCATATGATTTATTCACACGTAAAAAAAGAGATCTTATGTGAATGGTTTGAACACCATGCTTCATCAGCAACCTCAGCAAACTGAAGGCTTTCTCGTTACCTGGTTAAACATATAAAGGACTCTAGTGACATCATTTGCATACTGGCAGCGAGAATAATCGTCATCTGCCCAAAAGCCACCTCGGTCACATCTGCGCCAAGCCTTCCTCTCATCCTGCGGGTTCCCCGGATAGATCCCACTGCCATGGGTATTCCGCGTGCACTGCAGGTAGGCAGTGATGCCCGCCAACGTCCTGGGCCACCTGGGCACATGAGGGCAAAACAGTGTAAGAAACCCACACAGCCACAGAGGAGGAAAACCCAGGATGAGAACATGCCACATACAGTCACAGGGAAAAAAAATCAAGAAGAAGAAACAAACAAAACTCCTTTAAGATTAAAGATCCAGTCCAGCCAGTGTGGCTCAGTGACTGAGTGTCAACCTATGAACCAGGAGGTCACAGTCCAATTCCTGGCCAGAGCACATGCCCGGATTGCGGGCTCGATCCCCAGGGAGGGGCGTGCAGGAGGCAGCCGATCAATAATTCTCTCTCATCATTGATGTTTCTATCTCTCTCTCTCTCTCTCTCTCTCGCCCTTCCCCTCTGAAATCAATAAAAATATTTATTTTTTAAAAAGAATAAAGACCCAAATTATTTTTTTAAAGGTAAACATGGCCTAAACAGTTTAAAGCTAATAGCCAAGTATATTTTAATAGCGTAACAGAATAGGATATTTTCATAAGATATTCTAAATGTTGCTATAAACACAGGGAAATTGTATCTTGTTTAGCAAAAAAAGAAAAATGGTGCAACAAAGGGTTTTGCTTTTGTTTTTAATTACTGTTCAGATACTGTGGGCTGATATCACCATGAGGTATATGAGGTCAGAATCTTCTCCAGGATAATGAGAATGCGGCCTTTTGCAGAAGCAGAGCTAGTATATGCTCAGAACAGAGTTCCCATGGCAGGGCCAGGACTGCCGCCCCTAATAAGGCCTGCTTGCCACACTGACCCCCGCCTCAGTGGCATCTAGGAATTTGGAACCGGGAGAGTGCCCGGGAACCGTTAGCTGGTGAGGGCGGCTCACTGTGGCCAGACTGCCGGCACGAGCGGATAGGTTAGGCGGAACACCTGCTTTCTTCCTGGGAGTCTGAAACTTTCTGTGCCTACATGACCGGCAGTGAGAACTCTGGGTGCTGAGCCTCCAATGGGCCTCCCCGGGCGGAAACACTGGTAGAGGTTGTTGCCTTTTCATGGCTGGAGAAGGGGAAGGCTCGGCGTGAGCCCCATGGGACGGAGAGAGCATGGAGGAGCCTGCACGTGGGTCTCTTTGTGACACAGCTGTGTACCTTCCTACATCACCACGATACACCTGAGCTGTCACTGCAACGACACGCTGAGTCCTGCAGTCCTGCTAGCAAACGTCTGCACTTGGGGTGAGGGGTCTTGAAGGCCCCCAACACAGTATGAAACCGAATTGGTCTGGGAGAAGCCCCTCCCTATGCAAGTGACTAGGTCCTCATGACCTGGGCGGGGAGAATCTTTGTTATCTGAGCTCCATTTCTCTAAAACTGGCAATGAAATTGAACACAATTAATAAAAGTTAGAGCTGACGGGCAACACAGGAACTGCTAAATTATACCCGTCACAACAAAATATAATTCATCACCAAAATTTGCATAAATAGATCAAGCAACACTAAACTAAAGTCTTACGAATGCAGTGGAAGTTTAAGTGCATAATACCGTAAGGCATGTCAAAAGATGAGTAATTCATTAATCAGCTGAATGATTAGATTCCTCTTCTATTTTTAAAAATATAAAACACTCAAACACTGTAAGTAAAAATAGAAAATCCACCATAAACAGAAATATATTGTAATTATTTAATGAAATATTTTGGATATAACAAAATTAACAAATGTTACCTATTTTACTTTAAGGTACACAATATAAGTATTTTAGATTAACAGTTAATCCATATAAAAGACTAATCCACTAGCAATAATAAATGCTGACTTCCACATATTCATGTCAAGGATAATTAAAAAAAAGATAATTTTTTAAAAAGCAATGAAGAACTAGCGGAGCTAAAGATGTTGCTTGGACTTGAAAGACTAACACCAAGGGGATTTTCTTATCCTTAAAAATTGGGCTGTACACCCACGAGACAGCAATGGCACCAATCACAAACAATACAAACTGGCATTCACAATCTTCACACGGCTTTTAAAAGCAACAAACTTCCCTGCATTTATATCAACTACAAACTCATTATTAAAATCCTGAACATAAAGGACATTGAGTAAATAACAAATTTAAGGATTTTTCAAGCAACTTTTTTAAAGTTAAGAGAGTCTAAGGTAAAAGTTGTTACCTCTTACAAATTCTAAACTTTCTAAAAAAAAAAAACTAACACAAAGGTTATCAGGAAATTTAATTTGCAGTCTTTCAGTCATTCTGCTTATGTTAACTGAGTCCAATACCAATGGCTCCCAAGTTTCAGGCCACCCAATAGCTTTCATTTCCAAAGATGTACCTATTGGCAATCATGAATGCCAATTGCCATATACTCAGGTCAAGAAAAATTAAAAAAAAAAAAAAAAAAAGAAAAGGAACAAAAAATAAACACAAATCCAATTTCCTTCCCATTTCATTCTTCTGGCAGCTAAGCAAGAAGAACCAAATGGGGGAGGGAAATTTAGATGTGTTTCTCCTAATTATGGTTCCACTTAACTACCAGTAGTTAAAAGTGACTCAGTAATATAAAACCTTCCCAAGTTTGGCGGGGGTCAGGGGGGGAGATACTATTAGTTTGAATACTGTACTTTAGAATTTCCAAAATGTTTCTCTACCATAGTAATAGTTCTTAACTTTTTCAATGAAAACACCTGTTAAAAATGAACATTTCTGGCTCTACCTTTAGGACTCATAAATCAACAGATTTAAGAAAAAGTTCAGGCTGTTTGTATTTTTGTTTTTTTATCTCTATAAATGATTCTTAAATCATTGTTCTTCTAAAGTGCAGTCCGTAGACATACAAGGATATATACAGGTACTAGTAGCCCTGCGCACGAATCCATGTGCCAGTAGCTCTGCAGTAGCTCCTTGCTGCCCTCCAGTAGCTCTCTGCCCGCTGCCCCACCCTCCTGTAGCTCCTCCCCCTCCTCCTCCCACCCCCCCCAATAGCTTGCTGTCCTGCCTTCTCCTGTAGCTCTCCACAGCCCGCTTGTAGCCAGTAGCTCTCTGCTGCCCTCCTGTAGCTCTCTGTACGCTGCCCCGCCCTCCTGTAGCTCTCTTAGCCCCCCCATAGCTTGCTTCCCTGCCCCCTCCTGTAGCTCTCCACCGCCCACTTGTAGCTCGCTGCCCCACCCTCCTGCTGATCCGTGATCCGGTCATTACAAGGTCAGTCGTTATGCTTCACGGCGTAACGACCATTTGCATATTACATCTTTATTATATAGGATAGGTATAGGTATAGGTATAGGTATAGGTAGATATAGATATATTCCCCATTTATATATATGAATACATATACATTTCTCCAACATTCTTACTGAGAATAGGAGACAAATCATGTGCCTTTGAGGATAAAAAGGGACATGGGGCAAGCCACTTCACCCACTGACCTGAAGTCACCTTTGTTGTTCACCACCCTCTCGGGAGGACAGTACTGTGCAGAGCTTTCTAACACGACAATATCCACAGTTCGCGTGTTGTTTCCGCGCTTGGTCTGGACATGACAGCCCCAATTTCCAGTTGATCCAGCCTGAATATTAGAAATGGTTAGGGCACTGCATGAAGAAAGATTTTAAAAAGAGAGAAAATATGGTCAGGCAAACAGGGAAACAACCTGGGCTCCTATCACTCATTTAGCAAATATGCCTGAACGCACATTGTGGGCCACGCGCTCATTAGATTAAAACCAATTTTAAAAACGTCCCTCCATTGAAGTACTTGAGCAGCAAGTCAGGACAAGCAGGTTAAGAGACTTAAATACGATGGCAAGGGTGAGAACAGAAGCAGGAATAAAGTGCAATGGTATATAATGCCTGAGACTTCTTCCAGAGAAAGGGAGAGCAGGGCACAGCAGGGAGGGGGAACAGCAAGCGCAAAGGCAGAAACATCGTGGCACATTCCAAAGCAAAACCAACATCTACCTTCTCACCGATTCTAAGGGAAAGATTCAAGCATGAACAAAGAAGATTTGTATTTTAAAGTATATAATTAAGAAAACATTTAAGGTAAAATATTCTCTGGAAAACGGGTAATACAAGAAATAACCTGCTAAGTCTCTAAAATGAGGTAGTAAATCACTAATTAATGGTTTAACAAAAGGAGTTTCCACATAAAAGTCTACTTTAATTTCCAAAACGGCTATATATCTCAACAGTTATCAGGAAATTTGATTTGCAAGATGAAGTCACAATTCTCTAATATAAAACCTATTCATTAAAGAGCAAATGTCAGAACATTTAATTAACCTTTACTCCCCACCCTCACAGGACAAATTCGGCTTTGCTTCTAAGTAGATACAAATGATAAGTAATTAGACATAAAGTATCATTGAAGTAACTTGCAAAATTATGTCTTGGAGTTTAACACACATTTTTCCAGTCTCCTAAGTCATCAATGGCTACACAACAACAAATGTTCTAATGAAGACTTTGAGGCACTATTATTCTGAATCAAAGACAATGTTGATCCTCTTTAGTGTCAGTAAATAAATCAATACACTGTAATTAATAGATTCCCAGATAAAGTGACACAAATGAGTCTGGCATTAAATTGAAGTAACCGGAAAGTTTCTCAAACTTTCTATTCATGTGACTCTACTGAACTAGGAAGAAGTGTATAAAAAAATGGGCAATGAAAATCATTCTGGGATCCAAAAGGTTCCCAAACCTTCTTGGTTCACAGCCCTTTCACCGACTAGATAACTTTCTCATGACGCAGGTTCCCATTGCCAAGTTAAATCTCCAAGCTGTGCATCTAGGTCCTAACAATGTAGTAGCCACTTGAAAAAATACTTCACATCAATTTGGAAGAAACATTTCATTCTTAAATAACAACTATATCTAATGGCCTGTGTGTACCTGTTGGGCATTATACAATTAATCAAACATCAGATACAGGTCGGAGAATGATATACTTGTTTGTTGTTCCACAGTGATTTTTCACTTGGTACTTGCTTTGTAGCAAAGTAATCGACAAAAACCCTACATCCCAAAGTGTGACACTAGCAAAAGGAACTCAGCATGACTTAATGGTGACACCTTAACTGCCTAGAGCTTGTAACTGTGCAGTGTCTGACAAATGTCGAGTATCGCTATTCTTCCTCAGAAACCTACCTCTGGCACCCCTGTAAACTCATATGGTGTCCTGGGTACCTTACACCCCTGCTGGGAGCTATGGTCCTAATATATTTTGTAAGTACTTCTTAAGATAACTTTTAGCCGTAACTTCAATGTCTAAAACCAATTACCAGAATAAAATTTTCAGGCATCCTCAAGGTAGCACACTTGGAATGTAAGAAAAGAAAAGAAAAAAAAAAAAAAAAAAAGGCAGCTTCAATTTCATCTTTGAGGAAAACTAGAAATTCTCAGTCTTACCAATCAAGGATCAATAACATGAGGAGACCAATGAAGAATGAACAGGTGTCTCAGGGACCAATTCAATAACCCTATTTCCTTTTCCTACAACTCCTATTCTTCTGAGCTAACCCTGGGTAAAGAGTTCTCAGTCTTCATATGAAAGACTTTTACTTTTTAGTCAAGTGTCCCTGCCAACAAAAATACTAGGCAAGGCTGCTATCCTTAGCATATTTCTGTACTTCCAGAAAGAATTTCAATTAAGGTATGATTTGTAAAAATAAATTGGTCATATGAATCTAGTTACTTTACAGTCATCAAAATTAAGGGTTCCACATTTATCCAAGTTCTTTTCTTTAGAAAAGGGGCCCCTGTATTTTTAAAACTCTACTGTTGTATCATATGCCAATTTTGGTCCATTCATATAATCACTGCTTAAAATGCACAACTGATGCCTTTGAACATATGTATACACGTATGAAATTATCAGCACAGTAAAAACAACGTGACAGCCAGTCTTCTCACTGGGACTAACGTACTGCTTCTAACAAAGGAACTCTGCTTCTGCGGAAGACAGCTCCCATCAGACCACCCTCCCTGAAGTTTAGTTACAAGCTCTCGACAAACAACAAAATGACAACTCTCTGAATACACTGACTGATACAAAGCAAGCGGAAACCGGAGAGGAGCCCACACTAGGAAGAAGGGATTGGCCCTAGGGAGTAATCATAAAATTGTTTTTCATGGCTTCTGTCCAAGGACATGCCCTCCTCAAATAGAAAAATCACAATCTGACGTGTTGAAAAATCACAGGACGAAGGTAGAAAGGAGCCTGGCTATAAGCCCAAATGTCTGCATATAAAATCTACCCAGATCTCTAACTGACCCCTCACCTACACACAGATAGGGCCGATGCACGCAGATATCAGCTGCTGCCTAGCACAGAAAGGAGTTTGAATTCAGCCAAGCTAACTGCTTGAGGAAACAAAAAATCAGCTCCCTTCACGTGAACAGAACAAAATTCAGAGTCAGGGGTCAAACTTTTTCTTCAAAGGCCAAGAATCAAAAGTGAGGATATTATATATGTACTTATGTAACAATTGAAACTATAACCATTTAAAATTATTCTTAGATCACAGGCCCAGCAGGCCAGACTTAGCCCAGAGGTTATATGTGACTGACTTCTCTATAGTGAATCATTCGCAATGTCCAGGAAATAATCCAACATTACTAGATATATAAATAATATATATAAATAATATATATTTTTAAATAGAAAAATATAAGCCATAGTCAAAAGAAAAGGAGTCAGTGATGATCCCAAGATGACCCAGATGTTAGAACTGCCTGGCAAGGATTTAAAAGCATCTGCTAGAAATACATTAAAAGACATAAATGAAAATATGCTTCTAATAATCAGATAGGAAATCTCAGTGGAGAACCAAATTATAAAATACAATAGTCTACCCCACAATTCCAAGGCATTAATTTCAACTAAGAGAACCTTCAGTTTCTGATATAATGTTTTCATGTCACTTCTGTGAGTCTGTTGTAATACTACCCTCGGGTGACCCAGCAGAGTTTGGAAACTGCAGATCTACTCTTTAAAATTCAAGCAGAATTCTAAAATTCCTACTAAGAAATTGGAAGGAAGGAAAGAAGGAGTCAGAGAGAAAGAAAATCCAATGTCTACAGATAAAGATTTTACTAAAGTAAAATATATGGTGAGCAATAATATCATATATATGTTTACTCTGCTTTTTACACTTTAAAAAGCTCATTTGAATTAAGTATTTTGGTGCTCACACCAGCCATGGGGTTAATAAGACAGGTGATATATTCTTTTATACCAGTGGGGTAGAGAAAGGAAGTATCTTAAAATGTAGCGTCATAAAACAGTGAAAATTAGGTGATTCCTAAACGTGAAACTCTAAGCTTAACAGCGGGAATTGGGTAGAAATTAAGTTTGACATTTAAAAGTTTACAGCATTCCTCCTAAAACTTTAAACAAAATGTCTCTAATTTTTCATCAGTGTATCTCTTTTATCTTATACCCTCCTCACACCCCACCCCCCCAAAAAATGAAACTGGATGGAAAGACAGCTATTTAATTTTACAAGATGAGTAACAATCAGGAAACCAGATGTCTGCATTTTTAAATGCACGAAGACAAAATATTGGTTCAAACTCCAACTAAACATTACAATTCTCAAACAATAAATCAAATTCACAGAAACAGTTTCTGACTTTAAAAAAGTTTACCTTGCAATCAACGAGCAGTTGTGAATCATGTTCTTCTCAACAAAGATACCTTGCGATTCATCAGTTTCAACGATCCGCCCATCCTGATACCATAACACTTGCATGTCCTGGTCAATATACGAAGCCATACACTGGAAGGGAAGGCTGTCCCCTTCAAACACGACTTGACGGTGAGATGGAGTCATGTAGAAAGAGGGTAATTCAAGGGGAGGATCTAGAGATAGTAAAACAAACTCAGTAAACAAACACAATACTATATGCAGGCTCCAGAATGGAAAGGTATGGAAATTCTAATTAAAACTTTAAGAATGGAAAACCAAACATTCCTCAATAATGACACTTTAATACTAGCACAAACAAGGCTGCTCCTGAGATAAGTGGGTCCCAGATGAAAACAAATTTGGCAAAATTAAAATGAAACCATTTTGTAATCAGTTCTGACATTTAGAGTGGTTCCTTTTTGGTGGCATCACATGACTACGAGATGACCAGAGAAGCAGTTTTAAAAGAACAAATTGCAGCCCTAGCCGGGTTGGCTCAGTGGATAGAGTGTTGGCCCTCAGAATGAAGGGTCCTGGGTTCCAGTCTATTCAAGGACACGTACCTAGGTTGCAGTGTACTCCTTGACCCTGGTCAGGGTGTTTGTAGGAGGCAATGTGTCTCTCTCACATCAATGTTTTTCTCTGTCTCTCCCCCTCCCTTTCACTCTCTCTAAAAATTAATGGAAAAATACCCTCGGGTGAGCATTAACAAAAAGCCTATCTAATTAAAGAGTAATATGCAAACTGACCATCACTCCAACACATAAGACGGCTGCCCCCATGTGATCAAAGATGGCTGCCCCCATGTGGACACAAGATGACCGCCACAAGATAGCCAGCAGAGGAGGGCAGTTGGGAGGGACCAGGCCTGCAAGGGAGGGCAGTTGTGGGAGGTGATCAGGCCAGCAGGGGAGGGCAGTTAGGGGTGACCAGGCCTGCAGAGGAGGGAAGTTGGGGGCAACTGGACCTGCAGGGAAGGGCAGTTGGGGGGGACCCAGGCCTGCAGTGGAGGGCAGTTGTGGGGGACCAGGCCTTCAGGGGAGGGCAGTTAGGGGTGACCATACCTACAGGGGAGGACAGTTAGGCATCAATCAGGCTGGCAGGGGAGTGGTTAGGGGGTGATCAGGAAGGCAGGCAGGCGAGCAGTTGGGAGCCAGCAGTCCTGGATTGTGAGAGGGATGTCTGACTGCCTGTTTAGGCCCAATTCCAGTAGTATCGAGCCTAAACGGGCAGTCGGACATCCCTCAAGGGGTCCCAGATTGGAGAGGGTGCAGGCTGGGCTGAGGGACACACACACACACACACATACCCTGTGCATGAATTTCGTGCACCGGGCCTCTAGTAATTAAATAAATAAGTAACCAAATAAATAATCTAGATATATAGAAGCCTAAGCAACCTGCCAAACGGCCAGTAGCTATGAAGCTATGATGCACACTGCCGAGCTGCGTTGACTTGGCAGCTACGGTCCTCAGATGACACACTTGGAACCAGAAAGGAGGGAATCTGATTCTGGGGTGCAACACCCAAGAACCACCCTCTCACAATCCAGGATCACTTGGGGGATGTCAGAGAGCCAGTTTCGGCCTGATCACCGCAGGCCAGGCCGAGGGACCCCACCAGTACACGATCCGTGCACTGGACCTCTAGTAATAAATAAAAGAACAAATTGTAAAATGATACTTAAATCTGGAGAAGGGAAATGGTGATTAAAAAAATGCTGACATAGATACAATTTAAAAATACTTTTTGGAGACTGTATTACCTTTGATTAAACCACTGGTTTCTGGTTATAAAAGTAATGCATACTCATTGCAGAAAATTTAGAACATTTAAAGAAAAAGGAGGGAAAATCTTTTAAGATTCCACATATTATAATCACATTTTAAGAGCTGATATATTTCCTTTCATTGAGAAAAACAAAAGGGAGAAATTTTAATTATATATGAAAAAAATGTATGCAAAAATCATGGGCTCATTAAAAGCCTTTAAAATACTTGGTCCATTGTCTGACACAACTCTACTTATAGTAGTCTACCCAAAAGAAAAATTGCATGTATGCAAAAATGTATGGAAGGAAATTAATCCTTGTACTGTTTATGGAGTGAGAAATTATTAACAAACTAAATATGCAGTAATAAGGAAGTTGTCAAGTTATAGCTACATTTATATAATGGAGTGGTATGCATCTGTTTTATATGATAAGGAAATAAGTTTATATGATTTCAAGTTAAAAAAGGTTACAAGAGCATGAAAATATGCTATTTTGGTCAAAGCCTAGGAAAAAGGTGCAGAAGATAATACACCAACGTATCTCTGGGAGTGATTAAAATGTAGCATGGGTTTGATTCTTTTCGTTTTTTTCTTTATTGAGGTATAATTAACAAATAAAGTTATAAAATATTTGAAGTGTACATCATGATGATTTGACAAACATATACCTTATTTATTTTCATTAAATCTTAATGTTTTCCCAATGAGCACATTTCATCTGTGAAACAACAATAAAAATGATAATAAAGAGAAAATGAAAAAAAAAAAATGATAGGATTGTTTGTTTCCAAACACAAAGACTAAGTCGAAATCTCCTCCTATCATCTCAAGGACTGTTTTTTGTTTGATGTGTTTTTGTTTTTTCATTTAACACACATTTCTTAGGAATAAACCTTTACACACAGAATTACTGGATGAAAATGTATCAACTACTTAAGAACACTGATATGTTTTGCCAAACTATACTTAAAAAGGCTGTATCAATTCCCGCCCCCACCAACAAACAGTGATTACATCCTGAGATTTTATTACTACCAACAAATCCCTAATTTGTCAACTGACAGAAAAGCTGAAGGTCTGTGCTACTCTTTGAAATTGGTTTTCATAAAGCTGTTCAGAGCCTAAGAACCTTAAATACCAACTGATCTGACTTAATTGTTGGCATCAACGAAATATTATGGAATCCATGAAGATTAACGGTGGCATTCAGTTCCATCAACATGTAAAGGGAATTTCACGGGTTGTCAAGGAAAACATGGTGGCAGGTAAGTTACAGTAATTGCTCTCTGTTTTCTTCCCCGCTTACCGCATGTCAGCAGCTCCTGCTTCACGCCCGTGACCGGCTGGGCCTGCAGGGACTTGGGGTAAACGCACCGCGTGTCCCGCACAGTGATGTTCCTCTCCTTCACCCAGCGATGCATCCACAGGATGTTGCAATCACACAGAAGATACTCGGTCTGAAATTCTCTGTAGCAACCATAACACAGATTAGAGATTACGGTGACTAAAAGGAAACAGCACTTTGGTTTTACGTTGGCTTAGGCTCTGGGCGGTGTGTTCACCTTCACCGCACACCGGTGACCTCCGCCATCCACTGGATATGGTCTCCTCTCCAGATATATGATGTGCAGAGGGTCTGGGGACTCACGCTGCTTTCAACCCAAATTGCCACTTGAACAAAATCTATGCATCAGCCCTCACCTATGCAATAAGCTCCATAAACCCAGGGTTTTGGAATACCAAAGCCCCATCCTTTTTGCCTATCAAAGGCTTACCAATTCATCTTAAAACATGTAGCACTGCCCTGACTGGTTTGGCTCAGTGGATAGAGCGTCGGCCTGCGGACTGAAGGGTCCCAGGTTCGATTCCGGTCAAGGGCATGTACCTTGGTTGCGGGCATGTCCCCAGTGGGAGGTGTGCAGGAGGCAGCTGATCGATGTTTCTCTCTCATTGATGTTTCTAACTCTCTATCCCTCTCCCTTCCTCTCTGTAAAAAAATCAATAAAACATATTAAAAAAACAAACAAACAAAAAAAAAATGTAGCACTAATATTGCTTGAAGCTGCTCCAATTTTCCCAGCCATCACCTCCACGTTCTTGGCTAAATGCCTGCCAACTGTCCTGTTAATTTGGGCAACACAAAGCAATATATGATTGTTTCACATGGTCACATACTCATCTGCTGACTGGAGAGTAAGCCCCTCAAGGATGGGGTATATTTCTGACACTTTCGGCTATGTGCCAAGGGATACCGTAATCATTTACAAACATGAGGGATTCACACTCAAACCCATCAAAAAGATAAGATGTCATACTTGATATGAAAGGAAACAGAATATTATATATTTTTTAAAAAAATACATTTTTATTGATTTCAGAGAAGGGAGAGGGAAAGAGAGATAAAAAACATCAACGATGGGAGAGAATCATTGATTGGCTGCCTCCTGCACAACCCCCTGGGGATGGAGCCTGCAATCTGGGCATGTGCCCTGACCTTGAATCAAACCGTGACCTGCAGGTACATTGGTTGACGCTTAACCACTGAGCCTCGCCGGCCGGGCAAGAATTATCTTCATATGTGGCAAGAAAGTGTTATAATTTGGCATTTGGATGTAAGAAACCAAGAGAGGACATATATAGCTTGTACATTAGTGCAATAATTTCTTGAGTACTTTTATACAAAGCACTAGATATTCATGAGCCATGAGTCTCACTAAGTCCAGCTAATAAAAGTTGTCCCCTGCTAACCTGGACGGCATTATGTAACAGGGAACAAAATGTAAATATAACTAAAAGAGAGTGCCACGTGGTCTGTACAAATAAATCGACACAGTGCAAAGAGCAAATATAACCACTTGTGCTTCTAACACAGTCTGTGCGCTGGCACAGGCTGCATCTCAGGGCTGGCAATAAAAAAGAGAGATGGAGGTTGGGGGAGTTGGGACAACAAAAGCAAAGAGAAAGTAACTTTAAAAAAGTACCCAAAGAATGACTGGACTGATTTCTAATTCCTAAGCACCAGTCTCTGTTCACTTTCTGAAACGACCAAGTAATAACACTGGCGATTTAACCCACTTCGGGGATGAAAAGACTTCCCACATTCCTGCTACCCAGGGCCTCAAGAGCCAGATTACTCTTTGCAGTCTTTCTTATTTCCTAAACTAGAGGCCCAGTGCATGATTAAATCATGCACGTGTAGGGTCCCCTACATGCTTTCACTTTCGATCGCGGGGGAGCTGGGTGCCTGTCTGCTGGCGCACCAGCCTTTCAGAAGCCTCCGGCGCAGCGGAGGCTTCTGAAAGGCCTGGTGCCGGAACAGACAGGCACCCAGCTCCCCCGCTATTGATGGTCTGCGGCGGGACGTGAGCTCGCTGCCCCAGAGGCCCCTTCTGTGCCGCAGCACAGCCATGGCACAGATGCTGAGCTCGCGCCGCCAGCGCAGAGTTCCGCCGGCCCAATCGGTCACCCCGGCCACCCCGAGTCCCGCCCCCCCGCGCCTCCTGGCCAATTGTGGGCATAGCGAAGATACGGTCAATTTGCATATTTGTCTATTATTAGGTAGGCTGTCACAGTAATGACTGACTGGAACATCACTAACGATGCCCCAAGGAGATGTTTTCCTTAAAAAGCAGCTCTGGATAAGAAGAGGCCTGATGGAGTCTGATCCAATGTGAACCTAGGAGGACCCACCTATGACCGCCATGGGAGGAGGGGCCAGATGGATGGCTCACCTGCTAGCTGCACCCCAGTGAAGGTACTACATGAGGTTTAAATGATAGCTTTAGACAAGCAAAGGCGAGGAGAAGGGAAGGGTAGAGGTGGGGAAAGAAAAAAGGGAGGAGAGGAGCCATACCCAGTTTGGCTCAGTGGATACATCGTAGGCCTGGGGACCGAAGGGTCCCTCCTGGTTTTTGATTCCGGTTAAGGGCACATACCTCGGTTGCAGGCTCCTCCCTGGCCCTGGGCCCTGGTCAGGACTCATGCAGAAGGCAACCAATCGATGTGGATGCATGTCTCTCACATTGATGTTTCTCTCTGTCTTTCCCTCTCTCTTCCACCCTCTCTCTAAAAATCAATGGAAAAACATCCTCGAGTGAGGATTAAAAAAAGAAAAAAGGGAAGAGAGAAGAAGGGAAGGGAGAAAAAGAAAATAATTCAGCATATATACTAGAATTCAGCATATATAGAACAGAGGTGCTGGGTAGGGAAGACGATGGAGCATGGAAAAAGAGACTCAATCTCATGAGCTACACATAACAAAAACTTGAAAAACATTACATTTAACTGTAATTCTGACAGAAATTAGCATAACTGAATGTTTAAAACATATTAAGATTTATCTTGAAATACAGTTACTTTCAAAGTAATATTTGTATTATCTCGCAGTTGAAACACTTTTTTGGGGGGAAAATCAATTCTAAAGATACAGAGAACTATGTAAATATGATCTTACATTGACTTCATAAAGCAGATAGATATTCTACATAAACACTCCTAGAAATGTAATATGATGTGAATTCCGTAGGTGAAGAGGTTATAGGATCAAATTAAATCTCTGAATTACAAAAGATTCTGAAGCACAAATCCTTCTGAGGGAAGAATACTTTGCACTTAGGGGATTTAATTAGTCAAAGAACAAAATGTTTTCTAAATTGAAAACAAAGTCTAAGAGAAAGAATTACCAATGTATTAGTTTGAAATACAGATTTCACATATAATAATCTAAAGAGAAAATGGTTACCCCCATCTGAAATGTATTATATTAAGGTTTACAGTATGTTTTTCAATGTGAATACAAGCTCTCAAAAAAGATTCTAATTTCTGCAAATATCACAAGATTTTCCCATGAACTCTTTTAAACCATATAACTGTTTTTAATTTTCAAACCTAAGATATATACACATATACATATACATGTGTGTGTGTGTGTATATATATATACACACACACACATATGTATATGTATATGTATATACATATACAGAGAGAGAGAGAGAGAGAGAGAGAGAGAGAGAGAGAGAGAGAGAGAGAGAGGAGAAAAAAATTCTTACTTACAAAGATCGTAATGAGCCAAGATAATCAAAAGTCCCTTGAGATAACGAAGAAAACAAATTCCCGGAAAGGTTTCTGGGGGAAAAAAGGAAATAATTTCACTTTTAAAAATACTAACAAAGATATCTTTGTATACTATTTCATATTTCTTAAAGTGCCCTATATGCATGAAATATTACAAAGAATGTATAAAAGTTGTTTCAAATCTTATAAAGAGGGAACAATTAGCAAATATTTCTCCAAGGCTGTAAGAGAAAATTGCTCTTAACCTCATATAAAGCAGTAAAGTATTTAAACATTATTTCTGCTAGATAAGGATTTTTCTAACAAATATCAGGTGAGCCTGGAGGTTACCTCACTAAACCAGATCTTTAGTCAGGCTGTCATTGCAACTAGAATTACTCCTCAGCTGTTCACTCTGTATCATTTAAGAAAGCAAAAATTCTAGCCCTAACCGGTTTGGCTCAGAGGATAGAGCGTCGGCCTATGGACTAAAGGGTCCCAGGTTCGATTCCGGTCAAGGGCATGTACCTTGGTTGCGGGCACATTCCCAGTATGTGCAGGAGGCAGCTGATCGATGTTTCTCTCTCATTGCTGTTTCTAGCTCTCTATCCCTCTCCCTTCCTATCTGTAAAAAATCAATAAAAAATATTTTAAAAAGAAAAGCAAAAATTCTAAAAAACGAAAGAAAGAGCATGGGCTGGAGCGATCAGCAGCAACTCACAGTAACTGAGTAAGAACATCAGCAAAGTGGAAAGAGTCCAGGGTTGAAAATGAAAGAGTTCGTGTTGACCTTTTTTCTTGCTTTTGCTTGTATCAGATGGCTTTCATGACTGTCTTCACGCTTTCAGCATTTTATATGGATTAAAACCCAAACACCCCATGCTACAATCTGAGCAGTATGTTACACCCACAATGATTTGATGGAAGTAATTCTTCCATGTTTGATTACGAACCCCAGCAGGGGAGGGGATCAGTGTTTTATTTATTGGGATACCTCGGGCAGCGAGTAACGTGCTGAGGTATACAGTAGGTGCTCATTGGTGGTGGCTGACTGCTCAGGAGGTGGAGCCCCCATGCAGAAGGATTCTGACACTCAAGGGGACCGAGGGCTCTGGGAGAACGGCAGCATGACCCGCCGACCACACAATCTGTTCTGTGTCTGTTGTGGTATCCACAACAGGTACAGTTTAGACCTGGAGTTCTCAAGGAAGAAGTCCTCGGACTTCCCAGGAGGCCTTCAGAGTCAGGGGTGAATGTGTCAGGTGGGGGAGAAGGTGATGATGGGGCACGTGGATTCCCCAGTGGGGAGAGGAAAGAATTGATCTGGGAGAGATCAGCTGTTCCCATACACGTGCAGCAATGAGTTCCTGCTGACTTACTATTCCACAAATGCCAATCCTTGGCCAAAGAATATATATAACGAACTTCAATCGGAACCTCACTGGATGGGGTTTTATAAATGTCTCTGGATATAAAAAGTTGGATAAAATGATTCTGATCCTCACAGAATTGCCTAGGAACCAAACAAAGCAAGCAACTAAAAAAAGAATACCTGCAAATTAAAAGAACAATAAAAGATGCCTTTTTCCTTTTGGGCCTATAAGAGTGGATACCAAATGGGAATTCTGCAGGTCACAGGCACGGCTCAAATGGTCATTTTACTCCTAATACCACTCGCCTTCTCCTTAACAAATAGACCTCGCTCTTATTTCCTTCCCCAACCATCATTTGCTCGGTTTCTTTTCCTTTCTAAAGATCCAAATCTCTCCAACCTTTGGGTCATAAACTGAAGTTTTACCTCTTCCAAAAAATTTCCCCATAATATCAAAGCTTTCAGTCATCTTTCTCCATGCTAACATGTTCCTTGGAGCATACAGTACACCAAGTGTCTGTGTGTGTCCCTGCGTGTGCAGTAACATGATATTATGTTCTGATGGCATTATAAAGTCCCTCCATGACTCAATTCCAAGCTCCTTATTCCCTACCTACTTCTGTTTTTACTGTACAGTTACTTTTTGAATATCAAACATGGCACAGTTATTTATAAATACTTGGATACTGATTCAAATGTTTCCTTATATCTTAATAGGGAAGAAAGATGTACTTACAATCTAACCAGATTGGTGAGTCCTCGAAATATGTCTGCATTCAGACATCCTATCCGATTATTTGTCAGATCCCTAAGGAGAGAGGGGGGAAAATGTCTTCAATCAGTTCTCTTAGTTAATGAAGGTTTCATACATTTCATATTCAAAAAACAGCAGCCAGGTATCAGACAAAACCTTTCCTTTCAGCATCTCAGAGATACCTACCCACCTCAAGAGAGATACTAGGGCACGGGAGAGGCAACAATCCTTGCTCTCGCTTACTTCTGACACGTACACACTAACCCTGCTTCCTTCCAGTGCCCTTCGTATTTCAAGCACTGACTCCTGTAAAATGGCCCAAGATACAACTGAAGTGTACACATGAGAATCTACCCTACTGTCTGCGATACAAGTCCCTAGCTGACCTACACAGTTAATTATGCTGGGAAAAGGGAGTGAACAGAGTCCCATTGCATCTCAACCAACATCCAACACAATGGATAAGAGAGCAAATCATCGCCCTGCCCTGTGTGGTTCAATTGGTTGAGTGTCGTTCCATGTCCTTACAAGAAGTCACAGGTTCAATCCCTGGTCAGGGCACATGGTGGGGCTTTGGGCTCGATCCCCAGTAGGGGGCATGCAGGAGGCAGCTGATCAATGTTTCTCTCTCTTTCCTCTCCCTTCCCCTCTCTCTAAAAAATCAATAAAAAAAATATATATATATTTTTTTTAAAAAAGAGGGCAAATTATCAAAATAAATGCTAGAACTTTTATCTCCTCAAAAACATCTGAAGCTTGATGCTTTCTAACTTCATTCCTTAAATACTTAGAAGTTTTCAAAGTAAAGAAAACACAACTGGGTGAGCTTTTACTTCAGAGAGCTACCATTTAGGATCCATAAAAAATAATTGGGCCATTACCTAGATATCCTTTAACAGTATCTATATAATGGCTCGATTATTATTTTTCCCATCACTCCAAAATCTTAGCAAATGTTCCCATCAAATGTTACTTTCTCAATATTTTCTCTTCTCAATCCATAAACCCTTTTCCTTTCCATTATGTAAAAAGTTTAGTGAATACAGGGGTGGGCAAAAGTAGGTTTATAGGTATAATCCTATCTAATAAAGAGGGAATATGCTAATTGATCCTCATGCCATCGCAAAGAAGGTGGCACCCACAGCCAATAAGGAGGGAATATGCTAACTGATTGCTCCGCCCTCAAAGATGGCAGCACCCACAGCCAATAAGGAAGGAATATGCTAATTGACTGTCCTGCCCTCAAAGATGGCTGCACCCACAGCCAATAAGGAGGGAATGTGCTATTTGGATGCCCTACCCTTAAATATGGTGGCACCCACAGCCAATAAGGAGGGAGTATGCTAATTGGCTGCCCCTCCCTCAAAGATGGTGGTGCCCACAGCCAATGAGGGAATATGCTAATTGACTGCCCTGCCCTCAAAGATGGCGGCACCCACAGCCAATAAGGGAATATGCTAATTGCCTGCCACACCCTCAAAGATGGAGGCACCCATAGTCACAAGATGGCAGTGCCCAGTCCCCTCAGCCCCGCCGGAGTGGCAGGCGCATGGCAAGGCTCCACTCGCCTGCCTCTGGAGTCCCCCAGTCCCCTCGGCCACTTAGTTGCCCAGGGCCTGCCTGAGGCGCAGGCAAGCCTCGGATGGCGGCTGCCCAGCCGCCCAGGGCCACCCGAGGCTCAGGTATCCAGGGCTGGCCAAGGCTTGCACTGCCGGCAGTGGCAGCAGCAGAGGTGTGATGGGGCGTCGCCTTCCCCTGATCGCCGGGTCGCCTCCTGCCCCTGAGGGCTCCTGGACTGTGAGAGGGGGCAGGCCAGGCTGAGGGACCCCTGCTCCAGTGCATGAATTTTCATGCACCGGGCCTCTAGTACAAATAAATAATAATATAAGAATAAATTCTGTTTTGAGTATCCACAACTGTAAACCTACTTTTGCCCTCCCACTGTATTTTATTCTTTCTTCACTATTTTTCTTCACACCAAGGATAATGAACACAACTTTACATCTTAATCTGGAGATTACATTTTAATTGGGACATAACTGATAATTTCTATAACCTTCAAAAAAGATGGCATGATTTTCATCATTTACCAGGGGACGTAAATTATACTGCAAGAAAACCCTAAAACAATGAATCTTTACTTTTATCAGTTGTTAGATTTGGATCAATTCACTGCTTTAAATTTTGATAAAAGAATGAGAACACATTTTCTAAACCAAACTTTCAAAACTATTTTTATCACATTTTCTTTAACGCCCATTTTATTCCCTATAGTGGAGAATTTACACCTTCATTTATTAAAAAATGAATTTTTATTGATCTCAGAGAGGAAGGGAGAGGGAGAGAGAGATAGAAACATCAATGATGAGAGAGAATCATTGATTGGCTGCCTCCTGCATGCCCCCTACTGGAGATTGAGCCTGCAACCTGGGCATGTGCCTGACTGGGAATCGAACCCTGATATCCTGGTTCATAGGTCTATGCTCAACCACCGAGCCATGCCAGCTGGGCTACCCTTCTTTTAGAGAAGCGACTTGTGCTCCCCACTTCTAAACTAAAATGGTTGGACTTTAAATTGTACACTTGATAATGGAAGAAAAAGTTATCAATCTGATGAAAAATGATAAGGCCACAGCACCTAAACCCACTCGCTAGGTTTTTCACTTAGACATTCCGGGACTTGGGTAATCCTGGGGTTCTGCAGTCTCACAGCTCTGCCTCCCCTTTCTTATTGTCAACTTTTGATAAAAGAATCTTAAGCAATACAAATCTTTATCCGTGCCTGCTAATCTCCAGCTCCTCAGACTATTAAAGCTAAATGTTTAATCTTGTAGGGCTTTAAAAAAGAAAAAAGTTCTAGCTGATTTTCCTTTTATTTCTAGGTTTTCACTGTTTAAGAAAATGAGGCATCATCTTGTGAGTTGTTGCTTAAACAAGCATTTCTGGGCTCTATTCATTCTCTTGACTCAATTCTGAGCTTTAAATGGTGCAATTACCACCGATTCTTTGGGAAACAATTTCATTATAGCTATATCTATTTAAAATGGTATTTAGGTACTGATAATGGGTGTTCATTTAGATTGAGGATTGGCTTGAATTTGTTGATAAAGCGAAAAGGGACATTGGGTGGGGCTCGGTTTTACCTACTTCTGGTAGTTTATTCTGCAGAAAGCCACTTAATATTCCCGATTCAAAGTATCTACAAGATAAAGGCAAGGGCATGGTACACCTCCAAAAACACTGATGGCGTGCCTGTCGAGGGAGATGCACAATTGAAATGAATGATTTAAGGTCCCTAAAACAAAGTGCACATATCTCTAAGCAACTATGAACTGTCCCTACTGCGGAGTATCTTTATATTTGACTGAGTTTACATCTAAGACTCTCTCAGCTTGCAAGCTGTACACTGTACATTCAATTACAAGTCAGCAGTGTGGAATTAAAAATATATTTTCTAATGGGAAGAACATTACAAATGGCAATTACCTTCCTCAGCAAGAACACAAGAGACTACTTAATGGGTAATGCAATGAAAAATGCTAAGGCAATGCCTGCGCGATATTAGTCATGAAATTCAATGCTATGGAACAAGAAACTTATATATTTATTTTGTATGGCAGTAATTGAGAAATTATTTACTGAAGGATAAAGAACTCAGTGGAGAACCCGAGATATTTTTGCAGTGTCCTTAAAACATCCTAATGAAACCGCATTTTATTAACAGTCCAGTTTCCTTCAACCTCCATCTTGACATGGGAGATATTTTTAGGATTAATCTTCCTTTAAAAAAAATAAGCTTCCTTCCAAAAAAGCTGTGACTATAGTGTGTCAATCATGGAAGGTAAAAATAAGTGATCTTGCCTGGCAGTATGACATAACACCCCTCCCCTTGGATAAAAAAGTTGGAGGGTAATGATTCAAATAGTCTAGAATTTTTCACACTTCAGTGTCAGAATCACTGGGAGGGACAGTTAAAACAAAGATGGTCCAGCCTGGGTGGCTCAGTGGTTGATCACTGACCTATGAACCAGGAAGTCACGGTTCGATGCCCTGACAGGGCACACCCCCTGGTTTTGGGCTCAATCCCCAATGGGGGGCATGCAGGAGGCAGCCGATCAATGATTCTCTCTCATCGATGTGTCTATCTCTCCCTTTCCCTTCCTCTCTGAAATCAATAAAAATATATTTATACTAGAGGCCCAGTGCATGAAATTTGTGCACTGGGTGGGGGGGCCCTCAGCCCAGCCTGCACCCTCTCCAATCCAGGACCCCTCAGGGGATGTCCGACTGCCGGTTTAGGCCCAATCCCACAGGACATCCCTCTCACAATCTGGGACTGCTGGCTCCTAACTGCTCACCTGCCTGCCTGCCTGATCACCCCTAACTGCCCCACATGATGGCCTGGTCACCCCAAGTACCCCCCCCCTGCTGGCCTGGTTGCCCCTAACTCCCACCCTGCCAGCCTGGTCACCCCCAACTCCGCCCCCCCCCCCCCCCCCGCCGCCAGCCTGATAGCCCCCAGTGTTTGCCATAGGGTACGTCTAGCACCTACACTCTTGTTCCTACTTTAGGACTCATGTTCACAGGCATAGGTTTGAAATGACCCATCCAAACACGGGGCCAGTGTGCCCCTAGTAAGAAGCACAGAGACAGTGAGCTGCTATTATAAATCAGGCTCACTTAGCCGCTGCCCTCCGCTCCCTAAGGACTCTGTTTCTGGGGAGGTGTGCTGCCTGCCCATGCCTGTGCTGCACACCCCGGCCTGTGTCCGTCTGGCTGAATCCTAACAGCTTCCAAGACTCTTAGCAGCTAGACTCTGGCCATGGCTCCCCTCTTGGTAAGCAGACTCCAAGTCCATATCTAGGCTGTTGGTTTGTGCGTGTGATTCCACCCCACCGCAGAGCCTCCAGGGGTTCCCCAGCTACCTTGTATCTCTGGAGCCTGGCTCCCTGTTGAGCAGAGAATGGGCTCAATGAGTCTGTTGTGCAACTGAACTGATGCTGGTCTCTGCCTTACCGCTTTATGCTGCTAAGCCTGCTGGTACTGCTGGTACTGAAGGCTACTGACCCACTGCAACTCTGATGCCTACCTGACGCTTCCCACCCTCCAACTCCGATCTTCCCTTGCTAGAATTCCGGTCTCCATGCCCCACTGACCTACCCCAGACAGGCCAGTTTTTCTGAGTTGTTTCATTAAAAGGCCTTTACTGGGAAACAGTGAAGAGCAGCGCGAATGGGGAAGAAGAAAACCCGTCTCCTCCACACATCCCCGAGTGTCTTCCCCCAGTGCACACAGAGCCAGACGGACACCATGAATGACTGCCCCACCTGCAACAAAGGCCATGGCAATAAATTCCCTCTACAGAGTCGGCCTGAAATTTTAAATTTCACAAGACTAAGAGAATCCTTCAACTCCTACTGCTCTTAATCTTCCAATACTGTCCAAGAGGGGGAACTGAGAGGAGACCTGGAGAGAATAAATTTTGGGTGAAAGATAATTTTACTTGCAAATGTAACTGGGGAAAAAAAATAACCTGGAAAATTAGCATGGCCAACTCTTACAACTGGATCTGATAAAAATGATCTGACTAGGAATGAGCAGGTTTTGAATGACAGAATAAGAGCCACAAGATGTCCAAAGTATTAGGATGGAAGGTCAGTGTCAACATTTAAGTAAGTCATGCCATGATTAAACCAAGAGCAAGCAGAGCCGGCTTTAACATACAGATACTATGGAAAACAAATAAAACATGAATAATACTCAGGCGCCTTGAACTTTTAAAAAATCTTAAATAATAAAAAAGTATGATGGAACCAAAGAGAGACAGACAGAGACAGAGATAGACAGGGGCTGAAAGAGTGACTATGAAAAAGAAGGAAAGCATGGAGCTGGCCTCTCTCCACTTTATCTTTTGTCCCAGATTCTCTGCACTTAACTGGTTTCTCCTTACTGCCATCAGGGTAGAAGGAGGAGGGCAAAGGTGGAGGCAGGGGTGGGGACAGAAAAAGATTTTGCTTGGGTTGGTGGGCACAAGATGCAGTGTGTAGATGATGTTTTGTTGAGTTGTACACTTGAAAATGGTATGGTTTTGCAAACCAATGACCCAATATAGTCAATTAAAAAAAAAAAGATATTCTGAAACACAAAACACAAATCTGATCATATCAATTTCATATTCATAAAGTTATGCTAACCCCCCCCCCCCGATCTAAACAATGGATTTGTAATTTCTTTTTCACATGGCAAGAAATCATCAAAGCCTACAAAAGCCTAGTCCTGCCTTGACCAGCCTAACCTCCCAATATTCTTTTCCCCCTTCCACTTTAGACTGGGGCCAAAGGGCTAAACTACTGTCCCAAGAGACATGGTTTCATCCTAATGCCCACTCTTCAGGTATTCTTCCATACAAACAGCAAGCCCAAAGCTAAATGTTGGCTGCTCCTGTGGCAGGCCATTCCCTCAGGGGGTCCCTCCTTTCCCGGCAGATTATTATTGTGCTATCTGTTACAGCACATCTGCAGGGTGTATTTTCATTATCCACCTATTTGCCCCCCAAGAGTCTGCGAGCTATCCCAGAGAAGCCAGAGTATGGCAAGCAGCCAGCACACAATAAATGCCTTTCGAAGGAATAAAGGATGATGGACAGACAGTACTACTTGGCTTGAATGCAGGGTTACTTCTCAACAATTGTGAAACAGCGTAAGGGGAGGATGGGGAGAGGAGTTTTCAGCTTTAGACTAAAAAGTGGTCCTAAGTTTTAAAATAATAATAATAATACATAAAGTATACATGAAAATGGCAGGACCTTAAATAATTAATAGAAAGGCACCTCAACTGATAGAGCATTTACAACAGATGCGATGTGAATGCACTCATAACTTGAAAGTTAGCTGCAGATGAATGGTAACAGACAAAGCCAATACAGCAATGATTTTATTAACATAGGAGGGACACAACTAGCAAACAAATCAAAATAGCTACACAAACTAATTCCTTCTAAGCTACTTATATTAAATCTCTCTGTTTTCTATCATGGATCTGGCCAGGTAAACGTATCAAAATTGTTAAAAACCCATCTTTTATCGTGTGAAAGCTTAAAGTCGATGAACAGTTACTTATACAAGAAACAGTTCAAACTCATAAGCAAGCAAATCAAACACTTACAATCTTTTTAGCGATGACAGTCCCCAAAAGGCACCAGGATCTATACTACTAATAAGATTATTTCGGAGGTCCCTGTTAAAAATAAAATAAAATAAGTTATTTACATATGAACACTGTAACAATTATTGTGGCACATTGCACTTAACTACCATGCAGAAAACAATGCCAAAAATAATGGGAGGAAACTGAAGCCCAAAAAATTAAGCCAAGATCACTCCAGTAGAAGTGCCAGAGCCAGAACTCAAGTTCGAGGAATCTGGCTCTAAAGCCATTTGTGTTGGTCAATAGAAGAATAAAGGTTTATGTCAAAAAAGATATGTGTGTCCTGATGGTATACCAAATTCAAAGGTATCATTAAACTACAGTCCTAGAAAATATTGTAACTATAAAAGTTTCCAGAATTTGACAATGATAACTGCTATAATGGCTATCAATTATGTAATGTTAAGTCACTGTGCTAAGCAGAGTTTTTGTTTCTGCAGCCTTCTCCCTTGTTTTCCCTACTTTCCCATAGCATATGGTACACTCCAGACAGTGCCTGGATTTCCCAACACCACCCCTGTGGCACCTGATCAACCCCTGTCCTCATTTTTCAAATACTCTGGCCCTAGTCATTGGCATGATTACATGACTTTGGTCTAGCTAACCCTAGAACCTGGGGCGAGGAGACAGACAGAGGTCAAGGAGTAGCCATGTCCATTGGTTTGACTAGAGGTCAAGATGTAAGTCTAAAACTGTCAGTGACCCTCTTGCTATCATTGAGAGATAAAGCCAACAGACAAGAAAAGAGAGTAAATCCTGAGCCCCTGGATACAGCAGAGCCTGAAGTCCAGCTTTTGCTCTAGGTTCAGTTACACAAATCACTAAAATCAGTGAGTTAGTATCTGTCACTTATCATCCCTTTAAGATCTTACAATCAATCCCAAAGGTATTACCCTTGCTTCAGACAAGGAAATTCATGTGCAGCAAGATGACATCTGGCCAAGGTCTTGGTGTTAATATGTGGCCAAGCCAGACATCAGGCTGTAAACACATCTTTCTGACTGACACAGTGAAGATTTACTAAAGAAACTGAGCAATGTATACCTAGAGCAAGAGGGAGGCAGATAAAGTAAGCATTCCAAAAGTTGGCCATAATTAAGTCATGGTGCTAGAGATACTGTTCTTTCAATTTCTTAATATGTTTAAAAGATTTTATAAAAAACTAGAGGCCCAGTTCACAAAATTCATGCATGGGGGGGTGGGAGGGGGTGTCCCTCAGCCCAGCCTGCACCCTCTCCAATCTGGGACCCCTCTCATAATCCAGGACTGCTGGCTCCCAACCATTCGTCTGCCTGCCTGCCTGCCTGATTGCCCCTAACCGTTTCTGCCTGCCAGTTTGATCACCCCCTAACTACTCCCCTGCCAGCCTGATTGATGCCTAACTGCTCCCCTGGTGGCCCGATTGCCCCCAACTGCCCTCCACTGCTGGCCTGATCGCCCACAACTACCCTTCCCTGCCGGCCATCTTGTGGCAGCCATCTTTGACCACATGGGGGCGGCCATCTTGTGCGAGGGTGTGAGGGTCAATTTGCATATCACCACTTTATTATATAGGATGGAAAAACTATAGTATTTGCTTTCGTCCAGCACCCTCATGGTCATCACTCTAGCCCAGGTTATATATCACAGTTCCCACTCATGTCCTTGCTTCTGTCATCAGTTCTCCATTTACATCTTTTTTCTTTAACCTTTTGCACTCGGATGTCGAGTGTGACTCGACACGGTTAGCATCAGTAGCAGCTCATATGTCGAATTGTATTGAATGTATCAATAATTTGAAATATAAAAAAATCCAAATAAATAAGTTTGTATGAAAAGAAACTCCAGTTTTTTATTCTACTGCCGCGTTTTGTAAAATCTGGGGTATTTAAAAAATTAAATCGCGAGTAGAATAAAGGAATCGAGAAAAAAGCAAGCGAGTGCAAAGGGTTAATTGATCTTTTTTTTTTTTTAAAAAGAGAGAGGAAGGGAGAGAGAGATAGAAACATCGATGAGAGAGAGATAGGGAATCAGCTGCCTCCTGCTACTAGGGATTGAGTCTGCAACCTGGGAATGTGCCCTGACTGGGAATCAAATCAGTGAACTCTTGGTTCATGGGTCTATGCTCAACCACTGAGCAACACTGGCCGGGCTCCATTTACATCTTTATAAACATGAATCTGATCCTGTCTCTGTGCCAGCTAAACCCTCCAAAAGCGCCACAATCCCCTCAGGAGAAAGTTCAGACTCTTCTAGGTAACTTAAGGCTACCCATGGCCCTGATCTTGCCCATCTTCCTCCTCCAACTCTCATTTCCTAATCTGCTCCAACACCCTCCCTTAACACTCACTCAGTCCCTCGCTCTTCAAATATGCTAGTCATATTTCTAGATGTTTCTAGAAAGAGTCATATTTCTCTCACCTGTCTGTTCAGTGAGAGAGAGACTGAGACTCCTTATGTAGAGGGTGGTGGACAGTGCTATGGTCTAAATCAGTGATGGTGAACCTATGACACGCGTGTCAGCACTGACACACACAGCCATTTCTGATGACACGTGGCCGCTAAGGCGGCCGCATGCTGAGGATGAAACATTTGCTGCTCCTAAGGATGAAACATTAGCGAAATAATGTTTTTTCCTCAAAGTGACACACTACCCGAGTTATGCTCAGTTTTTTGGCCAAGTTTGACACACCAAGCTCAAAAGGTTGCCCATCACTGGTCTAAATGTTTGTCTTCCTCCCCCAAAATCACACATTGAAAACCTAACTCCCAAGGTGATGGAAATAGGAGGGGGGTGGCCTTTGGGAGGTGACTAGGTCATGAGAACAGAGACCTAATGAACGTGATTAATGACCTTACAAAGGAGGCCCCAGACAGCTCCCTCTCTCCCTTCCATCACGTGAGGTTTTGGCAAAATGATGGCCAAGTAGGATGTGGTACCTCACTGGACACCAATCAGCCGGTGCCTTGATCCTAGACTTCCCAGCCTCCAGAAGTGTGAGAAATAAGCGTTTGTCTTTACAAGCTACCCAGTTTCTGGTGTTGTTATAGAAGCCAGAACAGACTGAGACGGATGATAAATGGATGAAATTCTGGCTCAGAGACAGAATTACATTTACCCAAATTTCACTATAAAAATCTTTTCAATAAATTAAGGTTAGCCACTAAATCATTAGAATATTCATCAAGCCAGACAATGTAGAGACTACTGAATGTCATTCATAACATAAGTCCACTTGGCGCACTTATACCTCCATAAAGGTGGAAGGTAGTGATGCCTGCACCTGACCGAATAATTTAGCAAATGTGTGAATGTAAGCAAGTTCCAATGCAAAGAAAAATAATACCGCAGACTGTTAATGATTATTTAATCTGGGTAAGTAAACTGCTGATATGGGAGATTACTATATTATTCTTTTAATTTTTCTGTATGTTTGAAAATTGTCATAATAAAAATTAGTTTCTGTCCCCCGCTTTTTAGTCCCAGGAAGTACAAATTCATCATCGGGCCCAATGTACGAGTTTCTACCTCCCCCTCCATACCCGATCCCAACCCTGTACCTCAAAGAAAATTTCTGGAGAAAATTCCATCAGAATGTGTTTGATTTATATTGCATAAGTTAAAAATTTCAGCAAATGGAAATATAATGTCCGTTCCATTTTTTTTTTTTTTAAACACACTTCACTTCTCTGATTTTAAAAAGCATCTACAACAGGGAATGACTTAGCTAAAGTACTACATAAATTTGTGGTCCATGATGTACTGCATGTGTTTCTAGAAAATACCTATCATGAATAACTAAGTAGTGTAATACGATTTAAAGATACACTTTTTATTTAATAATAAAGAAATGCTTGACATGTTATATAGCATTTAATGATAGCCATATTAATCAGGCATTGCCAAAGGATATTTGTAGTCAGAGTCTCTCATTTACCATTCCCTTCTCCAACCCACCCTCGTGAACACAAGTCTAATGTTAAGATGTGCAGCTGAATCTGAATGGGTTGGGTCATTAAAACAGAAATGCAAAAAGGTGCAAAAAGTTGCTTAAACAAAATTATAAAAATATTTAAATAGTTGTTAGGAAAAGAGCTCACTCCTTTAGGCAAGACTACAAAGTATATAAGAAAAAAACACATTTTAAGTACAATTATCAGAAACCTCTACTTGAAACAGCTTCCACAATAAAAAATAATAATTCCCTAGTGTTACAGGAAACCAAGAAGTAAGGCAGCCTTAGTTGGTGCCATCTATCTCTCAGATCCCCATGCTCAGAAAGTCAAGTTTACCTCCAGGCTAAACTTCGATCATGCAATCATATCTCAGGTCCAAAAATCACTTCCAAGAAAAAAGTCATGAAAAGGAATGGAGATTTTCTTCTTTTCTTAGGAACTGGGAAATCTTTCTCTGAAACCTCAAAGCTAACCATCCCTCATCTTTTATTGGCTAAGACTGGCTCTGTCAATCACTAGAAAGATGCTTTGGTGGCCTAGACCCATCACTTGAGCGGTGGGGGCGGGGGGGGGGGGGGATGAATATGTACATTGACCAATATGCAATTCTATTCTAGTGTCAGTAATTAGAGTATAGGAGTGTCACTAAATTCTGACCCATATATAACACAACACAAAAGTGATCTATACAAATAAAAGCCTAAGCAACCAAACGACCAGATGAGCAGATGACTGGCCAGTAGCTATGACGCACACTGACCACCAGGGAGCAGACGCTCAATACAGGAGCTGCCCCCTGGTGGTCAGTGCACTCCCACAGCAGGAACACCGCTCAGCTGACAGAGAGGTGCCAGAAGCCGGGCTGATGGCTGGCGAGCGTGGTGCCCAGGCTCGGGGTCCTCCCGGACCACCTGCCACTTGGTGCACTACTTCGTGTTATGTGGGATTGATGTGGACAGGGGGCTGGAGCCCGATGAGCTGGCGGGTAAGGCCGGGCTGCGGCGGCATGGAGGTCCACTGATCCCCACAGGCCAGGCCTAGGGACCCCACTGGTGCACGGATCCGTGCACTGGGCCTCTAGTAATATAAAATGAAGAGGGAATATGGACGGGAGGAGGAAGGGATGAATGGATAAATCAGAGTTCTCAATTATAAACAGTCTTAAAAATCTAAAAAAAAATCTTACCTTATAATAGACAAATATGCAAATTGACCGCACCTTCGCTATGCCAAGCCACGCCCACCAACCACGCCCACCAGGAAACCATTGCAGGGAAGCTGGGGTGCGGCGGAGCCCAAGGCCGGGAAAGCCGCCCGAGGCTTTCCCGGCCTTGGGCGCCATCGGGGTGCTGGCAGGAACGAGCCGACCTGGGGGGTCGCAGGGACGATCGGGTCGCAGGGACGCTGGGGTGCCGCGGAGCCCAAGGCCCGGAAAGCCGCCCGGGGCTTTCCGGGCCTTGGGCGCCAGCGGGGTGCCTGCGAGCCGATCGCAGGAGTGAGCCGACCTGGGGGGTCAGCTCGCTCCTGAGATCCGGTAGCAGGGACACTGGGTGCAGCCGAGCCCAAGGCCACCGCCCAGGGCCAAGCCGGGACCCTGAAAGAAGGTAGAAGGCGGTGGCCACAGCCAAGGCCTGGGTCCCCGGTGCCGGCAGAAAACTGGTGCAGGCAGCCAGGTGAATGAAGGTCTATTGCACGAATCTTCGTGCAAACGGGCTACTAGTATATATATATTTACCAAAAAAGGGAGGGGAAAAAGTGTATAAGAAGTATACATTTTAGAGAATTCTTTTAGTAACAATATACAGTTCACCCTTAAACAACCCAATCTGAACTTTAAGGCTGAATTGTGGCCGCCACCCCAATTCCTATGTGGAAGTCCTGACCCCTAAACCCTTAAAATGTGGCTGTATTTGGAGACAGGGTCAAACACTACAGAGGGCCGATGCTTAAATAAGACCTCAGTGATGGAAGCAATAAAGGCCTGTGGGAGTTTCCGTTGTGGGAGAAGCCAGTAGGTGAAATGGTCAAGGAAAGGTCACCTTGAAGTAGAGAAAAGTGAAGCAGCACAGAGAGAGCTAAGAAAATGAGGAAAGATTGATTTTCAGCAGCAAAGACGTTCCAACCTGTGCGGCTCCCTGAAGCACTCTGAATGGTTATCCTAAGTGTGTGGGTGACATGGGAATTTGAAACACGATCCTAGAACAGCATTTGGAAAGCAAGCAAATTAAACATCCATTGTGTGAAACTCACCAAGGCTAAATAATGGACGCTACCTGTCACACATCTGATCATAAGCAAAACTAGACCTAATTGCTAAGCCAAACACAATGATCGCATTCAGAGATATCTGGGTAAAAACATGAAAGTTTATCCAAACATTTTCCACCATGTGTGTGTGTGTGTGTGTGTGTGTGTGTGTGTGTGTGTGTTTAAATTCTGGGCTTCCTTTCTGGGCTTTGTAACCATGCAACTTTGGCAGCTTGTTCCTTTTATGAGGCATTCCTGTCGTGACTGAACTTCAAAACAGCATCTACACTTTAAAAGCCAGTGGCCCGCAACCTATGGTCCATGGCCTGTTTTGTAAATAGAGTCACCTCCACATTGATTCAGTTATCTGTTGTCTACTGCTGCTCTCTCACTGCAATGGCAGAATCGAGACACTGTGACAAAGATCATATGGCCCACAAAGCCTAAAATATTCACTATCTAGTCCTTTACAGAAAGTTCACTGGCCTCTGGTCTAACTCAGTGGTCGGCAAACCGCGGCTCGCGAGCCACATGCGACTCTTTGGCCCCTTGAGTGTGGCTCTTCCACAAAATACCACGGCCTGGGCGAGTCTATTTTGAAGAAGTGGCGTTAGAGGAAGTTTAAGTTTAAAAATTTGGCTCTCAAAAGAAATTTCAATCGTTGTACTGTTGATATTTGGCTCTGTTGACTAATGAGTTTGCCGACCACTGGTATAACTAGTTGTTTGTTATTTAAAATTTATTTTTCAATTACAGTTCACATTATGTTAGTTACAGGTGTACAACTAATCAATATACCTTATATACCTTACAAAGTTACATTTATATACCTTACAAAGTTATTACCCCAATAAATCTGGTCCCCATCTTACACCATACATAGTTATTACAATAATATTGACTATATTTCCTAGGCTGTACTTTACATCCCCATGACTGTTTTACAACTGACAGTTTGTACTTCTTAATCTTTCAACCTCCTCACTCATCCCCTCAACACCCCCTCCAATCTATCGACCATCAATTTGTTCTCTGTATCTCTGAGTTTGTTTCTGTTTATTTAGGTTGTTCATCTGTTGTGTTTTTCTGGTTCCATATATAAGTGAAATCATGACTAGCTGTTTTTAAAATTCAATTCTTAAAATTTCTCCTAATAAAACATTGGTAAAACTAAATTTTTATTTTGAAAAGTTGGAATTGTAGAACTAGATTAACAATAAAAGTATTTTAAGTAAAATGACAATAACAGATGATAACAAAAGTATACCCATTGCCCTGGTCCCGGTAGCTCGGCTGTTTAGAGCATTATCTTGATACACAACGGTTTAGGGTTTGATCCCCAATCAGGCACATACAAGAATCAACCAATGAATGAATAAATAAGTGGGACAACAAATGGATGTTTCTCTCTCTCCCCCTTCTTCTCTCTCTCTCTAAAATCAATAAATAAAAAATGTATAAGAAACTAAAAAGAATACTCACAATCTTTCAAGGAGACTTAGCCCAGAAAATGAACCATTCTTCAGCTCAGATATTTTATTGTTACTCAGAATCCTAAAAATGACAGAAAAATAAAATGTAAGTTACCTAATATATGTACACCATCAATATCAAAATAATTTAGCTCATTGTATTTAAATCTATGAGAAATTCTAATAAGTCCTTTATCACCCTCCTTCCCCAAATTTTGAGATGCGCCTGACCAAAAAAAAAAGTTTGTCTTTCTTTGAAAAACCACCTCAAAGAGCTTACACATCTGTCACTTCTTAAATTGATCCTGTCACATTGAACCAAAAATTTAAAATAGAGAAGTCATCATAAAATAGCTCTCAGTTCAATATAAGAATAAAGAATGCCACATACATTTATATAATTATTCAACTTACTAAGTTGAATACTTATTTAAAAATTGGAAACTTATGTTAGGACTCTATGAAATAATGGCCTTACAAATAAATAAAATACCCCCTAGATATCTTTGCAATATTATTTTTAATCTGACAGATACAAATCTATGTGTCTCCATGTGAAAAGATACTTGCCACACACACTCACATACAGAGATAGGAGCTGATTCACAATAGTATACCACGTGTACAAAGACAATGTTCTTAAAAAAATAAACTGAAAACAAAATTTACCAGAAGTCATCATGCAGCCACCCCCATGGTAGGGCTTGCCTAAGAGCCTGTGTATGCAGGATCTAGCTTCCTCTCTGGGCTCTGTAACCATGTTCCTTTGGCAGCTTGAATAACAGTAAGAGTTTCTATTGATAAGGCGAAATGCTCAAGCTACCCGATTTGGGGAAGTGAGAACATCCAGATAAGAAAACCAAGGCTTAGAAAAGTTGTGTTAATGGAAGATTACACTAGCAAATGACAGAGCCCAATGGCTAACCCAGGACATTACTGCTCCAAACCTCATGTTCTCCAACTACTCCACGCGGGTCAAGAGAGGCACTACTGGTATCTCAGGCAGAAAATTCTCCATCACACTCAGGGCTGCACAACTTCCGGGGCACCCTTCATAGTGGGTCCAAGGTGGAGTGGTGACCCCTCCCTCCCAGACAGGACAACACACAAGTCTACGTACATATACACATGTAGCACAATGCCTGCGCCCTAACATTTCAGGTACATTTTCACATCCTCTACTTTTTTTTTTTAATGTATTTTTAATTGATTTTTTATAGAGAGGAAGGGAGAGGGACAGAGAGTCAGAAACATCAATGAGAGAGAAACATCGATCAGCTGCCTCCTGCACATCTCCGACTGGGAATGTGCCCGCAACCAAGGTACATGCCCTTGACCAGAATCAAACCTGGGACCTTTCAGTCCGCAGGCTGACGCTCTATCCACTGAGACAAACCAGTCAGGGCATCCTCTACTTTCATTATTCTAAAAATGTATTAAAACAAAAACACCCATTTGACATCTAATTTTCTTTAGATATAAATCCTTCTCAAGTGACACTGATTTTGGGCAAGTCACTCCACCTCTCTGTAACAGAGTTCCCCCATTCATAAAACAGGAAGGATAATACCTGCCGCGTAAACTCTGGAAGGAAACTAGTGAATGCATGACACACCCAATGAGCATTCCTTAGCAGTCAGGGTTTCCTTGGTTCCAAGACTCATACCCTCCCATTTTAATGTTTCTTGCAATCAAAGTCTATTACTGTGTAGTGTTTGGCCTCTTCCCAAAGCTGTTACTAAAGCAACAACCATGGGACCAAGAACACATGGCCATCAAAAGTGTTCCAATTAAAATACAATACAATGTTCTCTAATCAAAATTGCAAAGGTTTTTGAAAGTGAGGTAGTTGGCAAGGGCAAAGCAAACTCAGAGGGACAACGTGGCCACCAAAATCCCTGAAGCAAAGCTTCACTGAACAGCCTGGGGGTGCACACCCAGGAGCCTCCATCCTGCTGTCCAGGCATCAGCCCTAAGCTAACAAGTCACCCAATCTGACAAGTAGTATACCTATTTCAGTGACCTATTTCAGCACGATTTATAGCAAAGTTAGAAACTCCCA
This sequence comes from Eptesicus fuscus, assembly GCF_027574615.1. NCBI lineage: Eukaryota > Metazoa > Chordata > Mammalia > Chiroptera > Vespertilionidae > Eptesicus > Eptesicus fuscus. The sequence continues at coordinate 105,270,892 of NC_072474.1, read as the reverse complement.
AAGAGGTCAGTAAGAGGAGATAAACACATTGTGATATATCCAAACAAAATGTGACACGCCATTAAAAATGATTCTTTTAAAGAAACTTGATGAAAAGGAAATTGCTTACAACCAGTTATAACAACAAAACCTATACCATTGATTGGACAAAATCCAGGCAGAGACACCCCTCCCCTCAACCCCCCCAAAAAAATACTTGGAAGAAATACATCAAAATGATGAGACTTCTATTAGTTTCTCTTTTATTCTTTTTTTTTTTAATATATTTTATTGATGTTTTACAGAGAGGAAGAGAGAGGGACAGAGAGTCAGAAACATCGATGAGAGAGAATATCCACTGAGCCAACCAATTTCGGCATCTCTTTTATTCTTTATAATCTTGCAGTATCTTTTAAAATATCTAGACTATGATTCTGATTTTTAAAATATTTTCTCAATAACTAAGCACAGCTCAAAATTGAGTTAGTTTTGAATACAATTATATCTGAGCAATAAAAAAAATGAAGAACATTTTATTGATGCTTTGAGATTAAAGACTCACATTTATTTATACTCCAAAATGTTTATGTAACTTACTAGACACTAACAGCAGGGCAGACAACAATGGGGACAACAGCCAGCGTCCAGGGCCTGAGCCGAGACCCCACCAGTAATGAATGATTTAGTCTGTGACAGTCACTTCTCCAGGGAGAATTCCATGTCATCATTTGAAAGACGGAAAACATTAGACCAGAACGATCGTCAACGCCATCTTCTAGCTTCTTTAGTTTTCTATAATTATTCGTGTATTAATAAGCAAAGCTGTTGAACTGCACAGTGACCAAGAATTTATAACCAAAAAACCAAAGAGAAGGACAACTGCACAGTCTACTTCTTAAGCTCCGGGACATGAGAGCCCTGTTGCTGAGTGAAGAATGAAACCCAAATATGGAAGTGGCCTGGGAGACACTGCCAGGGCAGTGACCATGACCTGCATTCAGCATTATTTCACTCAGCCAAAGGACCGTCATTTGCTCAGTCATCAAGGCTGTGGTCCAATAAATGACAGATTTTATTGAGGAGAGTAAAAAGACATTTCATCACACTTAGAAAGTTATAACTGTAACCTTAAACATATATTTACAACCTCATGTTAATATATTCAGTCACCGCATTACTTGCCGTGTTTAAGGATTCTGTGCAAGAAAACGGGATCCGTAGGAATAAATCTACCCCGCAGACAGTTTTTATACTCCGTTCTGAAACGGGGGGACTGCGGAACTAGAAAACGCATCATGTCATGTATCATTATAAACCTAACACCCATTCATAATCAATATTTTTGCTGACATCTTGGAAATTTCAAACTTCCTAGGAGGTACCTAAGTGAAAAAATATAAAACTTGACTGAAGTTATAAAGTGTAGATATACCCATTTCTGTTCCATACGAATGCTGATAACCCCACGTGATGTATAGACAATGCTTAGGGGCGCTGTGCCGGGCTCAGGGCCTCTTGAATTTTAACAGTGTAATACAAGCTCCATGTCCCCGGCTGTCACTCACAGTCCCAAGGCGGGTCAGTATGTCATTTATGCTGAAAATGAAAGAAGGAGTGAAACGATATAAACATGTTTGTGGTTTGGTTTTGTTGTGTTTTTTTTTTTTGTTGTTGTTGTTGTTAATCGAAGCTTATGGAACAGAAAGAAAGAAAAATTAAGTATTACATGCTCTCAGTTGCTTGCTCTTGCAGGTCCTGGAATGGAATGCTGTTAATGACACCCACACCCTGCACGGCAGAAGGTAGGGAGTAATTCTCCTTTTGAGAGGAAATGAAAATATGTAATTCAAGAGCATTAAATATTCAGAGCAAATGTTAGGAATATAGTTATTAACGAAAACCACTGGAGGGAAACCACAATCAAACAGGGTTACTGTTGTGGGTGGCATGGGCGATCCTCCAAAAGATGTCCTGTGACTGTGATCTTAACTCAAAAAAGGCTATTTGTGATGCAATTAAGGGTTTCGAGATGAGATCATCTGGATCAGGGTGGGACCGAAATCCAAGGACAAGTGTCCTTAGAAGAGGCGGGTAGGAGACTCCCAGGAGGTCTGATGAAAAGGAAGGCAGACTCAGAAAGAGAAAATAGGAAAAAAAAAAAAAAGGAAAGTGGGCAGATTCGGAAGCCGCAATAACTGAAGGTTTTCAAGACCTAAGGAAAGGAGCAAATAGGACTACACTTTAAACTGTAGTATATTTTATAAACTTCCTGAAAATTTAAACCCATAAGCAATGTTACAAGATAAACAACAGCTCTGGCCAGTGTGCTCAATGGTTAGAGCGCTGGCCCGAGCACCTAAGGGTCTCGGGTTTGATTCCTGGTCAAGGTCAAATACCTGGTTGTAGGTTTGCTCCCAGCCCTGGGTCAGGGTTCATGTGGGAGGCAATCAGTAGATGTGTCTCTTTCACATGGATGTTTTTCCCTCTCTCTCCCCCTCCCTCCCTTCCACTCTTTGAAAAGCAATGGGGAAAAAAAGAAACCACACACAGGTATAACTACTATCAAAAACAAATGGCTAATTTTTCAAATATATAAAGAGCTCTTTTTAAAAAATCCCTAATAACTAGCAAAGGCCATGACCAGATAAAAGTAGATATTAATAAACCATAATCATATGAAGGGATATACAATCCCAATCATGAGAGAAATGTAAATTAAAACGAAAACAAGATACCATATATCACTAAGCGTTGATAAAAATACGCTAACTTTTTTTTTTTTTTTTCAGAGGGAAACAGTCACTTATATTTTGCTATAAATCAGTAAAATCACTATGGAGGGCAAAAATACAAACATAATATCTGGTCCATTAATTCCTCTTTGGAAATATATCCTAAAGATATACTTGTACATTTGCAAAATACGTTACATTAAATGTTGTGTAATTATATATTTCTATAAGAAAATTACTCATTGTGCTATTGTTTGTAAAAGCCAATGACTGGATATTTAGGTTGGTTCCCGTACTATGGGATAGGTGCAAGTGGTCCACAAAACGGTACCCCATGCAGATGGGGGGCTGCAGAATTGCGGAGAGGGAGCTCTTCAGGTATTCATACAGAAAGATCAATGACATACTGAGGAAAGAAGGCATGCATTTGAATATTAAAAGTTTCCTTCCCTTGATACTTCCGATTTGCTCAAGGAATACAAATTGTAGTAATGCAATCTGATTTTGTGTATTAGATTCATCATGCAGACTAACACTTGTTATTGCTACATCATCCTCAAGTACAAGGGAAATGGACAACAGAGCTAAGTGATGCTTTTGAGTCACTCACCTATTGGACATATGGCCTCCAAGCACGTCAAACTCGCGGCCGGCGAACATGCTCAGGGCCCTAAACCTTTAGAACCACCTCTGATACGCTAAAACGAGGAATGGGAACTCCCCAAAAGTAAATTTTCAGTGCTTTGCTTCATTTACCCCTGGAATGAAAACCAGTTCCTCCACAAGTTCTTCGAAGTTCTAGTCCAGGGGCAGCCAACTCCAGCATTCCACCTGGTCTCCCAACAGACCATCGGCTCTAGCAATGGTTTTTTATATTTTTAAATGGTTAAAAGGAAATATTAAAGAATAATATTCTGTGATACATGAAATTATATGAAATTCTAATGTCAATGCTCTGAAAGTCTGAGTGGAACACAGCCATGCCCATTTGCTGACATACTGTTTATGGCGGCTTTCATGTTATGATGGCAGAGTTGAGTAGCATCAACAGACTGGCTGGCCCCCAGAGCCTAAAACATTTACTATCTGGCCCTTCAGAGGAAAAATCTGTCCACTCGTTTTAGCATACTCTGTCCCAGTTTATTCTCCCTTTCCAGGCAAATGAACATCAAGTGCTGATTTCTAAATGAATTCTTTTTTTTTAATCTTTATTGTTGAAAGTATTACATATGTTCCCACTTTTTCCCCCATTGACTCCTACTATCCCGCACCCACCTCCTACCCCCGCCCCAGGTCTTCACCACACTATTGTCTGTGTCCATGGGTTATGCATATATGCATACAAGTTCTTTGGTTAATCTCTTCCCACCCCCCCCCACCCCACCCCATCCCCCAATTCTTCCAAGCAAATAAGAATAAGAGAGCATCTACTGGACTCCAAAATTCCCCATCAATCTGAATAATCTTTATTTTAAAAATCACACTAAACTCCACATGACATCAGCAATTACACACATTTTGTTCTAAGTATTATTTGATTACTCACCAATGTATCCTCCTCTTAATGGCATTCATTCATTCACTCATTCATTCATTCACTCATTCATTCATCCATTCACTCATTTATTCATTCGGGAAAAAAAAAATTCTGGGTGGTATACTTTAGTTCTCGTATGTCAAAAATGCTTTGCCCTCACTCTGTCCTATCATCTTGTTTTAACAGCACTACTTACATCTGAAATAACTGTTCAGGGGTTTGTGTATTTACCATGTTTTCCACGAAAAGGTCAATCTCGTGAAGTGTAGAGCCCTTGACCATTACTGCATCCCCATGAAAAGAACATACGCAGGGGATATGCAGGGCACTGTTCATATCTCCTGCAGCTCCACTCACTTTGCAGGCAATGCCATCCGAGGACTGAGCACAGCACTGGTAAGAGGCGCTCCACTCCTGGCCAGTGAAGACTCCCTGATGGCAATCTCTGCACTGAGTTTCTGATGGGCTGGCCAAGACTTTCCTGTAACTGAACCTTAGTCTGAGGCCCCTCCTACCCGCCTTCCTTTCCCCTTTCCTTTCACAGGTGCTAGACCTGCATCCCAGTCCGAAGGCTTCCATGCCCACTTCTGCCTCGTGTCCCTTTGTCTTCCAGTGGTTTCCCCAATAACAATATTGCACGTCTAACCGCATCCTGGCATGTGCTTCCCAGAAGGTCCTGTTGACAAGATGCCCACAGAATCTGTTCAATAAATGAATGAAATAAAATTATGGCTGGATTTAAGTTTCTATGTTTGGTCAGAGATCCCTCTCTAGCCCAGCCGGGATGGTTCAGTGGCTGAGCATCAACCTACGAACCAGGAGGTCATGGTTCGATTCCCAGTCAGGGTACATGCCTGGGTTATGGGCTCGACCCCCCAGTGGGGGACATGCAGGAGGCAGCCGATCAATGATTCTCTCTCATCATTGATGTTTCTATCTCTCTCTCTCCCTCTCCCTTCCTCTCTGAAATAAAAATATTTTTTAAAAGATACCTCTCTAGGGAATTAATGATACAAAAACCTGTAATGCCTTGGCATTCACAGGAACAGATGAGAAGCACAAATATCAGTCCCCTTTCTTCTATCTGAGGCTTAAGAACATTTGGGGGAAGGGGTGGTCAAAAATTCTACCACAGTATGTCTAGTTTTCTTCTTTTAATATTGCAATAAAAGTATTCTAAGATACTTTTTTCAACATTATAACTCTCCTAAAATTAGGACCATCTTAACATCGATATCAAAAGAAAATTTCCAGCTGCTAGGAGAAAGAATAAGTTATGAATTAAACCGTGGCTGTCAATGTTGGCGCATACACAAACTGTGGTTGAATTTTGAAGTTGGGATCCCTAATTATGGCTTAAAATTTATACATTAAGGTTTCATATGATACACCCCTGACATAAAAAGTTGTCTAGTATGAGATTGCATATTCTGTGGCAAGCAGCATAATGAAAGGCGGCAGAAATGTTAAACCTCTCAGAATGTAACGTTCAAGAGGGGCTGGTGGGATTCCTTCATGTGCCATGGACAGCAATCACTCAAGCAGCTCGCATCTCAGCTGCCAGTTAATGTCTAAGGAAAACAGTTAAACTTCCAGGGATGCATGATTAGAATACAATTGGGAAGAAAAAAAAATAGCTTGTTAAATTAACCAAGTAAAAAATACAAGCAACACCCTATCTACACAAATATCCAAATTATATTATCAAGACTAAACATGCAAAAAAATTTTAAAAAAATGGAAGTCAGGGTCACCTTTATAAAAAGCTCAGTGGCTTAGGAAGTATGCATCACACTGCCAAATGATTGAAGACATATTTATCACACATTCATAGGCAGAAAAGCAACGGAGAAAGCAAAGGCATAAAAGTGAGTAACAACCAAATCTGTACAGGGCTTCTGCTTATTATTCTGATTCTTTTAACCTTCACATAAGTTTAAAATTATTTTCAAATAAACACCGTGTTAAAATGATACTGTGCATTAAGGAGAATGATCCAGTGACTCTGAAGAGCTCTAAATGAGAAGGCTGGGTGTCAACTTACGTACCGAAGAATTGGTATTTCATGGTGTGGGAAAAAGAAATCCACATTCTTAGAGAAACCAGCTCATAAAAGGACTCACAGCTCCCTCACTGATAAGCTGTTTGGAAACAGGCATCTGATCTCTGATGGAATTGTAGAATCAAAGAAATACCAGCCGAGTCTTCCTTCTCCACGAGCTTCTTAGTTGGGGACTGGTCTCCTGGACTCATCCTCCACGTCTAACTCCGCTTCATAGTTCTCAGCTTCAACCCATTGCTTTGAATTCTGGGAGAAATTCCCTGCTCAATTTTCCAGAGGACTATTTTCTTTCTTTCTTTTTTCAATATGTTTTTATTGGTTTCAGAGAGGAAGGGAGAGGGATAGAAACATCAATGATGAGAGAATCATTGATCGGCTGCCTCCTGCACGCCCCACATTGGGGATCGAGCCCACAATCAGGGCATATGCCCTGTCTGGAAATCGAACCCTGACCTCCTGGCTCATTGGCAGATGCTCAACCACTGAGCCACGCCGGCTGGGCCAGACTACTATTCTCTGAGGCCTAAGCAGTTCCCACTTTCCTCTTGATCCCATCTCCTGCCCCAGCCAGAGCTTCCTCACATCACCACCTCACTGTTCACTTCTCAGACCTCCTCTTCTCACACCCCTCACCCATGGGTGCTCTTGCTTTATAAAGTTGTTCTCTTAGGTCTGAGACTAGGAATGACAATTGTCCTGTCCTAACATTGCGCAGATCATCCTGTTGACTTCCTCTCAAGTATCTGATGACCCCCGGTTGCTTGCTCACACTTACAAAGTGGGGTCTGGATTCAGGAGAGTCCCTTACAGCTGAGGGCTGCTAAATGATTAACAAGACAATAAGAGTGAATGGGTAGGAAAAGGAGGTGGAACAAAAGTGCCTTTATTTCAAGGTTCAGAAGTCACATATCCTTGGAAAGTAGGAACACAAAGGAAACCTGGGGTCCCCTAGGACTTCTCCTTCTGGCTACAACACCCCACCAGTATTCGACCTTGGCAAGTCTCCCAGTTCATTGAAAACTAAGCCGAAGGGCTCTCTCACGGAGGCATACCCTGCCACCAAGCCTCTGAGCCAAACTCACCAAAAGCAGAGTGAGAGCAGCTGTTCTAGGCTGCAAATTCTGGGCCAGCTCTCCGCTCACCCACTTTTGTTGCCACTCCCTATAGATTCGATTCTTGGAAATCTTCCAGGATCCTGACAGGAAAATTCATTTTTCTAGCTCTCCCCGCTCTCATCTCTACTGGGCTGTAAGTCCCTGTGCTGTGGAATGTCACCATCAATCTGATCCCATCTGTTTTATTTATACTACGTTGTCCTCGATGCTTCTACGCCCCTGGAACACCTTTCTCGTTTCCCAGCCCCGTTCCGTTAGTGATGGGTCTGCTCATATTGTGTGTGTGTGTGTGTGTGTGTGTGTGTGTTTTCTGTCATTTTCAACAGAGTTTTGGAAGGAAAGGGGGAAAAGGAAACAACCGTGGTTCAGTGCATATCCACTTAGGGGGTTGGAAGAGGTCTTTTCCTAAAAGTCGAGGACCATCTCTTCTTCGACCTCCTCTCTGGATGCTACATGACTAGAGGGCAGGCATGGTTTCCCCCTCATGCAGGTTGGCTGACATTTTCCTTTACACATTTTGCCAAAACCTCAACTACCTTTCCCTTAACAGAATGATGACTGTTCATCACCAGCGTGCCTGTTAAACAGGACACTTCATATGTCAACCCGAGTTAGAGCCCCAGGTCCCCTGTAAACCGGTCAGGTTGCCCCAAGCCAGCCCACTCCTCAGTGCCACAGCCATCCTGGCCCAGCATCCCAGTGCCCAGCGCAAAGCAAGGGGGTCAGATGCTGGGCCTGGGGGAGCGTGGGAGGCTCTGTTCCCTGACCTGGTGACTCTAACCAATTTCTGGTTTGGGATCAGGTTCCAGCCTCTGCTCTGTCCTAAGAATTATTGAGCATGAGAGACAATGACAGAGGGTAGACTGTGGATTACAAAGGACCTGAATTTGAACCTCAACTCGAGGATCTGGCTTCATGACTTTAGACAAGATCCTTATTCTCAGTCACTTAATGCCTCATCTCCAAGCCATCCTGGGCATTTCTGAGAGGAAATACAGGGCTTTTGTGAAGGGTGCATGTGGCGGAGCACTTAAAGCACACGCTGGAAAGTTGCAAGCAATGGGACATCACAACCAGAAAACGGTAAAGCTGAGGCCCAGACTTTTCCATTCAGCTGTATCTGCTGCTGACCAACCACCCAGGCCATTGCATCGCCTTCTGACAAACTCTATAGCATCTGCTCTCCCATACAAAACTGTTCAATATACAGAGTGGGGCAAAAGTAGGTTTACAGTTGTTCCTATGGAAAATAATACAATAATTAATAGGGATAATACAAGAATAAACTGTTTCACATACTCACAACTGTAAGCCTCCTTTGTCCTCCTACCCTCCCCCGCCCCATTTTTTTCTATAGATCTGGTGAATTGGGACAGAGTTCCGTATACCCACCTGCCCTTCTTGGAGCTGTATGCAATAATATTTCCAACTTCTCTCTTCGCAAGGTGATCAGTTATTCAAAATGAGACAGCAAGTCAAAGATATTGACAGCTAACATACTACTTGAGTGTCACAATCTAGTTTACCATCAAACGAACACCTGAGACTAAAAGGAGGTACCGTTAGTGTTTACACTAAGACAACAGGTGTCAACCTGGGTCTGTGGACACCCTTAACTCCTCATGTGGTCACTGAATAACCCTTCAAGTCCCCAGGCATTTTTACTAAAGACCTGACATTGTTTTAAGGTCTGTTTTTTTTTTTTTTTGTAATTATTTCAGATTCTTTATTCAGTAGTTTCATAAATAAAAAGAAAATAATCTATATTTTCTGCTTTAGCATTAAACAGTACGTTTACATGTAATTGAATAGCATTCGGGTGATAAAGAAAAACTAGACAGCTTTCAAAACTGCCTCAAAACGAAAAGCTGTTTATTAAATAACACTTCATCTTATCTTATGAACAAATCAGCACCATGAGAGCAGGGAGCCCATATTTCAAGGTGTGGGTACATCATAAATAACACTGGATGCTTCATATTTATGAATACAATAAAAGCAAATTTATTTGGCATGTTAAATGAATAGAGAGCTTTCTACTGAGACCACAGAGGTTCTTCTAGGATCTTTGATTTTTAAGCTGAAATTTCACAACTACTCATTAACTGAGGATAGATCTGAGCACCTACTGTGTGCTGGGAGTGACTCTAAGGACACAAACATGGACCTCAAGAACTCACAGCACACATGTGAACAGTGTCAATGTTGCAAGTGAACAGTGTCAATGTTGCAGAAAAGCACAATGATTAGGGGAAATGTTTCTGAACTTTATTTTTTTTTTAAGTAAAAATTCAAAAGGCATAAGACAGGAAGAGAAAATTTTTTTCAAAGGACTGTATGAGTCTTCTATTGCTGCGTAACAAATTACCTTAACCTGCATGCTTTACATCAACACCTATTTCCTGGCTCCCAGCTCTGCAGGCCAGGCGTCCAGGCCCTGAGTGAGTGGGCCCTCTGCTGGGTGGAGCTGGCTGCGAAGAACCTGGTCTCCACTAAGAGGATGCTCCTAAGCTAATGAATGGGGTTGGGAGGTGTGGGGGGCCGGAGATGTAAGCAAATGTACCGCCTATGCAGCATGCTGGCCAGAGTCTCACCTGAATCGGAGTAGTGAAAAGTGGGTCCTCATCATTTTAATTTGCATTTTCCATTGTGAATTTCTGTTCCCTTCCTGGGTCCGGTCTGGAAACGTCCTTTGATCGTTACAACATACTGGTTATAAGTATGGACTCTGGAGTCAGACTGCCTGGGGTCAAATCCTGGTTGCATCACTTACTGCCTGGGTGACCTCCGGGAATTCATGAGCTTCTATGCCCTACTCCCTCAGGCACAGGAGGGATCCTACTAATGATGATCTCATTAGGGAAATATGAGAATTGACTACGACAAGACTTAAAGCACTCTGTCAGGATCTGACACACTCAGCAAACATTACCTGGCCCATATTCCTAATGGATCACCTGTCTTTTTCGACTTATTTGTAGGAATTTAATACGGAAACCAGCATTTTTATACCAATACAATCTCCCAGGAATTTAATATATGGAAACCAGCATTTTAGTCCAATACAATCTCCCAGAGATCCTCTGGCAACTGGTCTAAACCCTGGGAGCCACTCTCCATAAAATACTTGGAGAGCACATTTTGGAAACTATAGCTGAGGAGTGAAATCGATTGTTTTTAAAGGGGGAGAGCTTCCTGCTAAGTATAGAATCTAAATAATTCTACTGGTAAGAAGCCTCTTGAGACTATTTGTAAATTTCAGTGGCTGAGCCACTGTTTTAAAGTAGCTGTTGAAACTCTCAAAGAGTGAACAACCTTGCTATGTACAAAAAAAGCCCTGTGATCCTAAGATTATAAAACCAAAGAAACGCTTAATCCAGTCATTTACAGAGTTCTGGGCTTCCAGGGCCCCTGGCCAACAATGGCCCGTGTGCCACCACCTTCTTGCCCACCAATCACGAGTCCCTGTATTTCCCTGGTAAGCTCACACTCCTTCCTGACAGCCACTCCCGATCCACGGGTGCAGATGGGTGCAGACCTCCGAGAAATCTATTTGCCACACTGGTGGCTCTACTACAGAAGTGACATCATAGCCAACTCTGACCCCAAATGTAACTTTCCCAACTGCTGGTGGGGTCATGACCAAGAACTGGCCTGTTCACCTAGAGGGAGGGAGTTAGGAGTACAGGGTCAACAGGAAACTGCTGTGAGACAGAATTAGCCAGAAGGTTGGTGCTGGAGGAAACTTGGAAGGGGCGGGGGGATACAGGCAAGCAAAAATCACCGTGTGATACAGAATCTGCAAGATGTCTCTAAGGCCTAGATATAAAAGGAAAAAATTGTGCATGTGTGTGTGTCAAGTCATGTAGGGTATCTTTACCAGGCTAACAATATGTCTGGGCACCCTACACGTTCTTTTGGCACTCAGCAATCCTGACAAGCAGGCTGGTTGACTCAGTGAGCTGGGGTTTAAACATCTATATTCCTGCGAAGAATATGTCCTAAAAATCTATACTCCAGAGGAAGAAATAGGGACATGCAAAGAGACAACCAGAGTTGCTAAAACAGCCCAAGTGTTCAGGTCTTAAAGACGAGAACTCAGGGATAACAACAACAACAAACAAAAAGAATTTTTTAAAAAATGCAGTTAACAGGAGAGCACAAGGCCCCATGTGTGTATTGCCCTGGGGACTGAGGGCAGGTCTCAGCAGGTGAGTGGGGGCAATCAGGGCTTTGGGTGGTGAGAAAAGCCATGCAAGGCTCAGGCAGGATCCCAGCAGGCCAGGAGGTCAGGACTAAACAGACCCAACACCAACCTCTTACCCCCAAGAAAGCAGCCCCTGCATTTACTTACCACTCCAATGCACACAATGAAGGAGTTCTAATAACATGACCTGAGCTTCATTCAGTGTGCCTGTAAAGTACAGGATTTCAAAAATACCTCGGTCATCTTATCAAGTTTGGTGTGCTTTTGTGAGATATGTAAAATCCTAGAATTTTAGCCAAGAGACAGACCTTAGAGATGGTCTAGTTGAAAACCTCGTGTCACTATCGGGAAAGTGAGGGCGAGAGCGAGGAGGAGTCGCTAAGGGCCACGATTCCTCTGTGCAGCAAAGCCAATGGGAGGCCCTGTATCCATCCACTCTCCTTGCTGTTTCCTCTGTGTCCTCCCTTCTGGTCGCCTTTATCAAGTAAGAGGCTAGCGCGCCAGTTCTCTGCTCACCCAGCAGGAAGCTGACATGTAGAAGTGAACTCCCCCCTAAAAAGAGAGTTAGTGTTCTGTTCCCTTCAGATGGAGACCTACCAAAAATGCAACTACCCTCTCCCGATGATGTTAGTACTGCTTTCATCTTCACGTGGCAGCTAGGTGTGAGAGCGGGTCATTTATTATTCTAGGATAAAATTTCCCATCTCAAGGATACAGATAAGAGAAGGACTGATTATTTAATAATCTATAATACTACACTGCAGACTGCAGTATGACCGCCCGAGGTCACTCCCATAACCGCTGGACAATAGTAAAAAAAGGATGTTAAAATTCTTTCCTTCAGCAATTAGTTCCTAGGACATCAAATGTGCCGGGTGGAAATTCTCAGTTACTGTTTTCCCACCAGTCAGCCACCTTTAAAGAAAAGGTGCAGGATAAACAAACAAACCCCTGTATCTTTTGTTTAAAAAAGGCTTATCCCAACCCTACTGCTACAGTGAGCAATGAGGTTGCCTGTGACTTTTGTGGCTAGAACAACAGTGAGAATTACAGGCCAAGGGGGTCACAATCCTGGGCCAGAAGCCTTCAAAGCATGTAAATAAACTGGGAGGAGCAATTTACCTGTTCACACTCAGTTGGCACACCTGTAACATGGGGCAGAACCAACCTCATTAAGTCGTTTGAAGTTGTGATGCTGTGTTTGGCACAGTACCCGGCACATGATACATATCTGAATGCCGGTTGTTATTAGAGCATTTAAACCAGTAAAGGCCACTTACATATAAAGTTCTGAAGGCCAAAAAGTTTTATAGACACCTTAGGTTTCTCTCCTCATGGTAGTTCAAAATACTTATTAGACCATTTTAGGCAAAAGTCAAACTAACATCTGAAAGACATAGTTTTTAACTGTGTAGCTCAATCATGGTGCCTTTTAAATCTATTTTTTATTGATTTCAGAGAGGAAGGGAGAAGGCGAGAGAGAGAGAGAAACATCAATGATAAGAGAGAATCATTGACTGGCTGCCTCCTGCACGCCCCCTACTGGGGAGTGAGCCTGCAACCCAGGCATGTACCTTGACCGGAATTGAACCAAACCCGGGACCCTTCAGTTCACAGGCTGACACTCTATCCACTGAGCCAAACTGGTTAGGGCTCAATCATGGTGCCTTTAAGGTTACCTCAAAACTAGAAGCAGCAGGTCTGTCAAATTCATTCCCTCAGGAAGCTAGGAAGTGTTTTCTGAAATATTCTCTTGAAAGAGAACAATGAGAAGAAGACCAAGATCTTTAGCGTCTCTTTACCTTCCTGCAGCATCCCAACAGAAAAACAAATGCACCGCGGGAATAGAAACTCAGCTGGAAGAAAACACAACCACATTCTTTCTTAGACCAGCTGCACATCAATGAAATTAAAAAGGAACGGGAGAGAACACGAGTGAAGCATGTTATGGTCACCTCCCAGAAATGCCTTCCCAGGCACCGAGGGGCCTATTAGCTGTTGACTCAAGACCTAGGGCTGCCCACACTTTCCTACCCATTCAACAGCTGCCACCACCTACTCGCGCTCTGGACATACGAAGACGGTGCAGAGGTTCCCAAAACCGCCCTCCACCTGCTGCAGGCGGTGACACAGGACAACTGCAACTTACAGGGTTTTGTAATCGCTAGAATGGGAAAAGGTGGACGCACTAACACAAGGACCCGAGGGCGTTACAAAGGTTAACCCTGGAAGCTAAAGATCAAAATAAACGAACAAACAGAAGAGAAACAGATTCAGGTACAGAGAACAAAACTGATCGTTGCCAGAGGGGCAGGGGTTGGGGTGGGGTGGGGGAATGGGTGAAAAGGTGAAGGGGTTAAGAAGCACAGATTGGCAGTTACAAAATAGTCACAGGGATGTAAAGTACAGCATGGGGAACACAGTCAGTAATACTGTAATCTCTATGTGTGGGGCCAGGTGGGTGCTTCACTTACTGGGGAGCTCCCTTTGTAAATTATATAAAACTCTAACCACTATGCTGTCCACCTGAAGCTAATATAAAATAATACTGACTGCCAACTGTAATTGAAAAACTAAAAAGTGAAAAAATAAAATAAAAATGCAAATAGCTATAGAGAAGAAGAAGAGGAGGAGGAGGAGGAGGAGGAGGAGGAGGAGGAGGAGGAGGAGGAGGAGGAGGGGGAGGAGGAGGGGGAGGGGGAGGAGGAGGAGAAAGTCTGACCAGGATGTTAGAGTCATGAATAGTCCCGGTCTGTGCCTGCTAACTTCTAGTAAGCTGAGTAAACTGGTGACTCAGTTTCCAACTTTATTCCTGAGAAAAGACACAAATACTTTTTTCTTCTTCTCAGCAAGGAGCCCTGAAAAATCAAGTCCTAGGGGCTTAATCACAAGGAACAACAACAGTCTGTAATTATTGGAATCGAGAGTCTAGTCCAGTGGTCGGCAAACTGCGGCTCGCGAGCCACATGCGGCTCTTTGGCCCCTTGAGTGTGGCTCTTCCACAAAATACCACGGCCTGGGCGAGTCTATTTTGAAGAAGTGGCGTTAGAAGAAGTTTAAGTTTAAAAAATCTGGCTCTCAAAAGAAATTTCAATCGTTGTACTGTTGATATTTGGCTCAGTTGACTAATGAATTTGCCGACCACTGTCCTAGTCTATCGGCTAACTAGGGTTCTTTAAGCAGGCAATCAGCTCAAGTAGACAATCTCTATTTCTCTAGGCTCAGACTGGGGGACACCTATTCCCAAGAGCCTTCCCTCAAAAGGCAGGCCACCCCTGGGAGGTACTGCACACCCCAGGTTCATCCTGGCAGGGAAACGCTGTGGGAGAGCCAGCCACTTCCTCGTAGGCGCTTCTAAGCCCAAACAACAAAAAGTGGCCGAAATTCAATAATTAGTGAGTGTGACAGCAGAAGTGGTGACCATGGAGCTAACGGACCAGAAGCAGACACAGGTAGCGGTGAATGGAAGATGCTTGACTCTAGGCAGACACTGGGCAGCAGAGAGCTAAAAGTGAAATGAGAGGTAAGAAAATGAAATTGATGGATTCAAACGACTTTCTAAGAAGTTTAATTCTAAAGGGAGGAGTTTATTTTACAGAGGAAAAACAGGGCCATGCAGGCCGAGGAGAAACATCACAAACTTGGGTTAACGTTTACAATGTAGAAAAGATAAGTGGTCATTTCTCGAAGCGTAGGAGGAAACTGGAACCAGAAGAGGGGAAAAACAAATGCATCTGGGTAAGAGACTGACACTTTTCACTACCAAACGGAGAGTGGGAGTTTAAGCCTGGACCTTGAAGGTTGAGCATTCTGCTTTGAAGACACACGGCTTACCCAGGATAGACAGATGCATGAGGCATCCCATGTTAAGAATAAGGCAAGATTCTTCCCCCAGTCCTACTTGGGGAAAAGAATAATAATAAAGCAGGGGAAATGGGACTTCTTTAAACAAGGACTTCCTGAGTGTTTATGTGGTTTAGGCCGAGGACACAGAGAAAAATGCCTAGAGTTCACAATCTGGTGAGAGTGAGGACTGTAAGCAGATAACTTCCAACGGTACAACAGCTGTGGTCACACAAGGGGACCTGAGGTAGGAGGCGGGTCACAAGGAATGAAGGGTCAGCCCAGCACTGGAGTCTTGGCCATAAAGGGAGAGTTTTAAATGCTTGACTTTGTTTACAGCAAACAACAAACAAAAGGCAGGTTAAAAAGAAGATTAATCTAACAGAAAGCACATCCGTCTAAAACACGGTCCTGGAGATGCACACACCACCAGTCAATGTCTCTTTGCCTCTTTCGTGAGAAAAGAGTTGGTAAGAATTGCACAATAAAAAACAAAGAATGCTTTTAGGTCTTATCTTGATGGGAAATGAATCAACTTAATTAGATTCCAACAGGCTTAAAGAAAGACAAGTTTAACAATTGCATTGAAAACGTCTGTATTACTGTTACACCTCTAAGGCCACTCTAAGAAGGGTTTTGACCAAAGTGTCATCCAACACAATTTACCACCTGCTTTCCGTCTGGTCACAATGTGAGGCTACGGAAGGAGAGCCTGTGAGATGCCTGTCATTATCCTAGGTGCTATGGTTGCAAAACAAAGACTCTGACCTCAACAGCACTGACATTCTAGATGAACCTTGTTTTCTATTTCAGAAAAGTTTTCATATAGGGAGTGAATTTAATCCACAGTTTAATTCACATACCATGCATTATGCCCTGTACTTGGGGGGGGGGGGTGAAGGGTGAGGGAGGCATTGGAGAGCTTCGAGTACCCCAGGGATCCTCTCCTCCCCAAGCCCCCATAGAGATCTGGCTTATTCATCACCTTAGCCTGCAAATACAATTCTTGAATAGGTGATAGCAGCACTTACAAAGTCTAACTACCAACGTGCTAAAAGGATTTAATGACAAAACACAGATTGTGCAGGTGATGTACAATTCAGCCTTCTTTGTATGGAATATATAATTGTAATTCCACTGGCCTGCCCCTCTCCCTCCCATAGCGATTACTCAGGAACAAAAGATTTCAAATACAAGCAACTATTCAAATCTACATATATAAAAGGCTAATATGCTAAGTGTCCTACCGTCCGACCGGTCGCTATGATGCACACTGACCGCCAGGGGCAGACGGTCAACACAGGAGCTGCCGAGCTGCAGTGACATGGCAGCGGTGGTTCTCAGGTGACGCACCCCGAAACCAGAGAGGACAGAGCCAATTCCTCATGGGGCTGCGCGATTCCAACTTCAGCCATGGGTTATATTGTTGCTGGGGCACTGTCAGCCCCGAATATGGTTAACTGCACACTTGCATTTGCATTCCACACCCTGTATGCCAGCAACTTTGCAGAGTGCCCTTGCACACTCCAGAACCCCTCGGGGGATGTCAGAGAGCCAGTTTTGGCCTGATTCGTTTAGACCAGGCCAAGGGACCCCACCTGCCGAAGGGACCCTGCTCACTCCACAGACTCCGGAGAGGGACAGAAGGAGTTTGGCTCCAGGGTGTGTCCAACCCATCTCGCCCAGTCCCGCCCCACTGGCCCACCTTCTAGGTAATTTCCTTTCAATGTGCATGAATCCGTGCACTGGGTCACTAGTATTATATAATTTGAACTTAAGAAGGGAATATGGGAGAAAGAAAAAAAGGGCAAAAGATGGCTGTTTTTGGTTTTATTTAAGCTAAGAACCATGAATGTCAGTCATCTGAATTGATCAAGAGCTAAAAGCAACTAGCAAATGCCTGGTACACGAGCTGATTCAGGCTCACAGCCTAGCAACACAGTGATGTGCCCGGACAGAGGAAAGCCTTGTGTGGTCCGCCCAGTATGCCTGTCAATCTTAAAGTCAAGAATATGACAAGGATGCCCACAGTCCCGCCTCCTTAGTCCCACCAAAGCAGCAATAAAACAATGAAAGAAAGACCCTATCCAATAATGACTTGTCTCTAAACATCTCCAAGTGTCACCTGAGGGGAGGAGAGCTATTAGAAACAAAGTTTACAGAGAAGGTTGCCAAATAGAAATGACCTTCTTGCAGACACATCAAAATACATTCATCTCATACTTATAGTCAGAATGCAAATTAAAATAAGCTCTTTTTAGTTATAAAACTCTTTAAGACTAAAAAGAAAAGAAAACCTCCCAGATCAAGTCCATCCTTGGAAAACTGGGCCTCCCCTAGTTTCTCTATACTGTTTCATTATTTTGTATTAATGATTTTTTTGCCCCAGAAATGCATCTCTATTTTAAATCAAAATAAGAGAGGCAAGCTATACTTAGGGTGGGTGGGGCCATGTGTTTAGTTGCCTGCTCCCCAAGTTACCAGGCCCTCAGATGCTGGTTTGGACAAATGCTGGCTGCTGGCTCACTCTACCAGCTAATTCACTCAGCACCCCAACACATCTTTAAACTCTAGCTGTCCTTAACCCTGTGAGCTGGTATTAAATCCAGCTTCAGCACCTCACTCCCCACTATACAAAGAGTCATTTTCTTGTCTCCTCTGAAGGCCCGATGCGAATGCTCTCAGCTCTCTGTCCTAAAAATGTCTCTGGACTCGGATCCTTCTCTGCTGCACTCCGAACAGGGCCCTCTGTCCCATGAGAGGCAGCTGCCCTCAATTTGTTCCTCTGCTCTTTCTCCCTTCTTTTGTGGCAGTTCATGACCCCTGGTGACCATGGTTAACCCTTCAGGTCGCTGGGCTACTAAACAAAAGCTTCTCAACCCAGGTGACCTGGGTATCACCTGCAGAGCTCTGAAAAACACCAACATCCAGGCCCCATCCTTAAACAATAAAATCAGAGCATGAGGTCCATGGTCCTGGCGTCTGAACTTTTAATGCTCCCAGGTGATGATTCAAGGCTGTAAACCTCCACAGCAAAGTCACCACCCAGGTTACAGGAAAGTGGAGAGAACTGCTCCCCTGACCCCTGTGGGGCTGGGATGCAGGGCCTGGGGCAGTGGGACTGGCCCTGGTCCATCCTTCACACAAACACCATTATTGTCGGCATGAAGAGTCTTGGAAAGAACTGCCCTAAGTATTGGAAGTGACTATGTGCCACAGAAAGTCTGAGACATACAAGGCTGGGGAAAGGTTGGTTTGTTTCGTTTTGTTTTAAATTTATGGGTGTGACAATTGTCAATAAAATTATATAGGTTTCAAGGGTACAATTCTGTAATGCATCATCTATACATTGATTGTGTGTTCCCCACCCAAAGTCCAGTCTCCTCCCATCACCATTATCCCCTCTTTCCCTCAGTAATCACCATACTGTTGTCTATGTCTAGGAGTTGCTTGATTGTTGCTTAATCCCTTCACTTTTTTCACCCAGTCAGTGTGTGCCTGGCCCATGAACAGGAGCGGAAAGCAATGATGGTCACTGAACTAAAAGGTCTATCAGCCCCTTTAGCAAGGTTGGTCCTAAATCAGTCTTGAGAATTTCCCCTAAGACAGTGTCAGCAAACTGCGGCTCTTTGGCCCCTTAAGTGTGGCTCTTCCACAAAATACCATGGCCTGGGCGAGTCTATTTTGAAGAAGTGGCATTAGAAGAAGTTAAATTTGAAAAAATGTGGCCCTCAAAAGAAATTTCAATCGTTGTACTGTTGATATTTGGCTCTGTTGACTAATGAGTTTGCCGACCACTGCCCTAAGAAATCCAGTGTCTTTAATAATTTCTAAAAACCCACCAGTCCCCCGCCTACCTCCTGCTGTCTTAGCAGAGGACTCTGTGGAGGAAGACACAGTTAAACCTCATCAAACAGAGCTGGATATTCAAGCCTAACTGGAGAGACGCCCGACAGATATTGTATAGCTAGAAGGCAAAAGGCAACGTTCCAGAAAGAGATCCTTAGCATGCAAGACTCGGATAAAACTGGTCTAATGAGCACCCTCCCCGCCCAGAGATGAGAAGTCACATAAGCTCACCTGTGTCTACAGCACAGGTGACGCATGACTATTTGTGGAATGAATGCAAAAGCAAGCAGCTTAAAAATCTCCAATGCAAATGATCAAGCATGCCACGAGAGAAGAGCAAATATCGAAAGTAAATTATGGCCTTTGGACAGCCCCTGCTGTAGGAGGAAGGCACACATTCTAACCTGGGCTTGAAGAGGAAGACAGCCCTGGCCGGGTGGGTCAGTTGGTTGGAGTGTTGTCCTGTACACCAAGAGGTTGCGGGTTCGATCCCCAGTTGGAGTACATGTGGGAGGCAGCCGATCAATGTTTCTCTCTCTCTCTCCCTCCCTCTCTTTTTCTCTCCCTTCCCCTCTCTCTAAAATCAGTAAGTATATCCCTGGGTGAGGATTCAAAAACAAAAAGTGGCCAAGACAGACAGGTGCCTCTGATGAGGTGCCTGCTACAGCTCTGTCCCACCCCAGGGCAGCATGTAGGTGATTCCCTTACTAGACATGCAAAATTTCTAAAAAGTTTGTTTGGGGGGGGGGGGGGGGGGGGGCGGGGGTTGGAGGGGAAGCTTGGGAGATATACTGCTTACTTTTTGTAAAACTCCCTCTTCAGACGAAAATTGGCTGCCCTAGAACATAAATGCAAGCTAAAGCATACATAATGCATAAAAAATATTAAGTTTTAAAATAGAGTCAGGCAACAATGAAAAATTCATTGAACAGTTTTGTATCTGTAGCTTCCTAATCTTTGCAAAAGTCAAGTTGATAAGGTACTAAAATTTATTTGATAAGGTACTAAAATTTAAAGAACTCTGTATCCTCATTTTTATCTGTTTTGAGAAAAATGTTGACACAACAATGAACTAGTTATATTCACTGGATTTTAAGATTCCTCCATAGGAAGACACACAACATGGAAAACTATTGCCTTTAGAGACCTAGTTGAATGGGGTGGGGGTGGGGGGGAGTCACCTTCTACTAATAAAAAAACTTAACCCTGTGTCATTTTCTGAGTTACTTTGAAGAGATTTTTACTTTTGTTGTTTGCTTTTTTGTTTTGTTTTTTAAAAGCATCTTTATAGACTCCTGGGAATAGAAGCTGTAACTTGATTAGGGCAACAATTTACAAACGTTCCTACATTCATTTGTTGCTGGCATTTTGATTTCTGGGTTATTGCCAAACCCACCAACTTCCTGCATACATTCCCGATGTTGGAGGACTGTAAGCAGGCAAGAAGCAACAGGAGTCCAAGATGGGGCTATGCAAAACTCTCTCATCACATAGGAAAAACTTGGGACTTGCGTTCATCCACCAAATGCCTACCTCTGTCCCAAATGCTACAGTATTTCTGAGCAACTTGCCCACATACTATTGCATGTGTGTGCTCACCACACACATAAGATCATGTAGGTGATATGTAACTGTAAATAGAGGTGATATACTTGTTCTTGAATTAGAGATCCCACAGCTATGAAATGCTGACCTAAACTAACTAAATAAATGTTCTCATTTGCCATAATGGGGTAGAAATTTGAATCTGCATCCCTCTTTATCCCTCTACTCGTCCTGATCTTCCACCACATAGCTGTACCTTTGTTAGCCTTACTCTTATCAATACAGATAAATTTCATTCCCATACATACTGCAGGCACCTGCCAAGACAGGCCTCAAGGCCCTTCCCTACCCGGGAATGGGTGTTATGAGAGTAACGTCAGCATCACATAAGTGACACAAGAGCATACACAATAAGCCCTGCTGGGTTCAGAGAAGGGAAGAGAGACGGCAGAGTCACAGCAGCTGAGGTGGATTGTGAAGGACCCAGAATTTACAGGATCGGGGACTCCAGGCAAGAATGACTGACACAGCCAAGGTGCACAAGACACCAAGTACAAACTCTGCTCAGGGACAATTGCAGGCACATTCTGGTAAGCAGAGAGCTTGTGGATAAGCCTGATCCTTGGATGAAAGAATCATGGCTTCTTACCCCCGAGCCCCAGCACTCAGCACTGTGCCTAGAACACAACAGCGCCTCAGTCGATGTGCAGGAAAGGATGTTTGTGCTGAGTGTCTGGAAATAAGGCTACCAAGATTTGTAAGACCTTGAGATCTTGAACTCAAAGATAGAAACCTCACTCTTGACCATGGGAATCCAGGCCCCAGAAGCCTGCTGGGCTATTTAGGACACTCACCTTGCTCCTCTCTCCCCCTGTGACGCTCACCTGGCAAAGCAGGAGCCCAGCTGGTCCCAACTACGCGCATCTCTAGGCTGCATGGAGCTGGAGAGAAATACCCATGTGGCCACCTCCGTCTGAATCTGATCACCAGGCAAAAATGGACATGACACCACCCTGTTGCCACTTCTGCAATCCCAGGATGCTCACTGTCCACTTGCCAAAGGGACCGCCTCCCTGCTCTTTCCCAGCTGCTCACCCCGTCCTGCCTCACCCAGCCTGTGCGCCTCTAAGAAGGTAACAGCCATGGGGCAGGCAGGAGCTCCCTCTTCACCACACCTGCCCTCCCCCTGCCCGCCCCCCCGGCCCTTCTGCTCATGTTTACCACCTTCCCTGACATGTGGGGATGAAATGGCCCTGCTGTCACCAAGAGCCAAACCCTCCACTGGGTGCCAGCTCCCAGCCATCTCACCTCCCAGCAACCACTTCTCCCTCACTGAACTACTGCCAACCTCTCAGGTGTGTTCCCACACACATTCCTTCCTAAGAAACCCCCCTTCACACCAAACTCCACCCTCACCCTGTTCTCCCTTCAAGCCAACCAACTGCCTCCTATGGCCTCTGCTCCATGGATCCGGCTCATGGAGGGCACCGGGCTCCAGGCTGTCAGCCTCAGTGGTGAACGGTGAACGCCTTGTTCTCACTGTTCTTGATCTCTCAGCTGGGGCGACCATCCCTCTCTTCAAGCCTGAACTTCTCTTGGGTTGCTCCCCACCTCACCGGTGGCCCCTCCACCGCTTCTGTGGGGCCACCTCCTCCTCCCTGCTGCACACTCGTCCCTAAGTGACCCTCCCAGACCCAGCTTTTAAATGCCATGTCTGACCAACAGTTCCGGAAACCATCCTTCCACTTTAGTAGGGCCAGTCACCACCCCTCACTGTGGGGAATGTCTCTCCCCACTCACTGTGGGGAATGTCTCTCCCCACAGTTCAACCCCGTAGTTCCTTTCCCTCAGGCCATGCTCAAGTCCTAACTTCAGAAAAATAAAAGCTCTCCCTCGCCTCCACAGCCCCACAGCCTCTCCTCTTCTCGGGCTTCCTAATGCGCCGAAAACAGGCAGCACAACAGGATTTATGACTTAATGACAGACCATCTGTAATTGTTCCCTAAATGCCTTCTTCTTCGGTGCGAACCCTTGTTCCCCACCGGGGCTACGTTTCTAAACAATCCAAGCATTCCTTTTGTGTACCTGGCACCCAGCAGGACACACCAGTGATGTCCAATGACCAGTTTTTTTGATAGAAAACAAACGTAACATTTTATAAAGTCAACAGCAAAACTCATGCACTATTTCAGTCTGTTAAAAAACCTGGACTTCGTCCCTAAGTTACCTGACAAATCATAAGTAATTTCTGTTAAATCCTTTGTCCACAATCACCATGCAGCATCTGAGGAAGAACTTCGCATTTGGAAAAGCAAGCACTAAAGGCGTACAACTTTCTATCACTGAAGTCCTCAGAATTTTTAAGACTGAAAAGAACTGAGCAGCATTTCACATAAAACATGGACATTTAAAAATTTTTACAGTACTCCTAACAAAAACGTTCAATGCAGTGTGGTTACGTTTTCATTCCATGTGTGCGCAAAAATAATGAATGCAATTTAATCCTTTAATCCAAAAGGCTGCATGAGATACAGAGAGCAAGTGTGGTCATGCCAAGAATTCCTGCTAGAACTCTCTGTGAATGTGGCTTTGGGAGTGAGTGTTGTTCACGAAGACGGTTGAAAAGACTGCACTTCGGGCTATGTTTAAGTCCAGTTCATCCACTCTGTGGAAATAGTCGTATTTTTTCATTATGAAAACACATAAATTAATTCTATCTTATCCTTGCCATCCTCTCAATTCCCATCCATTTTCCACTGAAAACAGCTGGCCACAACTAAGAGATTAAAACTCGAACCAGAGAGCCAACCTGTTCTCTCTCTAGCCCCTCTGGCTTCCCCTCTGACCAGTGGGCAGTGGACACTTGCCACTGACATTCCAGCAACATCAAAGGCACAGCATCCATAGCATCACAAGCCACACTGCTCTCTCCAAGCAGGTGGGCATGCTGGGGTCCCCAACCTTCCATGCCCTCATTTCCTCCCCATACCATTTCCTCTACAATTATCTTTCTCATCTTCCTCAAATTGGATCAGGATCGTCAGATCCTCCATCCCATCCCACAAGGAGGCCTTGGCTGCCCTGCCCTGCCCTGGATTTCTTTTGCTACATGTGCACCCCAATAGTAGAGCATTTACCATATGTTCTGAGACTTCTTCATGTGTCTTTCTCCTCAAATACCTCCCTAAATTCCTGGTGAAGAAAGACCATGTTGATGTTTATATTCTGCGCTGACTTGTAGAGTGTACACCAAAAAGTCCTAACTTCTGGTACCTTGGAAAGTGACCTCATTTGGAAACAGAGTCTTTGCAGATGGAACTACGTTCCGAATCTTGAGATGAGATCATCCTGGTCTTAGGGTGGACCCTGAATTCAGTAACTGGTGGCCTTATAAGAGAAAGGAGCGTATTTGAGACAGAGAGGGAAGAAGGCCACCTGGGGACAGAGGCGGAGACTGGGGTGGATTTGCCCGAATCCAAGGAGGGTCCGAAGCTGGAAGAAGCAAGGATCCTCACAGGGGTTTTGGAATCCTCACGTGGCCCTGCCTACACCTTGATTTCCGACTTCGGGCCTCCAGAACCATGAGAAGAAATGTATTTTAAGCTAGGAGTTTGGGGTCATTTACCACCGCCCAACTGGGCAACGAACACCTAGGCCAAACCTCATCATGATGCCTGCTGCCCCGGGAACCACTCAACAAGAAGTGTACTTCACCAAGAAGGAAAAGGAAGGCAAAGGGGGGAAGACAAGAAGCCTGGGAGCTGCAGGAGGAGCACCTGGGACATACCCCCCCACCCCCAAATATTCATTCACTGTGAGCACGTGGGCAAGTGAGTTACCCACAGGTACTCTGCTTGATTGCCTAGTCTAGTGGAAATGAAGGAACTGGCCCAGAAGACCCTCAACCAGCTCCAGAACACCCTGAACCAACTTCCTCCAGAACACCCGCTCTATTTGATCCTTAAATAAATTACAAGTTCTTGCCATTCACTAAAAAACTGTATGAATTTCAATTTCATCTAAAGAACTTTCAGGTGTCAAAAATAAAATTTTTATTAAAATGACATTTGAAAGGCACTTATAGTTTCAACAGCTCTTAAGAAATTCAGTGAAACAGCTGAACTGATACTGTGCTGCAAAGTGATTTTCTACAACATTATCTTTTCTTTTTTTTTCTTTCTGCAAAGCAAAATCAACAATTCACAAATAGCGAATCATTCCAGCTGGAACTACTGACATTTCAGGAAAACTCGACTTAAACTCAAATCAGCTTAAGTCACACTGATCCACAACCCAAATGTAGGATGACTGGGGTTTTCACCAGTTGGCTAGAGACTATAATTAAGGCCCCATACCCCGAAACATTTCCATTTCAAAGAATCGGGCTAAGAAATAAATACAGCTGCTGCCACTACCAAATGGTCAAGTGTTGGTAAAGGAGTCAAACAAAACAAAAACTATTTTACCCACTTTTATGCCTCCATAAACACACACACACACACACACACACACACACACACACACTTATCATTGTTAAACCTTTCCTAATCCAAACAGAAATGAAGACCAAAGGTGTTTGTGATGCAATTTATACTTATCTTACCTATTCTACTGAATCTGGGCTACATTAAAAACCATATTTTAAGTTTTTCATGGGTCATGCTGCTCCCCTGCCCTTCATGTTTTTATAGTGGCAGCTTTGGTTTTGTGTTTTGTTTTGTTTTCAAAAGACCATCTGAAACCATACAGGGGGACACAGAGCCTAGAAAACTCCTATTTCTCTCCAATCAAAGATCCCCTGGGAACGCTTGAAAGCTTTCCCAAACCAATGCACGGTTCGGAAAATACAATCAAGAGGACTGTTCCCCTGGAATCCGCAGAACCACGCTTGCACAACTGGGCCGTGCATCTCAGCACACACTGGCTTAGTCAGGAGACCAAAAACTTTTCCTTCCAGGTGGCAACTCAATCCGAAAACCAATCCCTCGAGTTGGAAGGCTAACAAACCCACAGTGTTCAAACCCAAAGTTCTCGGCTTTTAAATCTGAGCTCTCTCACACACACACAAAAAACAGGGCTGGCCACGGCAAGACTTCATTTCAAATACGTTTCTAGCCCTCACTAACAACTCCGCTGTAAAAGCTGCTCTTTCACTCTAAGGAAACGAAGACAGCTAAAGGCAAGGCAACCGTCTGGGGGTTGGGGGATCACACGCAGAGGCGTCCTGAGTCTGGTGTAGTTTGATGTTTTGTTATGCTGAAAACTAGCATCTGAGTGTCACTGGTGCACAGAGCAAGCTCTGGCTCTGGGAATCCAGCGCGGTTTTCTGGAAGCCGGAGCACAGGATGAATGAGCGGCAACTCTGCCAGCTGCGTGTTTACTCGCATCCTCACGTGGCACCGCGACAGGACCGCTGCGCCCCGACCGCGCGGGGCGCGCCGGGGAACCTGAAAACTTTTCCTTTGCAAACTAGCGGGGCCAGAAGCCGGCTCCGAGGCAGAGGCTCCAGCCCTCCCGCGACAGGCGCCCCCGCCGAGCCCTCCGCCCCGCAGCACCCTCGCCGCAGCTTCATTCACACAAAGGCGCGCGGTGCCGGCGGGTCCCCGCTCCAAAGTTGCGCGGAGAGCGGCGCCGCGACCGGAAAGCCCGCGAGGGCGAGGCCGGGGAGCCAGGGCTACTCACAGGGTGACCGTGCGGTTGGGCAGCGTGTCCGGGGGCAGGACCTGCGCGAGCTCCAGGCTGCTGCACACCACCTTGCCCTCGGCGGCCCCCGCCGCCCTGCCGGCCACTCGCGGCCGCCCGTCGTGCTTGCAGCCCGGGGGCAGCGCCGCGGCGCCGCGGCCGCCTCCCAGCAGCGCCAGCAGCGCGATCGGCAGCAGCAGCGGCGGCGGAGGGCGGCCCCGCCGGCGCCCGGGCGGCTCCATGCTGCGGGCCGGGGCCTGGGGACCGAGCGGGGAGCGCTGGCCTAGCGGGGCCCGGCGCCCGGGATGGCGGGGTCGCGGCGCGGGCCCGGCGGCGCCCGGAGCCTCGTGGCGGCCGGAGGACGGGCCCTCCTCGGCGCCGGCATGCTCCTTTGTCCGCTGCGGCCGCGATCGGCCTCCGGGAGCCGCGGGGTCACGGAAGCGCGGGTCCCAGCGCCGCTCGACAGCCCGGCGGGAGCGCCGCTTCCTCCAACGTTGCCGCCGCCGCCGCCGCCAACCCCGGCCGCTGCCCGTGGCGGCCCCTCCCCGCCCGCCTCCTCCGCAGCCGCCTCCTCGCGTCTCCGCCTCTCCCCGCGCCGCCCGCCGCCCGCGGCTCCGGGAAGGAGCGCGCGCTCCCGGCCCTGCCCCGCCCCGCCCACCCGCCCTGGGGCCCGACCCCACCTCGGCCTCGGGGGCAGGAGTTGTGGGGGCCCCGCGGGAGCACGGTAACTCGTGGAGAAGGCGGGAGAAAGTTCTAATCCAAACTCCAGCCCGGGGGGCCACCTTCACACGCTTCCCTCCTCCATCGCCGCCCTCCAGACAAAGCCGCCCTGTGCGCCCCTGGGGGCCGCGCCTTAGAGCCCCAGGAGCCGGGGCCTGGCCGGAGTGAGGGCGCAGGGCGGGGCTCAATTTCCTGGGAGAAGTGAGAGGCCAGGAAACGTGTCCCAAACCAACTATCTCCAAAGGAATCGCCTTCCCACCTCCCTCCCCGGGAAGGGGTTTCAAGCCTTCTCATGCCACACCGTAAGTAGCCTCATTGGTCCCCAGTGCACCAGAGCTGGGAACAGGTTCCCCGCCAGGATAGTGCGCGCTCTCGCTCGCTCTCACGTCCTGGCCTTCAGCTACTCTGGCATGGGTCCCTGCAAAGGGTGCAGTGGGGCCTCCCTGGACCAGCAGCTCTTGGAGAGAACTTTCCCATGCAGGTCCGGTGATGTCAGATGAAATCAGTTAGCTTAATAGTGAGCAAACTAGCCAAGCCACCCCAGCTGCCTGACCCGCCTCATCGTTTGCAGACCAGGGCTCACATACCCTGTGTTTAAATATTTACAAGGAGTGTATTAAACTAACAAGTAAAATATGGGGTGTCCTCCACAAATACACACACACACACACTCTGAGTAATTATAAAGACAGTGTTTATTAAAATACATTTCGTTTTCAAAATTAAGCTACGAGCTGTTAAAGTGTGTATACGTTTTGGGGGAACACCATGTGTATTCTATTCTCCTGCGTAACAACCTGGTAGGCCAGGTGTGTGTGCAGAGTCCTGGGTACCTTGGACAAGGTCTAGAGGTAGGAAGGGAACAGAGGCTCTTGAAGTACATGTCCCTTGGCCCTGGAGATTTTTCACCCCTTGGGAAGGAGAGCTAGGATGCTGCCCTCGGAAATGCAGAGCCCAGGGCAGGGCTTTTCTTGCCCGGTAGGAGTAAGGGTTCAAGGCTAGTACTACCTAAGGCCCCTACAGCGTTTATCTTAGGGACCAACTCCCAGGAACCTGTTTGTATGACTAGAACTTTCCGGGTAGGAGAAAATGGGCTTCATTTAATGTACACTATGGCATTAACTTTAAATAGCACTCCATCTGACCAACATTTTTAAGATTCCGCTATGTACTGTGTAAACCTAACAGTGTCCTCGCTAATTGTATGTCCTGTGATAAAAATGTTCTAGGTCGGTGCTGTCCAGGATGGCGACTAGGGGTGTCTGTCTAACACTGCAAACGAAGCTTGAGTGAGGTAAGAAGATAACTTCTCATTTTATTTGATTTTCATGAAAGTGCCCATCAGCAGATGAGTGGATTAAAAAAATGTGGTACATCTACACAATGGAATACTACGCTGCGGTAAAAAAGAAGGAGTTCTTACCATTTGCAACAACATGGATGGAGATGGAGAGCATTATGCTAAGTGAAATAAGCCAGGCAGAGAAAGATAAATATCACATGATCTCACTCATTTGTGGAATATAATGAACAACATAAACTGATGAACAAAAAACAGATCCAGAGACAGAGAAGCATCAATCAGAACGTCAAACCTCAGGGAAGGTAGGGGACAGTGGGGATAAGGGGAAGAGATCAACCAAAGGACTTATATGCATGCATATAAGCCTAATCAATGGACACAGATAACAGGGGGGTGGGGGCAGAATAGGGGGTGGGGGTAATGGGGGAATAAGGACA
Source organism: Eptesicus fuscus (assembly GCF_027574615.1). Lineage (NCBI taxonomy): Eukaryota > Metazoa > Chordata > Mammalia > Chiroptera > Vespertilionidae > Eptesicus > Eptesicus fuscus. The sequence continues at coordinate 105,241,881 of NC_072474.1, read as the reverse complement.
CATATGTAATATCTTAATCAATAAAGAAATTTTTAAAAAATGAAAAAAAAATGAACGTAAATTTGAATCTAAATAGCCAAGATGCCTAGTGGCTACCACGTTAAACATAGTAGGTCTGGGTACTGATGGATAGATGAAAAAGTGGGAGACCATTAACCCCATCTATTTTCTTTATGAAGATAAAAGCCTCCTATTGTAGCAATATGGAGATTATAATAGCTACATATGTTACTATTGTCATGGCCACAAATTCTCATATGAACTTAGAATCTGTGACTATTTCCACAAAGTCTATCCTACCTAATAAAATAGTAATATGCAAATTGACCACACGTTCGCTACGCCCAAACCACGCCCCCCAGCCAAAGCCAATCCCACCAGCCAATCAGGAATCAGGGCGAGTATGCAAATTACCCAACAAAGATGGCGGTTAATTTGCATACACTGAGGGAGGGAGGAGTGAAGACTGAAGACAACTTAGAAGGAAGATGGAGGAAAAGCGGAAAGCAAGATGGCTGCCAGAGGGAAAGCCCGGGCGGGGCGGGGCGGGTGGCAGAGGCGCGCGGGTGCAGGCGCGGCGGCCGCACCCGCAACAGCAGCAGCAGCGGCCGCTTGCAGGATTTTTCCTGCAAATGGGCTACTAGTAGTTGAAATAAGCATGCATGTCCCTTTTGAACTTTGTTTACCAAATAACATCAACTTGGTACATAGCATCATTCTACTTCATAGGTGAGAAAATTATCTAAGTACAGAATTATCAGAAAAAGAGTTATCTCAGGTGTTACCATGACTCCAAAGAGAAATATGGAGGAAATGTGTTTTTTTTATATATATATGGGTAATTTCAGTCATTCTTGCATAGAGATCACTCACTCATACTCTCTTTGAAAATAAAAATCATTATAGATCACAACAGGTGGTATGTTTAAGCTGGAAAGAGCTTTAGGAAGTGTATCTTTCAGCACTGTAGTCCTTTGAATGCACACAACCCACAGTTATTATCATTCTGTACAAATGTGGGTTCATAAGGCACGATAAGGCACGGCAAGCAGTCCTTTCTACACGTACAGAGCTCTCAGAGGACAATACGGTCTGAAGTTTACTGTCACTTAGGCTGTGTCACACCAAACTCTTCACTTTAATTAAGCTACCCCAGCCCTGACAGCCTCTTGCAGGGCAGGTCTACCTACTGCTGCTCCTCCCTCAGGCGTCAAGAACATTACAGCATTTGAAGTTGTAGGACTTAGCAGGTCCTTTCTAAGTTTTTCTGTGTATGTGATGGCCCCACGTCCCGACACCCTATAGAAAACGTTTGAGAAGTTGCTGGTTAACCTTCTCCGTGTACACAGGCCAGTAAAGCTGTATTGCATCACCTGTTGCTGCAGGGATGGCAGATGGGCCACAGTCCAAAGCCTCTGGACGGCAGATCCCGTCTTGCTATGTTGTGTGAGGCTTGTGGGAGATCCCAGGGATACTCTCAGAGTTGCTTTGTGTTTCCTTCTAATACAGACATTGTATTCACTATGTGCATGAGTAGTCATGTAATAAATGTGTGTGTATATGCACATATGCCACCCTATATCTGAACATATTCTTTTATATGCTAGTGTTCTTTCTTCTCTCTACCAGACTTTGAGCTCCTGGAGGCTTTTCCCGGCCCCCTTCTTAAATGACTCCCTCCCACATTCAGTCAGCCCCTATTACGTTACTCTAGAATCTAGACCAATTATCTAGACTGAGTTTGGATAACATGACTTGTTCGGACCTGAAGATAGCAGCCTTTTTAAATGTATTCACATCTCCGTGTTGTGGGCCTCCCCCACTGCAATACCAGCTCTATGACGCTCTGTTCTTGTTTACTTTTTCTGGCAGACACTGTTGGATGCTGCCCAATGGCCATTCCTAAACGTTTTCTCCCTCGGAGACTGAAAAAGCTAATTACCCCCCAGCTTCCCTCCCAACAATCGGTGGCTATAACCTAGTTCTAGCCAAAAAGAAGCAAAGACTGCACTGTCCAATAGGGTAGACGCGATACATGTGTTTCAATTTCAATTTCAATTTCAATTAAATAAAACTAAAAATTCAGTTCCTTAGACACACTAGCCACACTTCCAGTGCTTGCTGGAAGATACTGTTTTAGACAGTACACATGATGGAACGGTTTCAACATCACAGAAAGTTCTATCATCAATACCCATCCAAGGGGAATTCTGCTGGGAAGCCTCAGGATAGAAGTTGTTTTTGTGATAAAAAGAGAATTGTACTAGTAAGAGATCTCTCTCGCCACCCAAAAATGAAACAGGTGTTTTGTGACCACAAGGCAAAAAGCCCAAAGGAAAATTCCAAATTATGAAGAGGAAATGTGAAGACAAAAACCATTTGGATCACTGGGGTCGTAGGTGAGCTGCCCATCGAGGCTCTGGACATATATATATATTTTTTTTTTATTGATTTTTTACAGAGAGGAAGGGAGAGGGATAGAGAGCTAGAAACATCAATGAGAGAGAAGCATCGGTCAGCTGCCTCCTGCACAACCCCTACTGGGGATGTGCCCGCAACCGAGGTACATGCCCTTGACCGGAATCGAACCTGGGACCCTTCAGTCCCCAGGCCGACACTCTATCCAGTGAGTCAAACCAGCCAGGGCTGGACTTATTTTTATTGATAGTTAATATTCTTTATTTTAAGCCACTGCTGCTGCAGTATTTGGGTGCCTAGAACAGTGTGCCTGGCACAGAGAAAGAAGTCCAAAGTGATTGTTGATTAACAAAATTTAAATCTTACTAACCGTTGTGTTCTAAACATCTAACCCAGTTCATATCCGTATGTTAGCCGGTAAGTAAAAGTGTTTTTGAATTAAATATTTTGGATAACTGGGCATAAACTCCCAGCTAAAATCAACTAACTTGAGAAGATTAACTAAAGTTTAGTCTTCTAGAAGCAAATGGAAATATGGAACTTCATGATGAAATTGATAGGAAAAAGAACAGCAATGTTTAGCACTTGAAATGTCTCAGCGACACTTCCAGGTACCCTTTTAATAAACAGAAATTCTCTGTGGGTTTGGGTGTATTTTTTTTCCAATCATTTAATGTTAATCTATTAATTGTGACAGCTTAAGTTTCTATTTTTAGTCATTACATAGTATGTGCGAGAGTGTGTGCTTGGTCATTATCCAGGACCCAGAGAGGAACAGCCATAGTGTCTCAAATAACCCCCGAGCCTCTGTAGACAGCTCAGCTTCTGTGCTGGCTGACTCCTTAGTAGAAATAGTGACCTTTGACATGCCACTAAATCTCACCTTTCACAATGAGAGTTTGAATTGGAACCAGCTTCCAAGAGCTTGGATTTTATCCCGAGGAACCATGAATTCTTCTTTTGTTTGTCTGCCGCTGCCAGACAATTCCTGAAATGTATCCCCGTGACAGTTAAATGCTCTTTTTAGGTGACCATATGTCCTTCTGAAGTGGCATATTCTTTACCCACTGCAATGTAATTATCATCCGTTGTAAATATAAAGAAGAAAAATTAGGCCAAAATTGGCCAGCAGGGCCATGTGGGGAATTACCTTGATGTTACTGTTGTCTCCAAGTACAGGACCAGGCATTTTAGCACAGAGATTGCAGAACAGGGAGGCTCACAGTCCAAATTAAGATGCTCCAATCACCTAGCTTATTATATACACTCAAAATATATGGTGAGAATCAGCAAAAGGTTAACCTACAATGGACAGGAAGCAACCAGATAACAGATCACACGATCCGAGTATTGAGTCACACCATGTTTTTATGAACTATCCAAGTTACTCCATCGGTCTGTGTCTCTTCTAACTCAGACACATCAAACTTCCCCACTGCTGGGTGTGGTTACAAGGACCGGAGTTGACATTTAAGCAAGATGGGTCAACAGGTTTAGGATATCTGGGGCCAACATCTCGCTTGCTCTATTAGAGAGATGCTGGGATAATTGTGCCTGTCCACAATTATCACACCTGATAACCAACTGTAAATGTTATTTGTGCTTCTTGGACAGAGGACGTGCTGAGCCAGATTAGATGTCACCCATGGGTAGCTGATGTTCAGCCCATTAATTATTGAGTGCCTCGTGTGCCATGCGCATACTTAGTGAATCACAAATATTTGCAATAGACTTTCTCCATCCTTTTCTACCTAGAAGTAATTTTTACCTTTGTCCCATCATTTTTATCTGCTTACCGCACATGTATTCTTTCTCTTTTATGTCTGCCATGTCTCACAAACCATTTGCCTCTCTACTTAATGTCATCTCTTCTTCCTTTTTTCTATTATTTTATAGCAAAATTGAATATTTTGAAGTTATACATTTAACACATCAGGTGGCAGATGAAACAACAGACTTTTGAGAAATTTAGAAATATAATCCATATCAGAAATATAGATGGCTTCCCCAAATAGCAGTATTTCCTGAGTATCTATTTCCCAAATATGATTAATCATATTATATCAGCTATCTATGCTATTATAAGTTTTAGTGCTATGTACCAACTAAAACTGTTAAAATCTATCAACCAATTAGTAACTTTTAATGATAGGCATAGCAGATAGGCCACTCATGAAATTTTTATCTAAATTAAAAAAACAAAACAAGCCTGGCCGGCATGACTCAGTGGTTGAGCATCAACCTATGAACCAGGGAGGTTAGGGTTCGATTCCCAGCCAGGGCACATACCCGGTTGTGGGCTCAGTCCCCAGAGGAGGACATGCAGGAGGCATCCAATCAACAATTCTCATTGATATTTCTATCTTTCTCTCTCTCCTTTCCCCTCTGAAATTAATAAAAATATATTAAAACAGTGCTTAAAAATAAAACAGTAGCTTTTCTTTCTTCGTGTCAATTAACATCAAAATCCATTTTTTGAGCTGAACAGAATGGAAGTATATTTGAAATTATACCTGTTACAACGAAGTAATTACCACTTTGAGTCAATCTCTGAATCAGTATGTTAATAAAACATTGACTCTCTTATTAAATTTCTATAATATATATTTTTAAAAATATGTTTTTATTGATTTCAGAGAGGAAGGAAGAGGGAAAGAGAGACAGAAACATCCATGATGAGAGAGAATCATGGATCGGCTGCCTCCTGCAAGTCCTCCACTGGGGATCGAGCCCACAACCCAGGCATGTGCCCTTGACCAGAATCAAACCTGGGACCTTTCAGTATGCAGGCCGACGCTCTATCCACTGAGCCAATCCAGCTAGGGCTCGATAATATATTTTTAACACCCTCATGTATCACTTAGAAGCCTCAAACATTATTAAATCATAACTTGGTTACATAAACTTCATCGAATTTTTAAATTTGAATTTGGTTATATTATATTATTCAGATTACATGGATTTTGGATAATAGGATTGTTTTAGTTTATATTTCAACAAATCACAGTGCATGCATAGCTGTCTGTAACTTTATCGAATGCTAAAATATAAAGGAGTGTGCTAAAGTAGGAAAAAGCATTGCGTTTTGCAGTTGGGATGTCTGGATTAATGTACTGACTAACTTTAGATGGGTCACCTTGGGCAAGTTACTTAACTTCTTAGTGCCTAGGTTTCTTCATTTGTTGTGGGATTTAAAATTTAATTCAATTTAATATGGTAGCATCAGAAGCATCAAGTACATGATTTGCACACAATAGGTGCCTATTGAAAGTTAGTTGAACTTGAATCTAGCTCATTGTCTCATATTCCAGACAATGAAGCTGAAACCTAATGAGGCTAAATGAATGTGTGTCAGGGTTATACCCTTGGTTCATGTGAAAGCCTGAACCAGAGAGCTGGGAAAACATTGCAGGAGTGATTGGTTCCCCTGTAAACCTGTAATCAGACTTTCTTTTTAACCTGGTCATGAGTTATGATGCGAACAAGTCACTCACTGAATATCTCTGTTTCCCTACCAGCAACATTGAGAGGCCAATAATCGCCCCTGCCATTCTGGTAACATTGGAAAGGTAAAGAAGTAATGCATGGAGTAAATCACTGGGGAAAACATCCTGTGTAATGCTAACCTGTCATTATAAACATTATAAATTACAAAAGCATGTCATCTGTAGTGACACTACATTACAATTATGAATATATCAGCTCCTTTCATCTCTAGATTTCTAAATTCCTCCACAAACAGTGCTGTGAACATTCTTAGCCAATTCCTCGACAGCTCTACTAGCAAGGCAAAACGGAGATTTGAAGCAATTATGCAGAAAATTCGGGAGGAATCACGTCTGTCCTCTCCACAGGGTCTGACTTGCATGTCCCATTTGTCCAGGTAATGACCCCAATTGTTCTCATTCCTTTGCAAGTGAACACCCATCACGATACAGATTAATACACGGACATTGTAAGTTCAGTTCAATACACCTGAGATGCTTCAGAGGTATGGTCCATGCAGGGAAAGCTTTTGTCTTGTTTATTACTGTGTCCCCAACCCTGAACAGTGCCTGGCGTGCAATAGGCCCTCCATAACTGTTTGTCCAATGGATAGATGAATGAAGGAATGAATGAAAGAACGAATGAGCCAAACAATGGATAATATTTCTCCATTTATTAAGGTGTCTCCTCGTGATAACGAATAACCACAATCTAATTGTTTTAAGGAAACTTAAGCAACACTTTTATTTATGAAGTCAACTCTTAGCTCAGTTCACTCTGCTTTGAAACTTCTCACATGTGCAACTTACCTCTTAGAACTATTTGAATATTTGTTGCTCTCACTGCTAGAGTCTGCTCTGAATCTGGCAAAGTTACTCATCTAATTGAAGCCTGCTTGGCTGTAAAAAAAAAAAATCTATATATTAAGTTCTAAATCCACTTAATTAGCTTCCCTAATCTTCATTATATAAAACACAGTCCCTTCTGATGGGAATATATAATCAAAACAACCTGCCGGCAATTAATGGGGCAATGTGCAAGGTGGGGCAAAAATAGGCTTACAGTTGTTGGAATGGAAAATAATACAGTAATTAATAAATAATAAGACAATAATACACTTTGTGTTGCCTGTACTCACATCTGTGAACCTGCTTTTGCCCTGCCCTTTATAACGACTCTTAGGAGAGAGGGAGATTCTGTCTAGGGCTCTGACCAGTGCTGCGCCTAATCATTCCTTGAGGACCTCAGCGGTTATTGGTTCCTCAGCCCTCTAAGAATATTTTCTGCTTTTGTTCTTCTTTGCTTTGTGTACCCATCCTCTGCATCTCCTCCCCACAGTAAGACTGAAAAGAGGAGCGTTAAGGATCACTTATTTCTTAGGTCCCTCCTCATAACACCATGGAATTCTATCAAACTCCTATGTTTGTCAAAACTATTGCAGGCGCGCCCTAACTGGTTTGGCTCAGTGGATAGAGCGTCGGCCTGCAGACTGAGAGGTCCCAGGTTCGATTCTGGTCAAGGGCATGTACCTTGGTTGCAGGCACATCCCCTGTAGGGGGTGTGCAGGAGGCAGCTGATCGATGTTTCTCTCTAATTGATGTTTCTAACTCTCTATCCCTCTCCCTTCCTCTCTGTAAAAAATCAATAAAATGTATTTTTTTAAAAAACTATTGCAGGTGAAAGTGACAGAAGCACAACTCCAGCTTAAACACAAAGGGAATATAGGATTGGTTCCTGTGAATGGGAAGGTGCTTCAGGCATAGCTGGCTGGACCTGGAAGCTGAAGCGATATCCCCAGGTCTTTCACTTGCCATCTCTTCTCCCTTGGTTGGCATTGTTCTCTGGCCAGAACCACTCACCGGGTAACTAAAGAGTCATTGGTAGCTCCACCATCATCTTCATATTGTAAAATCCCAGCAAAACCAGAGTCCTCTCTCCCATTGTTCCCAATGGGGGCTATGACTGGCCTGCCTTGGGTTACAATCCTGAAGGAGGAGTGGGGGAATGAAGTCCTTTGACTGATCTGGCCTGGGTTGAAAATACACCTGTTGGAACAAGTGTAGGATAGGGTGAGTTCACCAAATACATAACTGATGACAGAAAAAACTGTTTACTATGCTATCTTTACCTCTAATAGTATATCAGTTAAACAAAAAAAGAAGAAGAAGGAAGTAAATGTCCCAAAATGTTCATCACAGTTGTTTCTGGATGGGAGGCCTGCAGGCAAATTTTAATGGCATATATAATAAAAGGGTAATATGCAAATTGACCCTAATGGTGGAACGACCAGAACAACTGCTCAACCAGTCACTATGAGGCGCACTGACCACCTCTTGGTCCCTCCCTCCAGCCGGCAGGCTCTGATCGCCTGATGGCAAATGGGGAACTGGGGATGGGTGGGTAGGGGGGCAGGGCAGCCAGGGAAGATGGCCCTGAATACAGGCCAGGCCTAGGGACCGTACCCGTGCACAAATTTCGTGCGCTGGGCCTCTAGTGTGTGTGTGTGTATATATATACACACACATACACACACACACATACATACACACACACATATACATATATTTGTGTGTGTATATACGTGTATGTGTGTGTGTGTGTGTGTGTGTGTGTGTGTGTATATATATATATATATATATATATATATATATATTCTCACTGGAGGATATTTTCCATTGATTTTTGGGCGAGAAGAAAGGAGAGAGAGACACAAACACATCTGTGAGAGAGAGTAACATCTATCAGTTGCCTCCTGTCTGACCCGACTAAGGGTCAAACCCGCAGCCTAGGTATTTGCCTTGAAGAGGAATCAAACCTACAACCATTTTGGTCTTCAGGATGGCACACAACCAACTGAGCAACCCAGCCAAGGTCTTTATATTTTTTGGTTTTTGTTATTTTTTAGAGTGCACATATATTACTAATATAATTTTAAAGATATGGATTATTTTCAGTATTCCTTTTATTGAACAAATGAATGAATGTTATTGCTGAGTTTACTGTGCGTAAAGTACTTTTCTCAGTGCTGAGAGCCATTAAATGAATAAAAAGGGCTTTGTCACTACCTTCAAGATATTTGTTGTCAGATGGGGAGGACATTCATTTAATTGCTGCTGTGAAGGTCTTTAAATTCTTTCAGCAAAGGATAATTTCTATTTAAAAGTTACCAGCTGCCGAAACCAGTTTGGCTCAGTGGATAGAGCGTCAGCCTGCGGACTCAAGGGTCCCAGGTTCGATTCCGGTCAAGGGCATGTACCTTGGTTGCGGGCACATCCCCAGTAGGGGTTGTGCAAGAGGCAGCTGATCGATGTTTCTCTCTCATCGATGTTTCTAACTCTCTATCCCTCTCTCTTCCTCTCTGTAAAAAATCAATAAAATATATTTTAAAAAAATTTAAAAAAATAAAAGTTACCAGCTATTATTGCTCACTGCTTATCAGCAGATTTCTCTCTTTCATAACAGAGAGAACAAAAATTTAAATATTTAAAAATCATAAAGTATGTTTTAAAATCATATTTATATGCATACCTATAATCATATAGGTGTATATGTGTGTACACATATATACCACAACAAGACACAAAGCTCAAATATATTAATCTTATCTCATAAAATTTTATATTCTGCCTGAACATATCATGTAAAACAAAATCAAAAGTCAAGTTGCTAAAAAGAACTTTGAAGTATATAAGGTGGAGGAATATTTTATTATTATTATTATTATATGAAAAAAATAAATCAGTAAGAAAACATTCAACAGGTGAAATGTATGCATAGCTATTTCCCAGAAAGAGAAAAATGAAAGGTGTGAAATATGAAGGGATGCTCAGCCTCACTAGTAATTAAAGAAATGCCAGTAAACAAACACACCCACAAAAATCAAGATGCTAATTTGCACCCATCACATTAGAAAAAATTAAACAGATAATATTCTTCTATGTAGTTGGAGGCCATAGAAATAGATAAATTTTTTTTTGCTTTTCCCCCAGCTTTATTGAGATATAATCAACATATAGCATTGTGTAAGTTTAAGGTGTACAGCCTTTTTATTTGATGCGTTTAAAAATTGCAAAATGATTACCACTGATTGTTAGTTACACTTCCATCCTGGAACATAGTTATCATTTCCTTTTTATTGTGGTGAGAATATTTAAAATGTACTATCTTAGCAATATTCAAGTGCATGGTATATTACTAGCTATAATCACCATGCTGTAAATTAGGAATACAGCTTTTTTGTAGAAAAACTTGGTATCATCTTTCAAAAATACTAACAGGAAACACCCTTTGATATAGCAACTTCATGGAACTTGGGCGCATGTTTCTTGTAATGCCAAAAAACTGGAAATAACATATATGTCTATTCACAAGTTGAAGAAAGAGAATGAGTTTGAAGAATTATGTTAAACCACAGAGGGATGACACGTCACCTCGAGTGAAGAGTTGAGGATCCCTTTGTGCTGTGATGACCTTCTAGCTAAGTGAAGAGAGAGCTACAGTAGATCCTCATTTTTACAAATAAATGTGTGTGTCAGGGGAGAGGAGTGTATTTGTATTATGTGTATACCAGAGGCCTGGTGCACCATTTCGTGCACGGGTGGGATCTGGCCGGCCCACCCCGATGGGGGCCCATTGGGCTGGGCTGATGGCGGGGAGGGGCCACAGGTGGTTGGCAGGCTGGTCCCACCCCAGATCGGGGTGTTGGGGGCCAATCGGGCCTGGATCAGGCTGGTTGGCTGCCCCAGTGCACGTCATAACCACCAGTCATTCCAGTCATTCTGGTCGTTCCGCTGTTCCAGTCACTAGGCTTTTATATATATATATATACATATATATATATATATACATATACATATATATATATGGAGTACTTTTTGGAAGGATACAAAGAATCTTTATAATGGATACCTTACCTGGGAGAGGAATAAGCTGTGAGGAGACTTACATTTCATTGTGAACAATTTTTTAAATATACATTTTTATTGATTTTAGAGAGGAAGGGAGAAAGAGAGAGAGATAAAAACATCAATGATGACAGAGAATCATGGCTTGGCTGCCTCTTGCATGCCCCCTACTGGGCATGGAGCCTGCTACCCAGGTATGTCCCTGACTAGGAATCAAACCGTGATCTCCTAGTTCATAGGTTGATGCTCAAACAGTGAGCCACACCGCCAGGGATGTGTGCCATTTTTTTTATATTTGATTTTGAAATAAATTCTACACATACATATATTTACTTTGTAAGAAACAAAATGATTTAAAAATAGACTGAGAGCAAAAATTGTAAATCTATTTTTCAATGTTTGCCATCAGTAGACAGCAAATCATCAGAGTAGATTTGTTCCAAGAAGAATCTCTTGAAGGAAGCCTCTAAATTATCTAAGTGTAAAAAACATGACTATGTAACCATAAAAAACTATAAAGCAAGAAAGTATCTATTGCCCTAAGGAAGTCCTTTGAACCAAAACTGCTCTTTTTAATACCCCTTTAAATGTAGATCAGGTCACTGGGGAAAAGGTGAATCAATTTGCTTAGCAACCAAGGAGTTTCCTGGGAGCTTAGAGATGGAAACTACAGATGAGGGCCCTTCTGAGGCTCAATGGCTTTCCCTGTCTGATAGACTTAAGTGGTCTTGAGGGAGTTCTGTCGTAAGTAACATTTTAGCTGAGCATAGAAAGAGAGAGTTGCCCCTGGAAGGCTCCTGCAACTGGAAAGAAAATAGAAGATTTGGGGAAATGATAAAAGACCAATTTGTCAGGGATTCAGATGGAAGGGCATTGTGCCATCCATGGAGACTGGTGAGGGAGGCAATGGTAAGATCTGGCAGGGGTGTGTCTTTGTTCATTCAGAACGTCGTTTTTCACCTTAATTACAGTTGGAAGCCATTGAAGGGTTGAAAGCAGAGGGAAGACACAATAGAAGTTGCTGTTTTATGCACTTCTTTTGGCTCCTGGGTGGGAATTGGAGGGAGATGGAGAGGGGACTGCACAAGAATAGATTCTATGAAACAATGCGGAGTTTCTAGCCAGAGAGGAGAGATTGTAGCTTAAGCTATGATGGTGGGAATAGGGATGAAGAGAAGTGGGTATATATGAATGATGCGATAGTTAAGAAACTACAAAACTCCTTTTTGTGGTTGTTTGGAGAGAGGGAGATGTTGAAGATGCCCCCCAGTTTTTTGACTTGGTTGGGTGCCAGAGGATGTTGTTCATCAAGGAGTCCCTAGAGGAAGAGCAGCTCGCATGGGAGGGTCATGCGTGCTGCTGGGGCATGTTGAGACCCAGGTCCATTTGAAGCATTCAGTGGTGGTGTTGAATAGCTCCATGTGTTAGAGTCTGCAGTTTGCAGCAAGGGCTGGGATATTTTATTTTATTTTATTGTCAGAGCATATAAATTGTCTTTGAAGCATAGGTGAGGGTGAGATTTTCTAAGTAAAAATATATATATATATATGTGTGTGTGTGTGTGTGTGTGTGTGTGTGTATAATAAAAGTGAGAAAGGAAAAGAGATTTGCTAGCATCTATGCTAAAGAAATTAAAATTTTAAACTTTGGGAGAGAAGAAGGCATCTGAGAAGGAGTTGGCAGCAGAGGAAGAGGAACAAAAGGAAGAATAAAACCTGAGTGTGGCATTTCAAAAACGAATAATGTAATAATTCATGACTGGTGATAAATCTCTATCATTATTTAATTTCTTGTTTTATGGTTAATGAGATTACTTAGTGACAAGGAAGATCTGAAGAAATCTTTCTTTACCGCAAACAATATCTATTTTATATCAACCCTTCTCAAATAGCCTCTGGAACAACAGAGGAAGTGAACGCCGATTTAAACTGCAAAGGAACAAAACCCACTAACACTCGGGCACACAATCACCTGCCCTGCATACCGCACCCATCTGCCCTCCAGCCCGGCCCCTCCATGGAGCTGACGGAATCCGTTACCGCTGGTGGCACAGCTTTTTCTGACATGGCTTCTGAGTTTTACTTATAAGCATAGAAACTCCAGCTGACTTCTCCTCAGCTGTTGCAGGAATCAAGGGAGAAGGATTGTTTTCTTTTCTTTGTGTCTCCACTCAGTTTTTAGGAGACAGAGCTGAAAACTCCCGCCAGATGCCCCAGAGGGAGCGTTTCTAAGGGTCCCATTGTCACTGAGTCAGAAGGAAAGAATACCTTACCAAGAAGTCATTGAGCCAGAGCTATCTTTTGCCCATTTATGTCTTTTAAAGATAAATATCTAGTCTAGTCCTTTACAAAGTCTCCAGCAAAATTTTGTCCTTTGGCAAAATAGGTAAATATATGGGGCTGACTTGCAGAAAAAGTGTTTGGTTTGTTTTCTTTGTTTTCTTCTGTTTGTCTTCAGAATGTTAAGCAGGGTTAGGTCTTCTTCTATAAAGGGCCAAATGGTAAATATTTCAGCCTTTGCTGGCTAGGGAGTCTCTGTTGCAACTACTGTGGTCAAAGTAGTGATACATTAATTAGTGAGCGCCACCATCTTACAGTTAAACTTCATAAATGAAAACTGAAGTTGGCATTTCATGTAATATTCATGTGTCATGTAAACCTAAGGAAAGTTTGGAATATTTTTCTTTACTTCAAGGGTAGTCAGAACATATTATATTTCATGTAATATTCATGTGTCATGAAGTGTTATTCTTTTGATTTCCCTCGCCCCATTTAAAAATACAAAAACCAGCCCTAGCTGGTTTGGCTCAGTGGACTGCGGACTGAAGGGTCCCAGTTTCGATTCCGGTCAAGGGCACATGCCCAGGTTTCGGGCTCCATCCCCAGTAGGGGGTGTGTAGGAGACAGCCAGTCAATGATTCTCTCTCATCATTAATGTTTCTATCTCTCTCTCTCCCCTCACCTTTCCTTTCTGAAATCAATACAAATATTTATAAAAAAATACAAAAACCATCTTAGCTCATAAAAACAGATGGAAGACTGACTTGTGCTTTAGAAGCAGGTCTTAACTTGAATTGTCACCTCCCTCTTTCCTCCACCCAATGATTAATTCAGAAAATTCAATTTCAGTTGTTGAAAATGAAAATGTTAAACCCTGGGGGACAAAACAATCTGGCAAACATTGGAGTCCAGTTCTTTTAACATTCTTATTTACGGCAATCTTCGTAGTCTGCACCATCCCGGGATGGCCATTTGCCTGGAGTTGATAAGACATAATGGTGACAGCTCAGATAAGGATTCCAACTACAAATTCTCACCACTCACGCTGAGTTTGAATCAGAACTATTGTCAGGAAGAATGGCGTCTATCAATCAATGTGTTGCTAAAACCAGCACAGAGCTGATTGTTGAAGCAGATGTTTGAAATGAAATTATAAGCACTTTGAGCCATTTTGGGAGGGAGTCTAACCCAAAAAGTTCTCTTGATATCAGCCTGCAAAATCAATATGAATTTTTGAAATGAAGTTTGAATGTTTCCTGAGCCCTTAGCTGGAAGTGACCTTGGACCAATGATGTCAAGCAGGCTGGAATGTGGTACAACTCTTTTTACAAGTGGTACAAGTCTTTTATTATCTGTGTGTGTCCCAGCCTACCAGACATAAATTTAAGCAATGAGGTCATACAAATTTCTTCTGAATGTTTTATACCCAAGATGACCCCCTTTCAGAAAAACAATGCTATTTTTCTATACAATGCATCCGTTATATAGAACTAACCCATGTGATGACTTGGGACCAAGCTTTTCTTTCATATTCCCAATATTTACCTAATTTGAGACACAATAAAAGAAGGGGTGGTGGTATTCTACGAAGGTAATTCTGAAATAAGATCAGCCAAAAGACATGAACATTTAGAGGCCCTCAGGCTTTGATAACAAGAACACAATAAAAATATGAAATTCCAAGGCTTTCCAAGAAAAATTCTCAAAATTGAGTTTCAGACTAGTAACCAGAATCCGGAAGCAAAGAAAATTCCTTGCTGACAAGTATGCTAGGATAGCCTCTTCCCAAGAAAACTCTTCCTCAGCAACTGCAAACTGCCCATTGCTCAACCTCCTTTAGTGACAGACACTCTACTTAAGAAATTTAAGGCATAGCAACCCCTAGCACCTGACACTGAAAAGGCTAATTGGAAACAGGATGGATTTTTATCCACTCAAATGAGCTTTGGAGACACCCAGCCTGGACTCTCCTCATCTTTGCCTGGAAATTAGTCCACAGCTCTGTAAAATTATACAGAGGAAAGGAAAGCTTAAAGCTCTCCTCTGTAAATATTGACGCTCTTTGTTCTATCCTTTCTAACCCCCTCACCCGCCACCACACAAATAAAAAGAGAACACAACTCTCCCTATCAGATATTCTTCCTGAGTTTCCAATTTGGGATGATCTGAGTTTTTGTTTTTAATGTTTTTATTGGTGAGAGAGAGAGAGAGAGAGAGAGAGAGAGAGAGAGAGAGATCCATCTGCTGCCTCCTGAACACCCTCTTTTGGGATTTGATCCCACAACCCCAGGCATGTGCCTGACCAGGCATGGAACCTGAGACCTCCTGGTACATGGGTCAATGCTCAACCAACTAAGTCACACTGGCCAGACAGGATGAGCTGAGTTTTTATTTTATTACGAGTAAACTATTTTATAGTTTCCTTATACAAGGAAAGGACAGAGTTGGCCCTTATTTGGAGGCTCCTTATTTGGAGTGTGCTTTTTTAGGAAAGTCAAGACCGGGCACCCAAGGAACAGAGGAAATTCAGGGATTTGGAAGCATGCTCTGACTATTGGGGAGATTGAGAGATTAGGCAAGATAAGTACAGAACAGATGGTCAGATAATAGGGAAGTTACAGCCTATCAAAGGAGGCGGGGGGAGGGGTTGCCAAGGCTAAAAGCTTGGTGAGTCAGGTAAGGCGACTCAAAGAGGCTGCTGTGGGAGACATTCACATTATCTATTCTAGGATATTCCTTCACGGGAGGCTTTAGAGTGAGTTGGTCCAAGAATGAGTGGGGGGTCCCACCTCAGGGGTTAGTTCTCCCATGATTTCAGAGGCTGACTATTCCAGGTGACTTAGACCCCGAACTGAAATGCCAACAACCTAAGGAAAGTTTGGAATATTTTTCTTTACTTCAAGGGTAGTCAGAACATATATTGCCTGATTCTTATCTTGTCTAGGGGTGAGCACTAGCTATATTGATATGGTCGCTTGAGGAAGTGACATGGAAATTTAACTTTTCAGATTTGTTTTTTTTTTTACTCATATAACTGATATAGCAAAATGACTTAGGACCTCCCAAATGTCTCTGCAATTCATCATCTGTTGAGACCAGAAATATAGTGTAGAAATATGGGCTTAAAGCTAAGAAGTGGGAGCCAGGAGTGTTACTGTATCTGATGCCCCTCTCTGACGGAATTGTGGACCTGCAGGAATGGAGGATCTCCACTAACACATGGGACTAGGTCAACCTGGTGCCAGGTGCTCCACTTTGGTTAGCCTACAAGATCTGTATAACAGCTTTTTGAACAGCATTGTGAGTAAGTAAGAGAGAGAGAGAGAGAGAGAGAGAGAGAGAGAGAGAGAGAGAGAGAGAGAAAGGGAGAGAATGAATGGATATGGTCCTCAGGATCTTCCAGGGAAAAAATGATTTAGGACCTCCCAAATGTCTCTGCAAGGATTCAAATCCACATTCAGTTCCTGCCTCCAAAACCCAAGGAGCTCTTTCTAGCAAACCTGGACCCTCTCATCTGAAAAGAAAATAGACCGGCAACAAACCAAAAGCAGAACAATAATGCAGATGAGTTCACTTTACACTTTTTGCCTACAAGCTCTTATTGCTGTATAACCATCCCTACATTATCTTCTAGATTGTTAACGTGCTTATGCTAAATAAACCCACTCTTAGCTTTTCTTGCAATTTATGTCTGCCACTTAACAAAATAAGGAGAATATATTTACTGTTAAAATAAAAAATAGCAACATAGAATTTCCTTCAGTTTCCTGGCATCCACTCCTTTCTTCAGACCAAATAGTGGTGCCTAGATTCCATCTGCAAATTCCTTCAGCTTCTGAGGATGTAATTTGCTTGGAGTTAGGGACTAAAATTCACTTAAAGTGGTTATGTGCCCTTTTTACTATCTTCTCAACTATCTTGGGCTCTAATTCCTTTTTAAATTGGACCTTTCCAACTTGAAGGAGAGCAAATAGAAAAATTTTCATGTTCTATCACCTGTTAACATTATAGTATTTAAACTCTAGGCCTATCCCATCATTTTGTCTTGCTCCAAACAGTTGACAGATCCCTTTCTGTCATCTTTAATGTCTTTAGATACCTAATTCACTTAGCATTTTACCTTCCTGACTATTCTTAGAGGTTCTTCTGATTCCTTTATATTCACCTGCCAGTCTGAAAACCTTACATCCTACAACTGATGCAACTGGAATTCCACGCAGGGCCATATATTATACCATTTCACCCCTTTTCAACATATGGTGTTTGTATTGAAGGGCAATTGGAATCAAATTGTTCGTTTCCATAAAAAAATGAGTTGGCTTTTCTGACACTTTGATGAAATGCTGTTTCTTTAAATAGCCATACATTTGGATGTTCTATCAAAACAACCAATAAGATTGATTGCAGGGTTGGTTTTTACGCTTTTAATTGGGTTGCTTTCCTAACTACTGCAAATTCTTTAGATGTGAAAGCTGTTGATTTTGCTGGATAATGTTAGCAGTATTAGAGGGTAGTTATCCAAATTTTGGTGCATTTTAAGGAATTTGGTCTGCATCGCCCTTCCAGCACAAAATTGATGCTCCTGACCCGCCATTAGGAGGACACAGAGCTTGAGTTATTTCCCCTGCGCTGGTGATGGATGGTGCTGTCCGAGTCGCTGACACTCTCTTCCACGTTACCCATTGTGACTAATCGCGCACATTTGCAAGATGATTAGCCAAGGTTAGGGGTACAGTCTGTGATTATGAAACCAATTTTTTTCTTTATGTGAAAAATTACCAGCCTACAATGGCATTAAATTGTAATTTTGCTCCATATCTTAACCACTGGTAGGTTTTTAATAACAATTCATATTCCCATGGCTATTTATGTGTTGTTTGCGACGTAGTTCTTGACGAGAGCCCTGTCCCATCCTCATTTTTCTCCCATTAATGTCTACAGCTTTGAATATGCCAATTTTACCGCTACAGAACCAGAAGTTCATTTATGTATTTGACCCATTGAGTGCTTACTATGGATTAAGCTCTGTTCTTGTGCTGAGGATCTGGCCGTGGATAAATCAGGCCTTTTGTTGTAGTGACAGGAGAGGGGAGTGCATAAGGATACAACTGAAGATATAGGTAGGATGCTATAAATAGGGTGGGGTAAGGGATGGAGGGAAGATAGAAAGTGCCAGGGAGGGAAATTGTTGCTGCTTTATAAAGAGTCACTGGTAAGAAGACAATCCAGCAGAGAATAAAAGGAGTGAAGGAACCACAGGCTATCTGGAGCAAGGTCTTCCAAGCAGATGACTACAGCACATGCGTGTGAATACTCTGAAAAAGGAAGTTCAAAAACAGCCAGGGGGGCTGTGTAGATAGAAGTCGGGAGAGAGACTCGCAGAAGATGAGTCAGAGAGCTAGGAAGGGGCCTGATCAGGTAGGACCACGTGGCTATTGTAGGCTTTTGGGTTTTACTCCAGGTGAGACTGGAAGCCATTGGGTGATGTTATTTTTTTTTTATTTACTAATTTATTTTAAATATATTGTTTATTGATTTCAGAGAGAGGAAGGGAGAGAGAGAGTGACAGAAACATCAACAATGAGAGAGAATCATTGATTAGCTACCTCCTGCATGCCCCCCACTGGGGAGGGAGCCAGCAACCTGGGCATGTGCCCTGACCTGGAATCGAACTTTTACCTTCTGGTTCACAGGTCAACACTCAACCACTGAGCCATGGCAGCTGAGCATGAAAGGGGACAACTAAGATACTTTTGAAGTTGCTGTAATCTTTCTCAGGCTAATTTATCCAGTACTACTTTATATATATATATTTCTCCCATAAAGTTATTATAATAATGACATATTTTATATTTGTTAATGGCAAAGACATTTTCCTTAAAAAGTATTTTGATGTACATTACTTTAAATATGACCCCCAAATAGTGATTGTGCAAAATTCATTTGTATTAATTAAGCAAACTAGGAGTTGTAAGGAAATTGGTGGTTTGTATGTTAATTTCTGAACCAAATACAAAAAGTATAGTCGACTTTTTATTGCACAATTTATTTGACATTTGTAGTTGCCTCCCCAGTATGCAACCACCTCTTCTCATTAGACCCTGACTTTTATTTGGGACTTTTTGTGGTTTTAGGGAAGATAATAACTGCATCCACTACCTCTAGGAATAGAGCATAGGACCTAAACCAAGCCAGTTGGGACAATGTTCTCCTCAAGCTGCCATGGTTAGTTCAGGAGTTGGCACGTGACCACAGCTAGTATAACCAGAGAGAGGGAACTCTGGGAAAGCCAAGTCCTTCTTTTGCTTTGGATGGGATGACCCACTGATATGAAGTCTACAACTCTGGAAGTGATTTTATTTTATTAGTAAAGCCTGCTTGCAGGTAAGAAGGTCACATAGAGAAAGAAAGGGATGAGAGAATCACAGCAAGACTGAGATAAAGACATTACATTTTAATCAAACCATGCCTAAAGCCTGCCCCACGTCTTGGCCTGTCATTTAGAGCAGCCGGTAGATTTTCTTTATTACGTCAGTCACTTTGTGTTGAGTTGTCTTTTACTTGAAAAAACATTCTGATATATTCATATGAATGTCTGGCAGAGTGGATAAGATTGACTATAAGGAATATGTTTCGGTAACTTTATTTGAATATACATGTGTTTGACCCATAGTATTCAAAAATGAGTAATAAAAATCACATTAGAAAGTCTCAATTTCATAGACTACATAATCCGGTTTGCTCATCTGACTCTCTTGCTCAGTGTCCATTCTTTTTTAAAAAAATATATTTTATTGATTTTTTACAGAGAGGAAGGGAGAGGGATAGAGAGTCAGAAACATCGATGAGAGAGAAACACTGATCAGCTGCCTCCTGCACACCCTCCTACTGGGGATGTGCCCGCAGCCAAGGTACATGCCCCTGACCGGAATTGAACCTGGGATCCTTCAGTCCATAGGCCAATGTTCTATCCACTGAGCCAAACTGGTTAGGGCTCAGTGTCCATTCTTGCTTCTTTGTTGGGAAGAATCACCCAACTTAAGAGGAGGGGATTTCAGAGTTGGCCTCATTTTATCACTTAGGATATGTGATAACACAGATGCATCGACAGACATATCAGGAGCTCAAGTGAGCTGGGAAAGAGAGAGCTGAGCTGCCAGATGTCAGAGTAGCTGATTAAAGTAACAGGCCAAAAATAAAAGAGTTAAGTCTTCAATCATTTACTGAGGCGGTGTAAGCAAGAGGCTAAAACTGGGGAAAATGCCATCTTCTCATGTTCCATTTGTCCCCATGAAATGGAGCACTGCTCCAAGATCAGAGATATTGGGTTTGTCTCACTGTTGAGGGGACCCCCCAACAAAAGACTCTGGCATCTCTATGCACCCCTAGTGGCAGGGGAAGGGTGAGGAATGGAAAAGTACTGGATGCTGAGAGTGGGGGACACTGTCTTCAAGGTTTTCCCTTTGGCCACATAAGAAGGCCTTGGCAGAGGCTCCTGAAGAAGACCTCGGCTGAAGGCCTCAGATAAAGAATCCTAGAATGTAGGAGCTTGGGCTAGGAGTGCAGATAAGCATAGGAGCATGGCCAGTGAGGGGGCCCGAGTCCTTGACTGCATCTCCCTTCAGAGGCTGCTAGGCACTGGCTGTGCCCCAAGCCTGGTGTGGGGAGGGCAGCTTTCCTGGGAGGCCTGCTGGGTACAGCCTTGGTAACTGGCTATGGTCAGACCTGAGAAATCATACATTGCTTTTTAACCAGGAGCCAGACCCCTCAAGGGGGCGGCAAATTATTTTTAAATTTTAAGGATCTGAGAGTTTTCATGAATACTTTTCAGTATGGTATGCGGGTGTGCGAGGTATCACTTGGATCAGAGTTAAATTATCCGTTGTTTGAATATTCCTGCATTTGTGGGTTTTATATTTCCATGGTGGAAACCTGTTGGTTCAAAGACTTTTAATTGGGTTGCAATTCACATGGCAAAAGTAAAGCTCAAGAGGAAAATGGGATGCTCTGTAATCAACAAAACTTGGTATCTACCCAGCTCTTCCAGGCTGCAAAGTCTGGTGTTCTTTCTCCTATTCCAAGTTGCTTCTTCCTTCATTCACCAAGTCTTTTTAGTCGTACATTCTGAAGCACCTCTGCTTTCTAATCTCTCCTTTCTGAACCCTTTATCCAGAACTTGAGTAACTCTCTCCTGGACTTAAAACTTTCTCTTAGCTTCTCTCCATCCTTAGTGCAGTTTATAGTTGTACTGTACCATGGTCATCCTTCTAAAAGAAAACAAAAACAAATTTAAAATCTCACAGAATAAAGAGATCTCTAATGATTTGCTCCCTGGACAACTCTGTGACTCCCTTATACAGCACCAATGTTTTATTTGGTGGACAAATATTGCAACATCTTTATAGATCCTAAATGCTTTGCCTAATAAGATAAAGTCTTCCAAAAATGAACATCGATGCTCCTTTCCAAATGACCTTTAGAAGTTTTCCAACTCACAACAAAAAGTTATTTCCCTACTCCTTGCTGAATGCCAGGACATCTCAACTTTCCTGAGGGTCATGCGGCCTCCTCTGCTGGTCACCAGACAAGTTTTAAAGGGATGGTGGGGGTCCTTAGGTTCACTGGCATAAAAAAATATAAACAAAAAAACAATCAAGCAAAACCTTTTAACTTTGATGTGTTAGGAAACTGCATGTGAGTTAAGCTATAGGATGGAGAATGAATAAACCCATGGTAAGATGATGAGTGTGTCTGTATGATACTAAAAAGCATCTTATATAATAAAAGCCTAATATGCAAATCGACCAAACAGTGGAATGACCAGTCACTATGATACTTACTGACCACCAGGGGGAAGACACTCAACGCAGGAGCTGCCCACAACCTGCAGGCCCCAGGCAGGTGCAGCAGGGCCCCCCCCCCATCACCACACTGGTCACCCTGCAGAGGGAGGCAACTGGCAGCGGTGGGGGGGAGGGGCCGGGGAGCAGGCGGCACCAGGCTGGCCAAGGCGGGTGCCAGTGGGGGCCCGCTAGTCACCCCACAGATCAGCCCTGATCACCAGCCAAGCCTAGGGACCTTACCCATGCACGAATTTCGTGCACCGGGCTTCTAGTAGGAAATAAATTGCTTTTAAAACAACATTGTTGCCCAGCTGGCATGTCTCAGTGGTTGAGTGTAGATCTATGAACCAAGAGGACATGGTTCAATTCCTGGTCAGGGCATATGCCTGGGTTGTGGGTTAGATCCCCAGTATGGGGTGTGCAGAAGGCAGCAGATCAATGATTCTCTTTCATCATTGATTTTTCTATCTCTCGCCCTCTCCTCTCCCTCCTCTCTGAAATTATTAAAATATATATTTTTTAAAAAACTAAGAAACATTTTTCTCACAGATTTTTAAGTTAAACATGATAAATTTAACTTTAGTGGTTAAGAACAAACTGTAGGCCAATGAATTGATACAGGTTTGGCCTGAAGGTAGGGTCATAAAAATTTTTTTAAATAACACTGTAAATCTTGTCCATGTTAAGATGGTAAATTATAGGTTATGTGCATTTTACCACAACATAAAAAAGAAAAAAAAAAGTCTTGCCTAATAGAAAAAGTCCAGATTTTAGAAGGAAGATAATGGAGCGTGGGAGAAAGGGAGAGTTGTATCAAACAAATTTTCTTTTTGGTTGAAAGACATTGTTTTGAATCTCATTTCCCATAACAATTATTCCAAATAGAGATATTTTAACCCTAAATATGTTTTATATTTCAAAATATGATTTTTAGAATTGGGAAATTCATCAATTCTGAAGCAATTAAGCAGTTGCTACAAAATGTGAAGTTGTATATTTGGGGCATTGTATATTTAATTTCATGCAAATTTTAAATATTTTATTGATTTTTTTTTACAGAGAGGAAAGGAGAGGGATAGAGAGTTAGAAACATTGATGAGAGAGAAACATCGATCATCTGCCTACTGCACACCTCCTACTGTGAATGTGCTCATAACCAAGGTACATGCCCTTGACCGGAATCAAACCTGGGACCCTTCGGTCCACAGGCCAACACTCTATCCACTGAGCCAAACCAGTTACGTCTCATGCAACATTTTAAAATGTTGCCCTAAAATTAGTAGTTTATGTGAAATGATTTGAAAAGGTAATCTGAAACATTTAAGAATGCATAGAGAAGTTTTTCCTGAACTTTCTTAGGTGTGTAGATGAATTTGCTAGGGCTGACATAACAGCACATCACAGTTTCGTGGCTTAAATGACAGAAATGTATTGACAGTTCTGGAGGCTGGAAATCCAAGATCAGGGTGTCAGCCGAGTTGGTCCCTTCTGAGGCCTCCCTCCTTGACTTGAAGATGGTACCTTCTCAGTGTCCACCAGTGTGTACACATCCTCGGTGTCTCTCTTATGAGTCCTAATCTCTTTTATAAGGACCTGTGAGATCGGATGGGGTCCCACCCACATGACCTCTTTAAAGGCTTTGCCTCCAATGTGTCTCCAAATACAGTCACATTCCAAGGTGCTGGGGATTAGGGCTTCAACATGTAAATTCTGGCAGGCCACAATTCAGCCCAACAGTATGATATACTTGTATAATATCCTACAGAATTTCGAGTTTTTGAAAGTGTAATTGTATTTTATTTTAAGAAACTCTGGTTAACCCTTTGCACTCGCTTGCTTTTTTTCTCAATTCCTTTATTCTACTTGGGATTTAATTTTTTAAATACCCCAGATTTTACAAAGCATGGCAGTAGAATAAAAAACTGGAGTTTCTTTTCATACAAACTTATTTATTTGGATTTTTTTTATATTTAAAATTATTGATACATTCAAAGAGTATAAAAAGAACTGCTACCGATGCTAACCGTGTCGAGTCACACTCGACATCTGAGTGCAAAAGGTTAATATTTTGTAGCATTCTTAATTGGCAAGTATGAATTTGTATGACATTTAAAAAGTAGCTGTTTATATACAGTGGCTTTGGTGTTCTACATTTGGTTTATTTCTAATTAAAATAAGAATGTATATACTGAGTGGCCAGATTATTATGATCTCTGAACACATAATAACCTGGCCACTCCATTTATATCCTATATAATAAAAGGCTAATATGCAAATTGTCCCCTCGACCAGGAGTTCGACCAGTAGGCAGGCCCGCCAACTGCCCATGTCCCCTCCCCCTGGCCAGGCTGGCCGGACCCCACCCATGCATGAATTCATGAACCGGGCCTCTAATGTATATATATTATATATATGCATTCACTGAGCCTCTAATATATATATATATATATATATATGAATTCAGAGATCATAATAATCTGGTCACTCAGTGTGTGTGTGTGTGTGTGTGTGTGTGTGTGTGTGTGTGTGTATATATTTGTAGGGTTGGGTAAAAGTAGGTTATAGTTGTGAGTATACGAAACAGTTTTTTTTTGTATTATTACTTACCTATTATTGTATTATTTATTTGTATTATAACTGTAATCCTATTTTTTCACACACACACACACACACACACACACGCACTCAGAAAGGGAAGTTATGTTACAGCCACTACTAAAACGGGTGCAAACAAAAATGCAAAAATGACCTTTCAGGTCTACGTTTAGAAGGGAGCAGTCTTGTCCCAACACTTGAGGGCCCTGAAGCAGAGGCACAATGCAGCCTCTCCACCACATTTAAGTCGTAAGTTAAGCCAACCAGCTGTTATGTAAAACGTGTCCTAATTGCCTACTCTGACAAGTACACTTCGACATTAAGAAACTCAAAAATATGTGTTAATGTTTTTCATATAAATGGTAAAAAATAGTAGACAACTCAACGTAATTATTAATTGGAGATATCTAGGTGTTATCTTGATGGAAGGACTACTGATAAAATAAAAATGCATTAATTATTATGTATTTATTCCATGAAATTTATTTCTCTTGCCTCCATTTCAGCAGTATCAGTAATTACATTATTATAATCATTATTTTTCCCTTGAGTTATAGTCTATTAAGAGACATTATATAAGAGATTAAACAATTCTATTGTATTCAAAATGAATACATTTCAATATATTATCACACAAAATAAATATAAAATATCAAAAAGTTAAAATAGCTTTCACAAATTTGGTTGTTTTTATTCTAGTTTATTCAAATAAAATAAAATAATAAACATTTTAACTAAAATTAATTAAAGTTGCAATTTATACTTTTTTGAAAATATAATTTTCATATTTAACACAGTTATAAATAAAACTGTTTACATTCCTTGTATTCACTGCCCATTACATTGCTAATGCAAGGATTGTTGTCAAGTTTCACATATATTACATCTCAAATTACATAATGCAAATTTGAGTGTAATATTAATTACTATTACACAATGTCCATCAGCTGCCATGTGCAATGTGGCAACTATGCTAATTGATTCCTGAGTGCCTCCTGAAGGACATCCTGGACCACTGCTAGGGAAGGATACTGGTGTTCATGCTGAGAGGAAGGCTCTGATAGGTGAGTTCTTAGAGTAGACCCTTCCTGCTCTCGGAAGCATCCAACATCATCAGCTTTGCAATCGCACATTTTCGTCTCTATCCCTACCAGCCAGGACACAAAGGAAGAGATGTGGAGAATACCTTCCTGGGCCCCGAACAGTGTTGGTGCTGTAACAAAAGTACCACCAACTGAGTGGCTTAACCAACAGAAATTCATTGCCTTACCGTTCTGGAGGCTAGAATTCCAAAAGCCACGTGTTGGCAGGGTTTGCTCCTTCTGGGGACTTGGAGGAGAAGGCGTTCCACACCTCTACCCTAGCTTCTGGTGGCTTTCTGGAAATCTCTGGTGTTCTTCAGCTCATACATGCATCTCCCTGAGGTTCACATGGAGTACTTACTGTGTGCATGGTGTCTGTCTCCAAATTTCCCCTTTTAATAAGACTAGTTGCATTAGATTAGGGCCCAGTCTAATGGCTTCATTTAACTTGGTTACCTCTGTAAGGATACTATCTTCTGATAAAGTCACAATCTCAGGGACTACAGGTTAGGACTTCAAGGTAGAAATGTGCATTGGGGCATAATTGAACCCACAGTAGCTATCTGTTTTTTAAAACCTTCATGTAGATAAAATAATAAACTTAAAAATGACATCTCCCTAATTGCAGTATTTTTATTTGTGGAATAAGGTTGAAATATAACTAATTCTTGCTTATTTGACTTTTCTTGTGTGAAGATAGAAAAATTCTAGATTAGACCTAACTACCATGTATTCCAAAACCCATTATTTTCTGCCATGGCTATGACAACCATTTCTATGAAGGTAAAGCCTTAATTATGAAATTCTAGGATGTCACATGTAGTAGTTGTGGGTTAATTAAGTAAGTTTTTTTGACATTAGGAAAGGAAAGGAAAAGAGAACAAAAAGGAAGTGGAAAAGTAGAGGAGAGAAGGAGAAAGAATAATCGCAGCAGACAGAGGAGAGAAAGAAGAGGAAGAGACAGTAATCCTGATAGATTAATTCTTCCCTGGTGATATGACTGTCAGAGACAAATGATAGAGAATTACCGTAGATTTTAAAGTCAGATTCAAACAAACCTCTACTATGTCTGTGTTCTGCATAGATAAGGCTTTTAAGATGATATATATATATATATATATATATATATATATATATATATTTCTTCTTTTTTTAGGTTTTAAGTAGCTATCAGAAAGGAGTCAAATCCTTTGCATCTGTTTCCAAGATTGACATATTTAACTACTCTGACATTAACCTAAATGTTTTATCTTCTTCCCCTATTAAACAAATTATATTTGAGCTTTTCAAGTAGATACCTAAATTTAGCAATAAAAACATAAGCTAAGTAAACACCAAATAATTATTAAGTCAATTTGGTTGGAAATTGAAACACTAGGGCAGTAACTTAATATTCTAATTATGAACAATTATATAACTAAGATAATTTTATTGTCCCAGTCATGTGTATGTAAGCTAATTATATGAACTAATCTGCTAACTAAGATGAATTGTCATTTATGGAACATTAATTTAAATGATTGTCCAAAGCATGACATTCTACAAAAAGTTGATTTCTTTATATAACTCCTTTAAGAGATGAAAATGCGTTAGACTATGTAAATTGACTTAATTTTAGAATTGTAGTTACTAGCTACTTGAAATGACTTAGAAATCATGTATTTCCTTACTCTGCTTTTAATAGATGCATTGAGTTGGTTTTATTCTTGTCATTTTGGGGCAATTGACATTACCTTCATAATAGGAAAGCATACATTTATTTAAAAGAATGTCTCTATTGAAAATGACATATTCAGAGGTTCACCAAGCTCAAGAGGCTAAGCTCAGCCCGGAAGGCGTACACATTTTGGGAATATATAAATGACTAATTTGCAAAACAATGGGTAAAGCTAAGATATGTATAATACATACTTTTAAAAATGTATAAACAATTAAAGTTGTCCCTGAAAATATCCCTTAGACCTCATAGATTTTTAGAAAATATAATTTGAAGCTCTAGGGCAATAACTCAGGGTAATAATAGGGTTCTGCACCTTACTGTAATTTTTAAGCTTACAATTTGACTCAAATTTTCATGCAGTAAATCTTATAGACCATTAAATTATTGTTTTCCCTTCTCATAGGCACATAAGAGTTTCCAGTTAGTAACTGCTTCTTGCTCGGGGATGAAGGATGAAGGAAGTCATGTAGTGTTGGGTATGTATTAGCTAATTTTGTTTCCTCTTCACAAAAGCCCAGTGATGTGAATAGAGCAAGGATGCTTTTCTAGGTTGTAGGTTCTGAAGGATCCCAAATCCACTTAAAGTTATTAGTGCATATATAGCCTGCTTATCATTTTTACAACAGGAAAACATGCCTCCTCTCCCCAGATTG
Source organism: Eptesicus fuscus (assembly GCF_027574615.1). Lineage (NCBI taxonomy): Eukaryota > Metazoa > Chordata > Mammalia > Chiroptera > Vespertilionidae > Eptesicus > Eptesicus fuscus. Next base: position 105,213,901 of record NC_072474.1, on the reverse strand, counting down.
CTGTTGGGGGTGGGTTCCTTGTGAATCCCAAAAGAGGAATTTTCTGAGACTTGCACGGGAGAATGTGATATAGTAGAAAGTTTTATTTCCATGGAATTACATCCTTGGGTTTCCAAAGTCCCATTAACCTTAGTCTAGTCGTAGAGAAGTGAGCTGGGGTTTCAGTAGAGCTAAAATCAGAGCCAGTGTTCAGAGTTTCCTTTCCACATTGTAGCCGGGTCCAGCACAGCATCAGGCTGGTTGCAGTTCAGTAGTCCATTGTGTGTGGGTCTGCATGGCCACGGGCCACACGGGGAAAATGCCAGGGAGCCAAGAGAGCACAAGAGTTCCAAGGGCCCTGAAAGCACAAGACAGTGAACTTCTTTGTTTAGGGGATTATGTATTCCCAAATGTTCATGCCCTTGCAGTAGTCATGCCCATTCTGACCAATAATCTCTGTTCCCAGGTATGATTGACAGAAAGCCCTTTCCTGAGCCCCCCAACTTTACTGGGCATGTGTCTATCTCCCCTTTGTTGGATTCCTGGGGAGTGTAAACTTGTAGCTGCCTGGTGAAGCTGCCCAAATGACATGCCTATAGTATCCTACCTACCATTATAATTAACATGATAACTAGCTAATTACAGTGAAATCACGATCTTACCCTTTATAGAACTAAAATTAGCTACTCTAGCATTCACATCTCAATAGGGTGTTTATATGTTTATTTTTCACTAATTTCCACATTTGTTTTAGTGAAGTGATTTACTCTGGTATCATGAGCCCAGTTTTATAAGGAGAGATTTCCATCTGAAGGTTTAGGGACTGTTTGTTATGGACTGAATTGTGTTCCTAAATTCATAACACCCAGTGTGACTGCACCTTTAAAGACATAATGAAGGTACAAGGAGGTTATAAGAGTGGGGCCCTAACCCATCATAAGAAGAAAAAGAGACACTAGGTATACAGATGCATAGAGTAAAAGCTATGTGAGGACATGGGGGAGAAGATGATCATTTGCAAGCTAAGGAGAGGCCTCAAAAGAAACCAAATCTGCAAACACTTTGATCTTGGACTTCTAGCCTCCTTTGGAATTGTGAGAAATAAATTTCTGTTGTTAAATGCACCCTCAGTATTTTGTAATAGTAGCCTTAGCAAACTAATACAGATACATTTTCAGAACATGACCATAATGCTGTGATTAGAAATACGGATTCTAAATGACGTACTGCCTGGGTTAAAAATCCCCATTTCACTCCTTACTAGTCGTGTGAATTTGTCTGTGCTTTGCCTGCCTGTGTTTTTCCTTCATGTTCTGGAAAGTGAATGTAATAGTAGTATGTGTCTTGTGTAGAGTTAAGAATATAAGTAAATTATATATGAGAATAGTTCCTGTCACATAGTAAGCTCCATGCAAGTGTTTGCTATTTTACTTCTTCTTTTTCTTTTCTTTCTTTCTTCTTTCTCTCCTTTTATTTTTGTAAGGAACAGAAAAGTACACAAATAAGCTCAAGTAAAGCTTGGAGTTTTTGTAAAAGCACAGATCACATGGATTAAAAAGTTTGATCAGTATAGCAGGGAGAGACTCTAAGGAAAATTGCCATTCACCATAGGTCTTGCTCAATGTATAAATTAACCTATAATTTTCCTTTTAGAGCTTTTGGAAAGGCATTGAAAGGTGAAAACAAAGTCCAGCTTTAGTTACAGACAACAAAATTTATACACTCAAAAATGTAACATTCAAGAGGTCCAGTATAGTACTAAAAATTCCTACACATTCCAGGAAGCAAGAAAATGTAATCCAAAAATAATTTTAAAAAATCAACAGCAACAAATACAGATATGACAGAGATGATTGACTTAGCAGACAAAACATTAAAACACTGTTATAATTATGTTCAAGTATTTAAAGATTGATGAGAACAGGAGACGAGAAATGGAAGATTTAAAAATGGATAATTTAGCCTTAGCTGGTTTGGCTCAGTGGATAGAGCATCGGCCTGGGGACTGAAGGGTCCCAGGTTCAATTCTGGTCCAGGGCATATGCCTGGATTGCGGGCTCCATCCCCAGTGGGGGGCATGCGGGAGACAGCCTATCAGTGTTTCTCTCTCATCATTGATGTTTCTATCTCTCCCTCCCTCTCCCTCCTTCTCCCTTCCTCTTTGAAATCAATAAAAAATCAAAATAAATAAATAAATAAATAAATGGAAAATTTAGAGATGAAATGCAAAAATCTCAGAAATGAAAATTTTACTGGATGAGATTAAAAGAAAAAAACTACAGAAAGAATGATCGGTGAACTTAAGATTTTACAATAGGATTCATAAAACATAAACCAAGTTAAACCGAAAAATATAATGAACACCGTCTTAGTGGCCAGTGGAAAAATATCAAGCGATCCAACCTCTACTAATTGGAATCTGATAAGGAGTGTGTGTGTGTGTGAATATGTGACAAAAAACATACCTGAAGAAATAATGGCTGAAATATTCCAAATAGGAGGAATAGTATAAACACACAGCTACAAAAACTCAGTGAGCCCAAAGGGAAAAAAAAAGTAACCTACCTCCATAATCAAATTGCAGGAACTAGTGAAAAAGAGGTAATTTTAAAAACAGTCTGAGAAAAAAAACCAAAAACGACATAGTCAATACAGTAGAAAAATGATAAGACTTATCAAAACCACGCCAGGCAAAAACAATGGATTTGCTTCTTTAGAGTGTTGGCAGAGATTTTCAACCTAGAAATCTATATCCAGTGAACATCTCCCTTCAAAAGTGAAGGCAGAATAAAAACTTTTGGGGGGTAACAAAAGCTGGAAAAAACTCATTATAGACAGACCCCAAACTATGAGAAATGTTAAATGGTATGTGGTAGAAATTTGAATAGACAAAAGAAACAAAAAGTACTAAAAGTAGTAAATATGTGGGTGAACACTCATTTTTCATTTTAAAATTTCTTTAAATATAATTAACTTATTAAACCAATAATAATAACTTATTGTGAGGTATAGAACATATCTGAAATTAATATATGACTCATGTATGCCAGCAATAGCACAAGATACAGAAGTGGGGAAATGGAAGTATATTATTGTAGGAGTCCTTCATGATACTTAAAGTGATTAATATTACTTGAATTAGGTTGTAGTAGAGATTCTTATTCTAAACTCTATAGCAATCAATAAAAATCAAAGAGATATTAGTGGTGATAAATGGAACACTAAAATATAGCCAATTCCAAATGAAGTTAGAAAAAAAATAAAATGAGTAAAGAACAGATGAATAAAATAAAGAAAAAATAACAAATCGCAAAGATGCACATACAAGCCAAACCACATTAATCTCCATTACTTATAAGTGTCCATTACATCTCAATTACAAGATAGAGATTGTCAGACTAGATATAAATTATATAATGTCTATAAGAAACTCAGTTTACATGTAAAGATATAGATAAATTTAAAGGAAAAGGATTAGAAAAGATATGCCATGCAAACACTAAGATTAGTAAGAAAGAGCAGCTCTGTTAATATAATATAAAATAGACTTTAAAATGAGTAATATTATCAAGCATTATCAGGGATAAAGAGTTAGGCTTTGCAATGATAGTAAAGTGATTCTTACATGAAAATGACATAAAATCCTCAATACATACATATCAATAACAGTGTTAAAGTACATGTAGCAAAAACTGTCAGAAATGAAAGGAAAAGTAGACAGATTCACAGTTATATCTGGAGGTTTCAGCTATCTGCTCCCAATAACTGGCAAAGCAAGTAGACAGAAAGTTGGTAAGGATATAGAAGACAAACTGTTAACCACTATTACCCAAATTAACCTAATGGGCATTTGTGGAAGATAATATCCAAGAAAATAAAAACACAAATTATTTTTAAATGCACACAAAATGTTCTCTAAAATGGATTACAAGCTGGTCTATAAAGAAGTGTCAATATATTTTAATGAATTAAAATCATACATTGAAGTATAAATAAAATATATATTTAGTCTTTGTCCTGGTTTTTGGCACATACTAGTAGATCCTTTGGAATCTCAGAACAATAAAAGTGTCTTTTATGTGCTAATGAGATGACTGTTGGTTGGGGGCTCCTAGACAGCTTCAGGATGGGTGCCAGTCACTAAAAGACCAAGGCATGATTAGAGGGTTAGAACTTTCAGCTCTACACCCCAAACCCCGAGAAGGGGAGAGGGGTGGGAAATTGGGCCACTCACCAACAGTTAGTGATTTAATCAATCATGTCAATGTAATGAAACCCCATAAAAACAAACAACACTAAATGTTGGGATTCAGAGAGCTTCCATGTTGGTGAACATATGGAAGTGCCATGAGGGTGGTGCACCAAGAGGGGGCATGCAAGCTCTGCACCCCTTCTGCTCACACCTTGCTTCATGCATTTTTTTTCTATTTTTGAGTTGTATTCTTTATAATAATCTGGTAATAGTAAGTAAATTGTTTCCCTGAGTTCTCTGAGACGTTATAGCAAAGAATTAAACCTGAGGAGGGGGTGTGGCAACCTCTGGTCAGTCAGAAGTCCAGAGGCATTTGTGATTGGCATCTGAAGCTGGGGAAGTTATGTGGGACTAAGCCCTTAACCTGTGAGGTCTGCACTAATTCTGGAGTGTCAGTGTCAGAATTGAATCAAATAGTAGGACATCCAGTGGGAGACTTAGAGAACTGGTTGGTTGTGGGGGGGTCGGGGGGAACCCACAGACACTTGGTGTCAGAAGTGTGAGTAAAGAGAGTTCATGTCTAATATTTTCTGTGACCACAAGAAAATTAAATTAGAAGCCAATAATAGGAGACATCTGGAAAATACCCCAAAATGGAAATTCAACCCATGAGTCAAAGAGTAAATTACAGAGAAATTAGAAAATATTTTGCATGGAATGGGAAAAGAAAAAAAAAGCATACCAAATTTTGTGAGATATAGGTAGCAGAGCATTCATAATGACTCATATAGTTACTAGGAAAATAGAAAGTTTAAAAACCAATGATTTAAGTTTTCACCATAATAACCTAGGAGAGAAGAACAAATTAAACCAAAAGTATGGAGAAAATAAATACTAAAGATATGAGTAAAAATCAATGAAAAATAATTTAAAAGCCAATGAAGATAAAAGTTGGTTATTTGGGAAAAAAAAACTGATAAAAATGATAAACTTCCAGCTACACTAATCAAGAAAAAAAGAGAGACAACCCAAAATATCAACATAAGGATATAGATGTTGAAACAAAAATAAAGGAATATTATGAATAACTTTATGCCAATAGACTAAACAACTATAACAAAAAAAATGGACAAATTCCTTGAATACATATTACCAAAACAGATTTAAAAGGAACAGGACACTTACTTGAGTTGATTTTATACTTAAATACCTTTATATCATAATATGATATAGTATCATATCATATCATCACACAATCCTATCTAATAAAAGAGTAATATGCAAATTAACCGTCACTCTGCAACAAAATGGTGACGCCCAGTCCTCTCAGCCCCACCAGAGTCCCCAGTCTCAGGGAGGGCTGCCGCTGAGAGCCGGCAGAGTAAGCAGCCTGGCGGAATGCTGCCCAGAGGCCCTCCTGACCCTTTATAAAAAACAAAAACAAATTCACTCCCCACAGAGTAATCCCACACACACAAACCTGCAGCCTGGGGTCTCAGCCTGCGAGGGGCGCGCGCCCTCACGGAGTTGATCCCCTCCCAGCAGTGGCAGCCTGGGGTCTCAGCCTGTGAGGGGCGCACGCCCCCTGGGAGCCGATCCCCTCCCAGCGGCAGCAGCCTGGGGTCTCAACCACTGAGTCACACCAGCCAGGCAGATATGGAGGAATCTTTAATGTTTCTTTTTAAAAATATATATTTTATTGATTTTTTACAGAGAGGAAGGGAAAGAGATAGAGAGCTAGAAACATCTATGAGAGAGAAACATCGATCAGCTGGCACTTGCACACTCCCCACTGGGTATGTGCCCCCAACCAAGGTACATGCCCTTGACCGGAATCGAACCTGGGATCCTTGAGTCTGCAGGCCAATGCTCCATCCACTGAGCCAAACCAGTTAGGGCTGTACAATATGTTAAATAAAATACCCTATCTAATAAAGAGGGAATATGCAGGGGAGTGCATTTGGAGGTGACCGGGCTGTCAGGGGAGGGCAGTTGGGGACGATTGGGCTGGCAGAGGAGCAGTTAGGCATCTATCAGGCTGGCAGGGGAGTGGTTATGGTGCAATCAGGCTGGCAAGTGAGCAGTTGGGAGCCAGCAGTCCCGGATTGTGAAAGGGATGTCTGACTGCCTGTTTAGGCCCGATCCCTGTGGGCCTAAACAGGCAGTCGGAAGTCCCCAGAGGGGTCCCAGATTGGAGAGGGTGCAGGTTGGTCTGAGGGACAACCCCCACCCCCCCAGTGCATGAATTTCATGCACCAGGCTTCTAGTACCTTATAAATAAATACTTCTAAAAAAAAAAAATCAATCTCCAGACTCAGTTTCTTCTCTGGTAAATACCTTCAAACATTTAAGAAATAAATAATTTCAATCTTACAAATAAAACTCTGATGAAAGAAGACAAGGGAATACTTTTTAACCCATTTTTTTAATTCAGCACTACCATGATACCAAAGCCACACAAGGTAGTCACAAGAAAGAAAGCTACATTCCAATCTCTAACATGAGCAAAGACAGGAATATTAAAATATGTATACTAGTATTAGCAAATTTAATCTAATAGTATACTAGTTTAAAAGTCCAGTATAGCCCGGCTGGTGTGGCTCAGTAGTTGAGCGTCAACCTATGAACCAGGAGGTCACAGTTCGATTCTCGGTCATAGTACATGACTGGGTTTCAGGCTCAAGACCCAAAAAGGGGCATGCAGGAGGCAGCCAATCAATGATTCTCTCTCATCATTAATGTTTCTCTCTCTTCATCTCTCTGAAATCAATAAAAATATATTTTAAGAAAAGTACAATATAGCATGATCCAAGAATGCCTGATTGATTCAATATTTTTTAAAAATCAATCAATATAGCAATAAAATAAAAGAGAAATACTGCACAATTATGTTATTAGATGTAGAAAACAAATTATGAAATACAATTATATGAGAAAAACATATTTCAGCAAATTTGAAATAGGAGTGAACTTCCTTAGCTTCATAGAAGGCATCTACAACAAAACCTACAGACATACTGACATGTATGATAAACATGTACACACACATACACACAAAACATATACACAAAATCTTAAGATTGGGAATAACATGACAATATACACTGACTATTTCAATTCAACGTACTACTAGAAGTATTAATCTATAAAATAAAAAGAAATAAAAGGCATTTAAATCAGAAAAGAAATATGAGTCTCATGTCATGATCCTAATATCATGATCAAATGGTAACTTGTAGGTACAAAGTCCTAGGAAATCTACCAAAAATTTTCTAGAGCTAATAAGTAAGTTTAGTAAATTCTCATGATACAAGTTAATTTACTAAAACCAATTTTATCTTTATACCAGTAAGAAAGACGCCTTGAATTGTGTTGGTGAACATACAATACAATATACAGATGATGTATTATAGAATTGTACATAAAACCTATATTTTATTAACTAACATCACCTCAATAAATTCAATAAAAAGGAAACTTATGTTGAGACAAAAAAAATATAAATCAAGTTGTTCAAATGCTAAAAAAAAAAAAAAGAACAGTTTGAAATTGAAATAAAAATACCATTTACAAAGCGTCTAGAATCATGTAAATCTTGGGGATATCTTTAACAAGTGAGTTTAGCTACTTGGTAGGATATAAGGTCAAGACACACAAAACAATTATATTTTTAAATATTAGCAATGAATAATTGAAAGAGAAAAATTTAAATCACTATTTGAAAAGTATCCTAAAACATGAAACATTTAGGCATAAATTTAATAAGTTACCTACAAGACCTGTGCAACAGAAGAACACTGCTGAGGGAAATTGTGGAATCCTACCTAATAAAATAGTAATATGCAAATTGACCGCACATTCGCTATGCCCAAGCCACGCCCACCAGCCAAAGCTACACCCACCAGCCAATCAGGGCAAGTATGCAAACTACCCAACAAAGATGGCGGTTAATTTGCATACGCTGAGAGAGGGAGGAGTGAAGACTGAAGACAACTTAGAAGGAAGAGGGAGGAAAAGCGGAAAGCAAGGTGGCTGCCAGAGGGAAAGCCCGGGCGGGGCGGAGCGGGGTGGAACGGGGTGGAGCGGGGCGGGCGGCAGTGGCGAGCGGGTGCAGGTGCGGTGGCCGCAAAGGCGGCGGCAGCAGCAGCGCACGTGGCCGCAACAGCCGCTTGCAGGATTTTCCTGCAAATGGGCTACTAGTACCTAAATAAATTAGGAGATGGACCGTATTCATGAGTTGGGAGGCTGGTGGTGTTGAGATGACAGTTCTTTTCAAATTGACCTCTAGTGTCAGTGCAATTACAATAAAAATCCCAGAAGAAGAGCCCGGCTGGCATGGCTCAGTGGTTGAGTGTTGACCTATGAACCAGGAGGTCATGGTTCTATTTCCAGTCAGGGCACATGCCTGGATTGGGGGCTTGATTCTCAGTGTGGGGTGTGCAGGAGGTAGCCAATCAATGATTCTCTTTCATCACTGATGTTTCTATCTCTCTCTCCCTCTCCCTTCTTCTCTGTAATCAATAAAAATATATATTTTTTAAAAATCCCAGAAGACTTATTTTTGTAGAAAGGAGCAAGTTGATACGAAAGATTATATAGAAAAGGAAAAAGTTAGAATAGTTCTCCTCCAAAAACTCTTTAAGAAGAAAAATATTGCAAAACTTATATTATCTGATGTGAATATTTACTATAGTGTGACAGAAATCAAGATAGTGTGGTATTGACATTAAGATGTAAAAATAGAATAATACAATAGAATAGACAGAAATATATCCACACTTATTTATGATCAATTAACTTTCAACAATTTGCCAAGTAATCAAGGGGAAAGAATAGTCTTCTCAATAAATGATGCTAGAATAATTGGATATCCATAGGGAAGAAATAAAACCCTACTTTTAACTCATACTATATATAAAAATTTACTAGAAATAAAATAAAATATAAAGACATCTATATAAATACAAATGAAACATTAAATATAAAGCTATAAAAGTAAAATTATAAGAGAAACTCTTCTTGGTCTTGAGATAGGCAAAATATTTTAGGTAAATGAGACACAAAAATCATGAAATATAGAAGAAAAATGAACTTCATAAAAATTTAAATTTTTTTGCTGTTGGAAAGACACTCTTAAGAAAAGAAAAAGGCAAGTCATAGACTTGGAGAGAAAAATATATATGATATATATGTATATACTAGTGGCCCGGTGCACAAAATTTGTGCATGGGTTGGGGGTCTCCTTCAGCCTGGCCTGCACCCTCTCCAATCTGGGATCCCTCTCACAATCCAGAACCACTGGCTCCTAAGTGCTCACCTGCCTTCCTGATACCCCTAATTGTTCTCCTACCTGACTGATGCCCCTAACTGCTCCCCTGCTGGCCTGATGGCCATAATTGCTCTCCCCTCCTGGCCTGATCCCCCTAAATGCCTATCTGCTGTCACTTGCCGGCCTGATCCCCCTATCTGCTCTCCCCTCCTGGCCTGATCCCCCTAACTGCCTATCTGCTCTCCCCTCCTGGTCTAAACCTCCTAACTGCCTATGTGCTCTTTCTTCCTCCCTGTGCCTTCAGACCCCAGTGCAGGAGTGCTGAGAGCTCTCCACCGAGGCCCCGCCTCCGTCCTGACACCCCTCCTCCAGGCCAGGTGGCACCACAGGCCTGCGCATGCTTCTGCTGGGGGGGGGGCAGCTGCTGTGGCCCATCCTGATGCCCCTCTCTGGGCCTGGTGGTGCTGCGGGCCTGTGTGTGCCTCTGCCAGGGAGGCTGCCCCCTGCAGCAGCCTCATGTTCCAGTGGCGCAAGTTCCCACCCCTGGCCCTGCCCAAAAGCTTCTGTGCATGCACAGCCTGGTCTTGACTGTGACACTGTTAAGACCAATTAGCATATTACCTCTTTATTATATAGTTATGTATTTGTGTGTATCTACACTAATAAAATAGAAAGATGCAAATTGAACGTACCTTTGCAACACCAGCCAATCAGGAGCGAGTATGCAAATTAACCCAACAAAGATGGCGGGTTAATTTGCATATGCAGGCACCAAGCAGCCGGGGGTGGGTGGAACGCCATGGCGACAACACAGGCGTTCCACCCCACCCCAGCTGCTCCGGGCCTCTGGGCAGCGTGGGAAGGTGGAAAGGTGGCTCTGGGCTGGAGCCAAGGTGGTGCCAGCAGCCAGGGGAAGGAAGGCCCATTCTTGCATGGATCTTCATATATCAGGCCTCTAGTATATATACTATATATAAAGAACTCTTATAATTCAACTAGAGGCCCAGTGCATGAAATTCGTGCACGGGGGTGTGTGTCCCTCAGCCCAGCCTGCACCCTCTCCAATCTGGGACCCCTCTCACAATACGGGACTGCTGGCTCCAAACCGTTTGCCTGCCTGCCTGATTGCCCCTGATTGCTTCTGCCTGCCAGTTTGATCACCCCCTAACCACTCCCCTGCCAGCCTGATTGATGCCTAACTGTTCCCCTGCCAGCCTGTTTGCCCCCAACTTCTCTCCTATGCCAGACTGGTCACCCCTAACTGCCCTCCCCTGCAGGCTTGATCGCCCCCAACTGCCCTCCTTTGCAGGCTTGGTCCCTCCCAACTGCCATCCCCTGCTGGCCTGATCACCCATAACTGCCCTCCCTTGCATGCCTGGTCCCTCCCAACTGCCCTTCCCTGCTGGCCATCTTGTGGCGGCCATCTTGTGTCCACATGGGGGCAGCCATCTTTGACCACATGGGGGCAGCCATCTTTGACCACATGGGGGCAGCCATCTTGTGTGTTGGAGTGATGGTCAATTTGCATATTACTTTTTATTAGATAGAATAGAGGCCTGGTGCATGGGTGAGAGCCAGCTGGTTCGCCCTGAAGGGTGTCCCGGATTAGGGTGGTGGTTCCCTTGGGGCATGGAGCGCCACGCCCCCCGGCGACCCAAGCAGAGGCCCTGGGATCTGGGATTTATTTATCTTCTATAATTGAAACTTTGTAGCCTTGAGTGGAGGCCTGGGCCTGCCAGGGTGTGTCAAAAGCTTGGCTTCTTCCATTGCTGGGGAAACCCAAGCCTCCTGCTCACTCCGTGGCCACAGCCATCTTGGTTGGGTTAATTTGCATACTCGCTTCTGATTGGCTGGTGGGTGGGTGTAGCAGAGTGATGGTTAATTTGCATATTACTCTTTTAGTAGATAGGATAAGTACATGAATATTAAATGATGTCCAATAAACAGTGGTGAAAAATTTGAACAAATACTTGGTGAAAACAAGATAGACCAAAGTCAATAGGTCCATGAAAAGATATTCAACATTTTTTGTTATCAGGAAAATGCTAATTAAAACCATAATGAGAGCCTACTCACTATTCATTCATCAGAGTGCTGAAATTAAGTAGACTGATGATAGCAAGTGTAAGCAAGAATGTGGAATAGCCTTTACTTTCATACTTGGCTAGAGAGGATATAAAATGATACAGTATGCGAAACTGCCAATTTTCTTAAAAATTATGTATCTATTTACTCTAGGATATAGCAATTTCACTCCTGGGATGTGAGACTGGAAGTTCCAAGCTTTGAATTCTTTCTGACCACTAGCCTTTAATGCTGAAGCCATCTAGGGTCTCACCAAAAGTTGTCTCATTACAACAAATGACTTACATCACTCCTTTCACTCATAAAATTCCAAAAGTTTTAGGAGCTCTGTGCCAGGAATGGGCAATGAAGACCAAATACATATTTCTTACTATATCACAATAGCTTATCTGGACGTTCATTATATTAATGTCTATAATATTCGTAAGGATGACATATTTCATAATGAAATATAGAAATACAAAAAAAGCAGGAATTGTTTAATTCACCAACTATGACAATAATTCCATATGAAAGGTGAGTAAAAAATATGGCACCAGAAGCCTATTTCCTGAAAAAGGGCGAGGGGTAGTGGCAGATCCAGCTGGTGGGAACACTGCGACGGTTATTGTTTTTAGAGGCATTCTCCAGCCGATAGCACAAAATCCCACTAGGCTACTCAGTAATTAAAGATCCCCGGGTCCCTTTATCTCATAGTTCCACAATCTTAGATTCTTCATCAAAGCTATTAGTCACTTTTTATCATCTCTTGTCCTTGGTTCATGTTTGTGATTCTCTTTTCTCTAAGAATATGAAAGATTCTCACTTTATATTCTCCATCTTATAATTCATTTTTGTGAAGCCGTTAGGAGCTTAATTGTGTGGTGTTTGTGGTTTGTTGTGGGGTTTCTAACAGGGAACTGGTGTGTGGCAGCCTTTATCTAGTGTTGTGCTCACAAAAATGGCTCCTTAAAAAAACACACAAAACAATTTGTGGTGTTTTCCAATTTCTGTGGTGTAAATACTCCCACCATAGCCAATTTAAACTACCAAATTGGAGTTGCTGAATGTGGAGTTGGGAAGAGATGAGCTTCACTGTCTCTGGAAAGTCAGCTCACTTCTCTGTAGAAATTCCCCTAAATCACTATCAAGTGTCCACTCCTTAGTGGGGAGTTGCCTTTGCTTTTGGTAGGTACCCAGAACTGTTCCTACTTTCCAACCAATTTAAATTAATTTATTTTTTTAAAAATATACTTTTATTGATTTCAGAGAGGAAGGGAGAGAGAGATAGAAGCATGAATGATGAGAGGGAATCGTTGATCGGTTGCCTCCTGCACTCTGGGATTGAGCCGGCAACCTGGGCTTATGCCCTGACTGGGAATCAAACCATGACCTCCTGGTTCCTAGATTGACGCTCAACCACTGAGCCACACTGGCTGGGCTAAATTAATTTCTTAGCTTCTTTTGGAGCATGCAGGTAGTTTTGAATGAGAACCTGAAATTCATTTGAAGATTGCTTAGGTTAACATATACTCAGAAGAAATATTCATTTATTTTTTTTTCCCTTCATTCCAGGTCAAAAATTGTTTCCCAGTTATATCTCTTTGCAGGGCTGATATTTTTCTCTTCAGGCTCTCATTCAGGGCACAGACCTTTAGCTTCTGGACTTTATTCAGCATCTCTCTTCCAATTCCCTATTTTGTGGAGGCCCAAGACATCCTCTCAGCCACTAAAACCCCAGAATCTTGATTTTTGGAGCCAGGGTCTTTGGGCAGCTTCCAGTTTTAGCCTGGCTTTCTAGTCCAAATATATCTTGGGCTCCTTCACTTCTGAATACTTTTTTTTTATCCCTTGTGAGCTTAGCTATGCATTTGAAATAATTTTTAAAAAATGTTTTATCCAGTATTTTAGTTTTCTGCAATGGGAGGTATTTCAGAACATGTAGGCTGCAATATCGCTGAAACAGAGTTCCCATTGTAAATACCTAAAATTTTATCTATTTTTGTTGTTGTTCTTATCTATTTCTGTGTAACAAATATTGCAAACTCTGTGGTTTGTAAAAACAATTTATTAGGTTTGTGATCCGTGGGTCTGGAGTTTGGACAGAGCTCAGCTGAGTGATTCTTCTACTCTGTATGGTACAACTGGGTTTGCTTGTTGTTTTGTTGTTGTTGTTTTGTTGTTGTTTGTTAATCCTCATACAAGGATATTTTTATTCCCCCATTGATTTTTAGAGAGAATGGAATGGAGGGGGAGAGATAAAGAGAGAGAAACTTCAATGTGAGAGAGACACATCGATAGATTCCCTCCCGCATACAGCCCTGGTCTGAGCCTGCAACCCAGGAATCAAACCTGTGACCCTTCAGTCCACAGGCCGATGCTGTATGCATTGAACCAAACTAGCCAGGGCCACTTGGTGGTTTTTAGCTGGAGGTTTGTCTAGCCTGGAGGGTCCACAGAGAGTTTTACTCCCACACCTGGTGCCTTGTGGGGGACAGCTGCAAGTTTGGACTCAGGTGGTTTGTTCTCGCCATATAACCTTAGGGCTCACATGCATAATCTTTCTAGAAGAGACATCAGTCTTCTAGAAAGATTACAAGGTAGCTCAGGGTTCCAAGAACCAGTGTTCCAAGACGCCGGGAAACAGAACTGCCAATCTCTAGTTCTGGAGCTCAGAGCATTGCCACTTCTGGCATATTCTGTTGCCCAAAGGCTCTCTAGCCCACCCAGATTCCAACAGAGGAGGCCCTGGTGTCTGTGGTAGAGCGCCAGAGAGTTGCAGACCTGCTTTCATCTACCACATTACTGGACTAAATCTTTAAGCTTTTCTTGATTTTTTTTCGCCACCAAGTCTACTTATATTTGTTGCTGCTGAAGCAGCAGTTAGGTTAACCTGGCATGTTTAGAGCTCTCAGGGATTTGATGTTCTCAGTCACCAATTTCATTGTCATATCATGCTCTTATTGCTCCTTTTGCTTGGATAACATTTTCATTTTGTGAAATGGCTCATCTAAAATTACCATGGAAATGATAAGCCATAGAAGTTTTCTAAACAACTGACATTATATCACCCAGATAAAGCCAATTAAAAGAAGTGATTGTTATAATCAGCATGAAGTTTTAAAATAATTTTTAGTTTTGTTGGTCTCAGTAGTTTTGAAAGGAAATCATTTTGTGGCAAATGTCTGCAGTTGATATTTAATTTTTATCAAGTTGAAAAAAAATTTGAATGTTATCTAAGGAATAGTCCAATAAACATTTCAGGGAGGTAGGTTATGTTTCAATAAAAGAAATAAAAATAAGATAGTTCAGGAATTTTTAACTTATCTCTGTTGTCATATTATTAGAATGATATTTGGATACAATGAGTTCCACTTGAATCATTTATTGAAAAAATAAGAAAACTTACATAGCAGTTATTATTTTACTCATTATTTGTCAGATGTGATGGACTGTGGCTGAGATTGTTAGTGGTCCACAAAAACGTGTTCCCCCTTCACCCGAAGTGGAATGGCATGAATTCATATTAATAATTTTAATAGTATAGCATTCTTATTTAAGCTATTTATTACTTTTCTTTAGGCATTCATCCATCAATGGACATTTAGGTTGTTTCCATATCTTGGCTATTATGACTAATGGGACAATGAACATGGAAATGCAATCTCTGAACGCATAATAATCTGGCCACTCAGTGTATATTCTATATAATAAGAGGCTAATGTGCAAATTGTCCCCTCGACCAGGAGTTCGACCAGCAGGCAGGCCGACCAACCTCCCATGTCCCCTCCCCCTGGCCAGGCTGGCAGGACCCCACCCATGCACAAATTCATGTACCGGGCCTCTAATATAGATATATTATATTCACAGATATAATATATATTCAGATATCTGCATTCAGAGATCATAATAATCTGGCCACTCAGTGTGTGTGTGTGTATGTGTGTGTGTGTGTGTGTGTGTGTGTGTGTGTGTATATATATATATATATTTATCTATACACAATGGGATACTATTCAGCCTTAAAAAAGAAGGAAATCTTACCATTTGTATCAACATGAATGAACCTGGAGGGCATTATGCTAACTGTGATATAAGTCAAAACAGACAAACAATTATTGCATAATCTCACTTATATGTGGTATTTAAAATAGTTTCCTAGAAGCAGAGAGTAAAATGGTGGTGACCAGGAGTACGGTGGAGAGGGCGATGGGGAGATGTTGGTCAAGGTTATAAGGTTTCAGTTATGCATGATGAATAATTCTGGAGGTCCGATGTCCAGCATGGTGACCACAAATAGTATTGTACTGTACACTTGAAATTTGAAATAAGAGAAGGGATCTTAACTCTACTCACCACAAAAGAAAGAAAGAAAGGAAGGAAGGAAGGAAGGAAGGAAGGAAGGAAGGAAGGAAGGAAGGAAGGAAGGAAGAAAGAAAAAGAAAGAAAGAAAGAAAGAAAGAAGAAAGAAAGAAAGAAAGAAAGAAAGAAAGAAAGAAAGAAAGAAAGAAAGAAAGAAAGAAGAAAGAAAGAAAGAAAGAAAGAAAGAAAGAAAGAAGAAAGAAAGAAAGAAAGAAAGAAAGAAAGAAAGAAAGAAAGAAAGAAAGAAAGAAAGAAAATGGTAACTGTCAGGTGATGCATTTACTAGTCAGCTTGATTGTAGTGATTATTTCACAGTATGTACGTATATCCAAAGATTAAGTTGTACATTATGGTTGCATACAGTTTTTACTTGTCAATTTTACTTCTATAAAGCTGAAAAAGATGAATTCTGGCCATTGTGTGTGGGGAAACAGGTCATGTTCAGCCCTGTGCAGGGACAGGGCCCAAGGAGCAAGTTTGCTCTGGAATGCACTCTCCTGCTGGGGAGCAAGGGACCTCTTGGGGGGAAATCATCGATTCCATGTCTGGGTTGAAGGTTCCATATGAGACTGGAGCACGTGGTTGTGCCAGAAAGCTGGGAAGCTTTCAAAGATTAATGGTGTCATGTCAGAAGACCACAGAAACCAATTTAAAGGGCACTTAGACAATTTGAGCACCAAAAGGAGGGTAATGGCTCTGGTCAATTGATACACTTTAAATCTGAAACACTAGAGGCCGGGTGCACAAATCCTATGGGGATTGGGCCGAAACTGGCTCTCCAACATCCCCCGAGAGGTCCCGGATTGCAAGAGGACACAGGCCAGGCAGAGGGACCCCACCGGTGCAGTGCACCAGGCCTCTAGTATCATATAAGATCTTTGATTAATATCTTCCCACTTTTCCCCTCCCCTCTTCCCTCTGAGATTCATCAGTCTGTTCCATGTTTCCATGCCTGTGGTTTCTGCTCCTGCGTTGAGCATCTGCCCCCTCATGGTCAGTTAGCATCATAGCTACTGGCCAGTTGGCCAGTTGCTTAGGCTTTTTATATATATAGATAGTTACTGTATCATTTGTACAGAAGAGGGAAACTAACCTACAGCGTTGAGTCTTATTCAATCATGTTGGTGTTATTGACTAATTTATTGTAGTTTTAGAGTATAGGAACAAAAAATTCAACTACTTTGGATAAATGTAGTTTCTGACTCCAAGGGAATCTGAGTAGAATGATACTGTAAGTTCTGACCTTAAATCAGACATGAAATACTCAAATTGTGCATGTGTACTAGTACATATGTATTAGTCATATGGAATATATTATAATGATGTAATATATAACTAAAATACTAACACATTTGTCTTTTAAATAGTTGTATGGTTCTAAGAATAAAAATAATACAAGAGCCATTGGATCCAAACTATTTAAAGTTCCACTTCTCAAGATCCCTTCAACTGTGAAGATCTCTACAGTAAGAAGGAGAAAGACATTTACAATCCTGAAGTTTACCAACTTGAGGGAAAGAACTCTTAGTAGAGTAGGCTGAAGAGTTAGATCATGTAGAGAACAAATCCATGGAAGATAGCTAACTGGTTCTCATACAGACAGGAAATCATTGACATAACAAACACTGCACACTGGACAGCAAGTCACATCAGAGTAACCAACAGCATTCTTCTGGCATAAGGTGACATCAGAGTAATAAACAGCGTCCCAGCATAGCCTCTTTTAGTAATGTTAGGGAATGAAAATGATAGCTGGTTTTTTGTTTGTTTGTTTTGTTTGTTTCCTTTTTTTTTAAAAAAATATGTTTGTTGATTTCAGAGAGGAAGGAAGAGAGAAAGAGAGATAGAAACATCAATGATGAGAGAGAATCATTGATCAGCTGCCTCCTGCACGCCTCGCACCAGGGATCAAGCCGGCAACCCCAGCATGTGCCATGACTGGGAATGGAACCATGACCTCCTGGTTCATAGGTCGACGCTCAACCACTGAGCCACACTAGATGGGCTGTTTGTTTTCTTTTAGTGAATTAAAATTTTTTTTTGTGTTTTTTTTTTTTCAGTTTGAGAACATTTAGAATTAAGTACAGAAATGTTTAAGAAAATCAAACCCTTGGAATAAGTATTTTTATCTTAAGACAGAATCTGTGCCTATCTAGTGTTGTTTTACTATAATAAGAAAAGGAAGAATTTGATGTAAAGGAGTCACAGTCTTTTAATTAACTTGAAATGGCTATATAAATAGTATATTTAGATGTGTGCTTTTCAGAAATAATTATATATAGTTATATCTCATCTAAGATATTAGGTTTCCATTATTTATAAACTTTATTTAATTTATAAGACTTTTTTTAATACCCAGGAAAGTTTTATTCCTGGAGTTAGCCAATTGCATTTAAAAGGGAAAAGCTTGAGGTGATTCAGCTGCAAATGTTCTTCCTCCCCAGAGTATCACCCTTCACATTGTCACTGTATTCTGTTCCCTGACCTAATTGCTTAGCCTCCAACCTACAAATTGGAGCCCTGATTGTTAAAAGGCTACACACACATGGATTACTTAGTCTTCCCTGTTCTCAGGCTGTAGCTGAGCCCAGATAAGCGTCTCACGGCCTCATTCCCAGCTCCTCATCCTAGTCCAGGTGTTCCACTAAGTGACACACTTGGGGATAATAGGATAACAGCAGCAATCGCAGTAACGACGGTTTATTTTCCCCATGAATAATACCTCACTGTGTGCTCTGCCCCATTTTTGCCACTTACTGGTATATTACTTATAAAGCAGGGAAGCCCATACAAGGGCAATGAAGGGTTCTTTGGGTAGGTGGGGGTCCCTTGCTCACTTAGAAAATGACTATGCATTTTCGATCCAGAGGGCTATGTCCATGGCCTGCTGCTCCACACCTGCTCTTTAGATGGGCCAAATCTTCCATTAGTATCAGAGATAATCTGCTCTGGGAAGAGGTGTACTGCTGGGGATCGTGCCCTTAGGTCAGGGTTCTCATATTGTGGACACAATTTCTATATGTATGTGAAATCCTAAATGAAAGTCGACCTTTATTTTCCCCAAAGTAGAGAAGGAAACGTATGATGTTAAGGAAAACCCAAGTAACTTCTCAGTGGATGAGGGTGTAAATGTCCTGTGACCTTCTAATAACCAGACTGGCCGTGTGAGCTGGAATTCTGCACTCTGGGGAACGCAGGTCACTGAAACTATAATGACTGATGCACGAAGGTTCCAGCTAAAGTTCTGACTGTTTCCCTCCAAAGTGGAGAACATGGGAGTGTCATTTACAAAGACTTATTCGGACTGTAATCCTTTTCTGCATATATGTGTGCTACCAGGTCAGTAATGTGTGCCACATCAACATGTTCTCTCCAGTTGGAGACTGGATCTCCCTAAAGAAATTCTGGACTAAAACTACCATGCACCTGGGTGGATGGTGCCCTATAGATTCTCTTGACCACCCACCCCTATGGCTGACTTGTGCTTGGGATCAGCCTTGTGTAGCCTCACATCTCATTGTAAATCTCCCTACAATATAGACCTGTGCACTTTGTCAAAATGACCAAAACAACGAGGTGGATTTCTTTAATTCATAGATGCCCCTGAAGATTTGGAAATCCCCAAAGGAACTCATAATTTTCACCATTTTGTGGCAGCCTCAGGCTTAAAATAGGAAAAGGCAATTATCTTGGGGCATTCTACCCTGGCTGAGGGGAGACCACAACAAGACTTGAAGATCTGGGAAATAACAGGCCAGAAACCTCAGGACACAGCTGCAAACTCGAAAACCACTGGCTATTTTACGACTGCCAGTAAGGTCTCCCTTCCCTGCCGCTCACTGCACTCTCTACCCTCTAGGGGCGTTTAAAGAGATAATGAAGCCCTAGCTGGTTTGTCTCAATGGATAGATTGTCCGCCTGTGGACTGAGGGACCTGGGTTCGATTTTGGTCAAAGGCACATGCCCGGTTGCAGGCTCAATCCCCAGTAGGGGGCATGTAGAAGGTAGCTAAACAATGATTCTCTCTCATCATTGATGTTTCTCTCTCTCCCTTTTTCTTCCTCTTTGAAATCAATAAAATATATTTTAAAAAATAAAATAACATAAAAGAGATAATGAACAACTTTGGACAAATAATTATAACTTTGGAAAGGCAGATGTATACCCTGACAAATGTCCAAGTAAAAATCAGTCAATTTGTTTATCCAGAGAGGGGCGTATGAGTGTGGAACTCACCTCATCTTCAATCAACAGAAATTCTTGCCACACGTTCTAAGGTTAAAAAAAAAATCTCAGTGATCAATGAAATCCTTGATTTTATACATCTCTGCATGAATACTGTCATCCTTTAGAGAGCCTAAATATTTTAGCAGATAAATGCTGTGTGTATTATTAATAACACATTCCAGTAGCTTTTGACATGACTTTCAAAGTGCATCTTTCCCTCCCCTGCTGAGCATCAAAGTGTCTCATCTCCCCTGTCTGATAGGCCAGAGGCCCTTTCCCTCCCTGCTGACCTCAGGCAGCCTCAGAGGGGGTCTTCCATGTGTTGGCATAAGTGAAAGCCTTCAGTGTTACGTGGTGAAACATTGGCATGGAGTGGACTCCAGCCACAGTGTGGTGAGGCCTCTTCTTCTTCCTTCCAACAATGTAACGCTTATGACTAGCTGCTTTGAATTAAACTTCTGAGTCTCTGCTTTTCCTTTTCATAGCCTTTGCCTTCAACAATAATCATTATCCCTTATTTGCATCTGCCATCTATTAGCATCATACACCCCATCTGCTTGTACACTTCACCTCTTAGATTCTCCCCTCTCCAACTTCATTCTCTGGCTCACAATGACTTTTTCTTCTCCTTCCACACCTCCCTCCTAGCCCACAGTTATATAAATCCCCAGTAGGTCCTTTTTCTCCATCTAACACCATTTCTGTCTTTTCTGCCCATTCCAAGGTTGGTTTTAAACAAAATTCTCTGCTTGGGTTTTTTTTTTTTTTTTTTATCACCCAGTTTCAACCAGCTCAGGCTGCAGACAAATGCAAGAACTGCTTATGGTTAAATTTTCCTAGGAGGATTTCCCCCCTTTGCTAATGGGGCTGACTTCAAACAGGCATTTTCCTAGTAGACCTCTGAGGATATGGGGTAAAAGTTTTATTTCTAGTTCACCTTTATTTTGAGAATGAGGTCCTTTGGGGTCTAAGCTTTGGGAGAGTGTTTGGGTGGCCCTGGGCCCAGGTTCCTATATGTTCAAGACTGGGGACAAGCCAAGGATTAATTTTCTAGGACTCAGTGAATGCTCTCATGTTGAAGGGCAGCTTCAATGTTCCATTGCTCTCTGGGTGCTCACCCCCCTTCAGTCTCTGGTCAGTGCATGGTTTATTTTCCATCAAGCCCTTTGATGCTTAGAAGGTGGTTTTAAAAAATTTGTTCTCTTGAATTTTAGTTGGTTTTGGTGGAATTGTCAGAGTATGAATCCAGCCTGCCATGTTGCCAAAAACAGTTCATTACCAGATATTTATCAAGTTGAACTAGGTGCCTTTCTTATAAGAAACCCACCTTGGTCATCGTGAAATTTTAAATTGATTCCAGCATTTCATTTGCCAACCTGTTTTTGTGTTGTTGTTGTTTTTTTTGTTTTTTTTTTTGGGGGGGGTGTTACATAGTTTTTATATGTGAGATAATAATGGGCTTTTCTTATGTTGTACTTGTCTATATTTGCATTAAGGTGATATTTGCCTCATCACTTGGAAATTTTCCTATTTTTTCTGTTCTTTCATAGATTTTGTGTAAGATTGAAATGAAACCTTGGTTGATCATGACCGTAAAACTGACATGGTGCTTCTTTGTGGAGTAATTTTATTTATTGGTTTTAGGACCATTTAGGATTTCTCTTTCTTTTTGAGTCAGCTTTAGTAATTTAGTACTAATTTTCTAAGAGATTTTTCTCTCACTTAAGTGTTAAGAGTTATTTGTCAAGAGTTTTTAAAACTTGGTGTTGTTTTTATGCTTAATGCACCTGTAGTTGTGTTCCTTTTAGGTTTCTAATGATGCTTATTTTTGCTTTTTCCTGATCAGTCTTTCCATAGCTCATATAAATGAAGTCATATAGCATTTACCTTTATTTCACTTAACACATTCTCTTCCTGCTTCATACATGTTGTAGCATGTAACAGTGTTTCCTTTTCAACTCTGCATAATAGTCTATTGTATGTATATAGCATATTTTCTTTATCCACTTGTCCCATGATGGACACTTGAGTTGCTTTCACCTCTTGGCTACTGTGAATAGTGCTGTAGTAAACACGACGTGCCAATATCTCTTTGAGACCCTGCTGTGGATTTTTGAAATATATATATACTAAAAGGGGGTTGTTGGATCATATGGAAGTTCTATTTTTAATTTTTTTGTGGCACCTCCATACTGTTTCCATAGCAGCTTCACCATTTTACGTTTCTAACAGGGCACAATGGTTTCAATTTCTTTGTATCATCATCAAACTTGTTGTTTTTTGTTTTATGATAGAGGCTATCCTAATGGGTTTGAGGTAATATCTCACTGTGGTTTTGATTTGCCTATAAGAGGCTTTTTGTGTGTGATTTCAAAGGTAACAGTAAAGTAATGATCATAGTCTTTATATATTCTGAAGGCCAGTGCAGGTGGAGTGGCTGATCAAACAGATGAAGAAAAATAATGTTTTAGTATAAGTATGTCCCAATACTGCATGCAACACATTTATGTTAAAAAATATTTGTGTGCAGCCCAGCCAGTGCAGCACAGCATTTGAGTGTCAACCTATGAACCAGGAAGTCACAGTTCAATTCCCGGTGAGGGCACATGACCAGGTTGTGGGCATGATCCCCAGTGTGGAGCATGCAGGAGGCAGCCAATTGATGATTCTCTCTCCTCATTGATGTTTCTGTATCTCTCCCCCTCTCCCTTCCTCTCTGAAATCAATAAAAATATATTTTTAAAAATGTTTGTGTGCAATATTTGGCAGGTTTATATATAAAAATTCAATAGTTATCTAAATTTAAATTTAGCTGGGCACTTTGTATTTTTATTTGCTCCATCTGGCAACACTGAGTGCAGGGCCCCCAGCACTTGTGTGGCTAATGTGCTCTAGGATGGTGGGTTCTCCCTCCGGCATAGCTCTCAGCTAGATCTGCAGCCCCTCCAGCAACTGCCCTGTCTCCTCCCTCAGTTTTGTTGACTGAAGATGTGTATTTAGTTCAAGTGTCCATCCGTGGATGAGTGGATAAAGAAAGTGTGGTATATATACCCAGTGGAAGATTATGCAGCCTTTAAAATAGTGATGAAGGGAGCAGTTTATCCAGCAGCAGATGCTCATCTATGATGCTGGGAGCTTGGAGACAGTGAGAGACCCCTGTGGGTTCCAAACATTCTCATAGATTCCCTTCAGCCTCACAGGTTCCTATTTGTCCTTATTTCCCTACTACATGTTCATCCCCTCTTCTAGACTGCCAACTATGCTGACTGGGGGCTACAGCTGCAGGCAAAGAAGCCACAGCCTCACCTGGCTGGTCTCAGCTCCTACAGCTGTACCCGTATAAGATCAAATCTCTGGAATAAATCAGATATCTTTATCAATATCTGTATCTATATATCTCTATCTCTATCTCTATCTCATATCTGTCTCTATCTCTATCTCTATCTCTATCTCTATCTCTATCTCTATCTCTATCTCTATCTATCTCTATCTATCTCAGCATTGTCTTCCTCTAGTTATTCTGCTTTTTGAACAAACTACGAATGTTACAGGCTGGAACTTGTTCATATGCATTTTTATATGAGGACACTGGATTTCAAAGATGGTACATACTTTGTCAAGGTTATATAAATAGCGAGTGGCAGAAAGAAGCAATATATGATCTTGGGCTATTACCTCCCAAGCCATGGTCAGACTCATCTGTCTTATGGAATACAACAAGGCAATCACACATATGTGGAGTATTAATTGATTGATGAGTGTCACATTCCAAACAAGCCAGGTAATTAATCTAATTCAGCGCTAGTGATTAGGTCTCATTAGTACTATATTTAGTAAGTGAGCATCTAATTTCTTTTAAGAGACATAGATAAATTGGAGGAATTTTTAGGAGACCAACCAACCAGACAGGGATTTAGAAACAGGAAATGTTAATGAAATGATGCGGGCAGTGAAGTATCCAGCAAAGCACAGGAGTCCTGCTTAGAGTATGAGAGGTATATAGCTCAGTTTACAGAGCTGGGCAGAGGAGAAATTTAAGTCCCAGCACATTAACAAAGGGTTTTAAGAGAAGCGGGTTCCTTACCCATCATCCACCATTCTAGAGAACTGTGAAAGCTGACACAATCCCCAAACTACCAGTTAAATGCTCAAGTTCAATACTCAAGTGCCTTAGATTATTTTAATAAGTGAAAGTGCTACCACTTACTTCCTCATTTCATCAATTCTAAGATGCATTTCTTATTTTTCAGGGTAAAAACAGGATTTATTTTTTAGAGTAGTTTTAGGTTCACAGCAAAATTGAGAGGAAGGTAGAGATATTTCTCGTAAGCCCTCTGTCACCACACATGTGTAGCTTCCCCTATTATCAACATCCCTCCCAGAGTGGGCCATTTGTTCCAATGGATGGACCTACACTGACACATCAGTATCATCCAGAGACCATAACTTACATGAGGCTTTATTCTTGGTGCTGTCCATTTCATAGAATAGTTTCACTGTCCTAAATTCCTCTGTGCTCCACCTCTTCGCCCCCCTTCTACCTAACCCCTGGCAACCACTGAAACAGGTCATGTTTTGACAGCTCTGAAATTAGGATACATCTTAAGTTGCACTCTTTCTTTATCAGTAGTGTATAATATAATGATATCTCACAATTGATGTTTTATAATATGTAAAATATAGTAGTTTTGTGATGTGATCTTGGCCATATTAGTTAATCTCTCTGTGCCTCAGTCTCCTTATCTTTAAAGTAGGATAATAATAATACCTCTCATATGAGGCTGTTGTGAGTTGTAAATGAGAAAACCATATGACTTGTTTAGAGTGGAGTAACACTTATCTGTTGCACCATGATGCTGCCTAACAGATCATACCAACACTTAGTGGTTTAAAACAATATATATATATATATATTTTTAAATCTTTACCCGAGGATATTTTTCCCATTGATTTTTAGAAAGAGTGCAAGGGAGAGGGAGAGGGAAACACCAATGTGAGAGAAACACATCGATTGGTTGCCTCCCACATGCCCCCGAGCCCCCGACCAGGGCCAGGAGCCTGCAACTGAGGTACATGCCCTTGACTGGAATCAAACCTGAGACCCTTCAGTCCACAGGCTGATGCTCTATTCACTGAGCCAGACCAGCTAGGGCAATAGTCTGTATTTTTTTAAAATATATTTTTTTATTGATTTCAGAGAGAGGAAGGGAGAAATAGAAATGTCAATGATGAGAGATATTTGCATGCCCCTTACAAGTGGATCAAGCTCCCAACCTGGGCATATGCCCAGACCAGAATTGAGCCATGGCCTCCTGGCTCATGGGTCGATGCTCACCTACTGAGCCACACCAGCATGGCCCCCTGTATTATTTCAGCTTGGTGGTTGTGCTGAGCTGGGCTGTAGGGGGCTCACTGTACCTGTGGCTAGCTGTGGGTCAACAGGGAAACATTGCTTATCATGCTGGGCTCTCTCACAGGTCGGGGGTCGTGACTAGGAGAAGTGTCCTCTTCACGTGTTCTTTCATCTTCTTGCAAACTCACCTGGGCTTGTTCTAGTGATGGTGGCAGAGTTCCAATAACGTATGTGGAAGTCTAAGCTCAGAGCAGGCAGGACACTGTGCCCATCATATTCTATTGGCCAAAGCAGGCTATGATCCAGCCCAGATTCAGATAGGGAGATATATTCCACCTTCTGATTGGTGAAGCTGCAAGGTCACATTACAAGAGGCATGGATATGAAGTTGGCTTGGAAAACTAAGGCTGTTTTTGTTTGTTTTTTAATACATTTTTTATTGATTTCAGAGAGGAAGGGAGAGGGAGAGAGAGGTAGAAACATCAATGATGAGAGAGAATCATTGACCAGTTGCCTCCTGCACGCCCCCCAACTGGGGATTGAGCCCACAACCCAGGCATGTGCCCTGACTGGGAATCAAACAGTGACCTCCTGGTTCATAGATGCTCAACCACTTGAGCAATGCCCGCTAGACCTGAAGCTGTTTTTATAAGCCAATCTCCCACAGTCAGATCTTGGCACATAGCAAGGACTCAATAAATCTCATCTGCCATTATCATCATCACTGATAACCCTCAGTAACTATAAATTGAGTTGAACTGGTTTAATCCACCTTGGTTGAAGGAAAGAGTGTGGGTTCATGGTGTCATGAGTGCTGGATGCAGCCTGTGCTCTGATGTGCCCATCAAAGTCTCAGAAGCATGAGGTCTTGGAATATGAAAGATGGAAAGATACTCGAGTCCAACTACTCTCACATTCTTACTTTATTGGGGAGAAAAGTGAGCTCCAGGGAGGTGGAATTACTTGTTTAAAGTTGCAGAGCAGAAGGGCTTAGATGTCTGATTCCCATGTCAATGGCCTTCTACCAGAAAATACAGCGACCCTTCCAAGTATAACTGTGTAGCAAATCCAATTTCGTTTAAAATCCACATCAAAATAAAACTTGAGATGAATACAGCATGTCATAACATAAGCTCTTAAACATATAATATATGTTTGTTCTTTTTTCCCCACTTTAAATGTAAGCTTTTAGCCTGTTGGAACTCTGCTTTCTTTTTAATGATGTCTAAACCTTGCACAATATGAAAATAATTCTCAATTTTAATGGCAGCCTTCTATTTCCTATTTCAAATATATATGTACATTCTATAAATATATTTTTATTGGACTTCAGTAAGAACAGGCAGCACAGAAAATTCAGATACACTTAAAGAAATGGACATGGATACATTTTTCTTAGTTTTGTGTTAAGAGACAATGAAAATGAACC
Source organism: Eptesicus fuscus (assembly GCF_027574615.1). Classification (NCBI taxonomy): domain Eukaryota; kingdom Metazoa; phylum Chordata; class Mammalia; order Chiroptera; family Vespertilionidae; genus Eptesicus; species Eptesicus fuscus. Next base: position 105,187,026 of record NC_072474.1, on the reverse strand, counting down.
ATTTAGTATTCTATACTTAGTAAACCTGATTTACCGTGTCAAAGAACAAAATCTGTAAATAGACTTAGTAGAATTATTGGGCACCAAAGACATTCTAAAATACATTTTATTTTTTTTAAATTAGCATGAAATTCACAAATCAAAGGTAACATTAAAATGATCAGCAAGTGAATTTATTATTATTATTTTGTTTCCTAATAACCGCACACAACTGTACTTGTATGACTGTGTATATGCTCTTTGCTCAAATATACTCAAATGTATACTTGTTGGAGTTGATGTAGAGAGTACTAGATTTGGATCCAGGAGACATCAATGTGAAGCTGGCAGTTCTATAGCCCTGTGCAGTCACATAAATTCCTTGTACAGAGGCATGTTGCATTGCAAAGAATTTCAGGAAGGAGCTGTGTGCATAAAAACAGAAGCTCCTTGTCTTTCCACAAAATGTTTTGTTTTTACCTTAATCTTAAATTTTTTTAAAAAAAATTGTGCTAAAATACACATAACGTAAAATTTACTATGTTAACTATTTTTAAGCACACTGTTCAGTGACATTAAGTACATTCACACTATTGAGCTACCATCACCATCATCCATCCACAGAACACTTTATCTTGAAAAACCAAAACTCTATCCATTGCACAATAACTCCTCATTCCCCTTTTCCCCAACCACTGGTAACCACCATTCAATTTCTGTCTCTGAATCTGACTGTTCTAGACACCTCATTATAAATGGAATCACATAATATTTGTCCTTTTGTGACTGATGTTTCTTTTAGCATACTGTCCTCAAAGTTTATTCATGTAGCATGTGTCAGCAATCCCTTCCTTTTTAAGGCTGAATAATATTCCATTGCATATATAAATATATATTTTTATATGCAGTGAATTATTATTCAGGGCAAAGGGAAAGCTTCCCTTTACCATCATCACTAATGAAGTTCCATATATATATATTTGTACTAATAACAGGGTAATATGCTAATTAGACCAGATAGACCAGACATCTTCCGGATGTCCTTCTGGACAAAGCCATGGTGGCAGGGCCAAGGCAGAGGTGGTTAGGGGCAATCAGGTAGGCAGGGGAGAGCAGTTAGGGGTGATCAGGCAGGCAGGCAGAGATGGTTAGAGGCAATCAGACAGGCAGAGGTGGTTAGGGGCGATCAGGTTAGGGGCGATCAGGCAGGCAGGCAGGTGAGTGGTTAAGAGCCAGCAGTCCTGTATTGTGAGAGGGATCGGGCCTAAACCAGCAATCAGACATCCCCCAAGGGGTTCTGGATTGGAGAGGGTGCGGGTTCAGGTAAGGGACCCCCCCTCTCCATGCATGAATTTTGTGTAAGAGTAGGCCTTCCTTCCCTTGGCTGCCGGCACTGGCTTCCCTCTGGCACCTGGGACCTGGGCTTCCCTCACAGTCTTGGCTTCATCTGGAAGGACATCCAGTCTAATTACCATATTATGCTTTTATTACACACACACACACACACACACACACACACACATATATATATATATACATATATATATATACACATATATATATATACACATATATGTGTGTGTGTGTGTGTGTGTGTAATAAAAGCATATATATATATATATGTGTGTATATATATATATGTATACACACACATATATATATATATATATATATATATGTGTGTGTGTGTGTATATACTAGTAGCCCTGCACATGAATCCGTGCGCCAGTAGCTCTCTGTGGGGCCTGGCTGCTCCGTGCCCACTGCCCAGAGGCTCTCCGCGGCCCAGAGGCCCATCCGTGGCTGGGCGTGGAATGCTTGCCTCATCGTTGTGGCTACGGAGCAAGCATTCCGCCAGGTCGCTCACGCTGCCCACTCTCAGCAGCCACCCCCCAGGGACTGGAGAACTCCGGCGGGGCTGAGAGGACTGGGTGCTGCCATCTTGTGGCTATGGGCGCCACCATCTTTGTGATGGAGTGATGGTTAATTTGCATATTACCCTTTTATTAGGTAGGATATCACACGTTATTTATCCATTCATGGACATTTGCATTGTTTTCACCTTTTGGCCACTGAGAAGAGTGCTGCTATGAACATTGGCATACCCCATTAAGTATTTTTGTCTGTGGCAAATTAAAAATATACAAACTGGCATTGCTCTTAGTCAACAAAAAACCATTTTTCAAAACTTTGAATACATGTTGGTGAATCTAGAGTCTTAGACATCTCTTGAAATAAACTCCTTCCTTTGTGAGGGGCATAATAGTATTAGGACACAAAAATATACATTTTAGCAGAAGAAATAACTATATATGAAGGCTGCCCTTTACCATCATCACTAATGAAGTTCCCCATGTTGCTAATAGCAGAGTAAGACACTCACTCAAGACCTGCCCTGTCCTGATGAGAGTTCCCTTCTGGTTTAAAGTCCCCTCTCATGACATCTCTCATCCTCTTAAGATCATGAGACACTTCTGGATGCTTTCTCATGTGCCCTGGAGCTAAGGAATGCCCAGTGGATGGGCTCAGGTCCTCTCTCAAGTCCACATGGCCACCGTTTCTGATGCTCACTCTTCACACCAGTGTTGCCACTGGTCATCCTGGTGAAATCTTTCTAAGACTCTCCACCAAGGGCGCTTCATTGGCTGAGGTCCCTCTCCCTTGTACCCCCTAAACCCACCTGTGGTTTCTGCCTCACCTCCCATCTGCCTTCCCATTGTTGCCCGCCTCACCTTCTTAGAAACATGTACCAGCAGGTGATGCTGTTTTCTTCTCTCCGAAGAAAACCCTCACCTAGTTATCTAGATTGTACTCTGGCCCTCAACTTCATGCTTTTCAATCCAGTGTCAGATATGTAATTTGTTACTCAAAGCCTTTGTTGCTTGACTTTCCACATATAAAACCAAACTTTTGTGTTTCAGAGAAAGAGAGAGAGAGAGAGAGAGAGAGAGAGAGAGAGAGAGAGAGGAGGGAGGGGAAAAATCCTGATGCATAAGTTAAAATAACTTAATTTCAAGGCTATTGTTTAAAAATTACGAGGTTTAGGAGCATATTTTAGCACTCTAAAACCAGGATAACTCTTTGTTCTCTATATTCCATGTAATCCCTGCCCTCAGACAGTACATATGTCCAGGTCAAGGGGAAAAAGGAAAGTATATCCCAGGTTTTCACTCAGGCAGGAAGATCCAGAGATAACCATGGGGAGAGGAGTGGAGATGGTGAGTGTGCAGTCCGGAAGATTTGACTTGGATGACTGGGACATGGAGCTTGGGAAGCATGACCACTTCAACACTTGGGTACAGCAATTGTCTTCTCAATGCAAGGAGGAAGTAACTGGGAAGGATGTGTGTGTGTGTGTGTGTGTGTGTGTGTGTGTGTGTGTGTGTGCACGTGTAAAGAGAGGGAAGAAGGTTGAATAACGTGCATTGAATACCTACAATGTACAGGCACATTGGATAAACTATCTGGTTAATACTCACAACCACACTAGAGAGTATAAAGAAAAAGAAGACCTTGGGTTAGAATCTTAAAATCCTAATAAAGGGTTCTTATATTTTATTCATAGCTGACAGTGCCAACCCAAGGTATTCAGAAATAAAGCAGGAAGAAAGGTGGATGTTCCCAATTCTTTAAAATCAAGTATGAATTGCTTTGGTCCTTTTACATCTCTGTTTACCCAGAGGATAAACAAAGAGACAGGGAGGGATGGGGGTGAGAGGGACACTCATAACCTTTCTTTGGGGCTTAGGATCTTTTGGTGGCAAATGGTGAAGCTGCTGCCCCCTATGGTGGGTGGCTATGAAGTCAGAGCCCAAAGCCTGGTCAGGGGCCCAGCTCCTGTCTGCTACTCCACTATTCCTGGAGGCCTCCCATCTGCATATTCTCTCCAGTTTCTTGGTCCTCTGCATCTCTCCCTGGACAGGTGGTTCTTTTTTTTAAAATATTTTTATTGATTTCAGAGAGGAAGGGGAGGGAGAGGAGAGAGAGATAGAAACATCAAAGATGAGAGAGCATCATTGATCGGCTGCCTCCTGCATGCCCCATACTGGGATCGAGCCCACAATCCAGGCATGTGCCCTGACCGGGAATTGAACCGTGACCTCCTGGTTCATAGGTCAACGCTAAACCACTGAGCCACGCCAGCTGGGCTGACAGGTGGTTCTTAAGGATTAAATTAATTTCAGCAACTAATGTATGTTTTAGCTAACCTTGTTTTATGACCATCATATAAGGTAATTTTCAGTAATGAACTTAGACTATTTATACACATAAGCCTCCATATTCTTTTTAAAAATATGTTTTTATTGATTTCGGAGAGGAAAGGAGAAGGAGAGAGATAGAAACATCAATGATGAGAGAGAATCATGTATCGGCTGCCTCTTACACTCCCCCTATTGGGGTTTGAGCCTGCAACCTGGGCATGTGTCCTGACCAGGAATCCAACCATGACCTCCTGGTTCATAGGTCGATGCTCAACCACTGAGCAACATGGTCCTCTATATTCTTACTCAAGCAAATATCTTTCCATTTTACCATTTTTACACACAGTTTGTATTTGTTGAACATATTTTCACAGTACTCCTGAAAAAGAAGTAAAGTAGATGGTTGTATTTAAGCATGGGAAGAGAGGAGAAAGAGATGAAGAGGTAAGGAGTCTGCATATAACCCCTCCATTAAAAATCTAAGGTCATCAGCTACTCAGTTGGAGATGCTCATTTTGTCTGTTCAAACTCATGCTTCAAGACCAGGTTTTCTGATATTACTCCTCTAAGTTCCTAAGACACTTATATATTGGGCTATGGCCCTTGAGAAAATTATGTGATAAAAAATTTTAGTTGGTAAAAATAGATAAATTAGTACCAAAGATATAGGGTTGCTGTGAGATTAAATAAGAAAACCTACATCAAAGACTAAGCCCAAACCGGTTTGGCTCAGTGGATAGAGCGTCGGCCTGCGGACTCAAGGGTCCCAGGTTCGGTTCCGGTCAAGGGCATGTACCTTGGTTTCGGGCACATCCCCAGTAAGGGGGTGTGCAAGAGGCAGCTGATCGATGTTTCTAACTCTCTATCCCTCTCTCTTCCTCTCTGTAAAAAATCAATAAAATATATATTTTTTAAAAAAAGGACTAAAACAGAGCATGCTTCCTTCCATAAAGTAGAACAGGAAGGTAAGGTGTGGGCCCTACAACCAGATTGTCTATTATCTGTGTTCAGGTTCTTGAAATAGCCTTTATCCTTTGGAAAGACAACTTCTCATAGGAGTTTCTGAGGATTCAATGAGTTAATCTATATAAACTGCTTAAAAAAGTGGTTGACCCATAGTAAATATTTAATAAATTTAGCCACTACTATTCATACTGGTACAATTATAATCTACCTTCAGGATGCTTTTGAATTTTTTAAACACTTATAATCTGTGTTATATCATTTACATACCATTCATAAAGCTCCATTACCAGAAAGTCATTTAACCGGCCCAGTACAGTGAAAATATAGAATTGGGGAATAAGAAATCATTAGAAGAATTCTTAGCCTCGTCATTTGTTCATTTCTCTTTATTTTGTTTATTACCTGCAATTAAAAGCATTTTAATCACAAGTCTCTCACTCTCAAAATTGTCCTTTCGCATTTGGCAAATGTCTGTTTTTTTTCTGATAGCTATTTGCATCATCTTATTATTTTTCCCTATTTAGTTTATTGATATTCTTCATGAAATTGGTTCATTTCATACAGTGTTCCCCAGAGTTTTATTAGTTGGTGATTTCTTTGTTTTTGATAGTTGCTTTTTTCATCCTGGGAGAAAATTTCCTACACTATTAACGGGAGTCTAAATTGATCTAACCTTCCTAGACGCCCAGAAACGAGCTTTTTGTAGAAGGATAGTGATTATAGGACCTTTCTCAATTTTGCCAGCCAGACACCTTGAAGAAATCAATTAGTAGGCAAGTTATTAACTAATTGAGCATTTAGAGTGTTCTTACTTTTGAAAAATCAATTAGGCCTTTGCCCTTCGTTTTCCAGCATTATTTCATTATTAATTGTTTTACACAGCAGTTCATCAGCAGTGGGCCCAGATCAGCTGACAGTTGTTTTTTGTATATATTCTGTGCTTAATTGATTAATACAATGAGCTGAAAACCTTTAACATCATTGATCATGTCACGGAATGCTGAATAATTGGCTGGCAGAATGCAATTTTTTGAAATTAATGATTCAATGGTTCAAAGGTTCAGATCAGCAGCCGATTGCAGTCAGCAGAAAGCGGATTTTCAGTGTTTCTTCACCATGGATGGCCTGAGTGATAGTCCCACCTCATTCCTCGAGCCCGTTCTATTTTTCTGTCTTCATTAGTGATAATTTCTTGTTCTATATAAAGCACCGGAGGTCACATTTATTATCTTAATGACACTATTTTTATTACCACTGGGTAAACATGGCTTTCAATTCAAATTTTGAAGAGATTGCAGCTGTTGTCAGAGGTACAAAAATAAGGTAATTTTGCAGGATGCAATTTCATGCTTTAGAAGATCTTCAAGGGGGGCGGGGCTAGGGAGCAGGTGGTATGGGGTCTGGGCCTTAGCTCAGTAACCTGCTCTGCTACCCATTCCTGAAGGCATCTGCTCCCCCTGGGCCCCTTTACTCTGCTCCCGTGGCTGTCTGGAGTCACCTTGCCCCTCAGGTTTCCATCGGGTTGGGTTTATTTGCATGGCTGCCTCATCAATAAAACTGCAAACTCAGAGGTCATGAACTCACCTAAGGACTTTTGTATCTTTAGCACTATACCTGTTTTCGGAAAAGAATTGGCACTGAATTGATTGACCCGGTAAAAGAAAACGTTATACACCTCCACACACATACACACACACAGTCTTTCATTCAGTTAGGGAAATATATTTAGTATATATATATATATATATATATCGTATCATCCTTATGTCAATATCACTTTTCTTTCCTTGACACATAAAAACCAAGTCCCTTGGTTCCCAAGCTGCTCCTGACAATTATTAGGCAAACCTCTCGGAGCTCAGAGAAGCACTTTAGTCAGGTGCTGAAAACCATTTTCACCCTTGCCCTCTCTGGCCTTCAAGCACTTCCTAAGGTAACATTTTAAATAGTGTTATCCAAAGTAAATTTGGTAGAAAAAAAAGCCCTTCAGGATAGGACTAACAAAGAGGTGACCTATGGTCAAATAAATTTAGTGAAACACAACAAATCCATCTCTTTAGGAAAGTACATGGTACATTAGGATATTAATCTGAAAAGCCCAAGCACAACTTTGACCATGCCGAGTTTTTGACCTTGAAACTTCTTTTTGTGAAGCATTCGTTAACATCTCTGGGAACTAATGGTCCGTAGGACATATTTTGAGAAATGTTGCTCTAAACAGTGAACGGGGTCAGAGAGCGTGAGTTCAGTTGTGCGTTATATGTGGGAAAAATTCAGCTTTATTCAGGTGGCAACTCTGTTTTATTTTCCATACACTTGTTGCTTTTTTTCTTTTCCGCTAATAGCTGTTCACAGCAGAAAACTTGGAGGACAGGTCAAAGTAAAATCGCAAAAGTCTTTATGGCTGTTTGGTTTATAGGGTTCTATGCTCAAGTCCATTTGGGAAGATCTGAGTTAAACAAAGTTGAAGATTTTTGTAGTCGCTTCTGAGAGCCCTGCTATGTCCACACTGCACAGGCTGGCTCTCTGCTTTATACTATACAGCTTTCCCCAGTGTTTGACCAGGAATTTCTTGGCATTTGGGGGACTCATGTTCCTTGGGACTCACTGAGGATCATGAGGGGACATTTGGAATGCCTCTGGTGATGGCTGCCCGGGGTCCTCGCTGGGAGGAAGAGATGCTCTCAGAATGGTCAAGGTCTCTGAGAGTCGCGCAGTCTGAGGCACTCTGGACCCATTTCTCAGCTTTCCGTAACTTGTGACAGTTGTTTTCCAAGGACTCAGGGCACAAAGACCTAGGTAGATCAGAGCTAAAAATAACAAAAATGCATTTAATATGCATTTGGGAAACAATTGCTGAGGCAAACCAACAAATGTGGATAATGGATTCTGTCCGAAGCTTCATTTTCCAAACCGAGGAACCATACATAATATGCGTATTAACCCAGGTGCCCACCTCAACAGACTCTGGCAGCCTGTGGTTCGAGGAAGGAGCGAGTGCGTCCTGAATGCAATTTACGTGGTTACAATTACCACCGGCACAAACAGCCACTTTTAAGTTAAACTCTAACACATTGTTACTTTCATGGTATATTTTTCTTTATCTTTTTTCTTTTAATCTAGATACATCTTTACATTTAAAGTGGTCTTCTTGTATATAACATATGGTTGGGTAGTGTACAAATCGTTATGTATAATTTTTCCTTCTCATTTCTTAATTCCAACTAACTTTGAAGTTTAAGCACAATTGCATTTTCTTTCCAAAATGTCTAAGTCTCAGTTTTAGTTTAATTGTTAAGAGTTCAAGAGGCCCGGGTAGTGGGCGTTGCTTATTTCTTAGCCACAAAATTGAAGAATCTCTAAAGAAAACTCAATTATGGAACTCGTTATGTTTTCATTAATGCACAGAGGAGAGGAATTTGGTTTCAAAATACATTTAGTGAATAAAAATCTGAACATACAAGTCTGGAATAGAAAGAAAGGAGTGCTTTTTATAGTTGCAAATTTAAGAACAAATAAATAGCAAAATTAAAAGGAATTATAGAAAAACGATGGTAAAGATTTTATTAAGATAACACTGCTGTGCATTATAAGTATGGGAGTAAGGTATTAGCTTTAAAGAGAAAATATATCCGTTATTAAAGGATGGTAAAAAATAGTACTTTTTTGAAATCTGGTTTTGAAATAGGAATTCTCATTGCCTAAGCACCCACATACAGCAGGCATTAACTATTTCATGTGAATTACTTCACTGAAGTCTGTCATCAACACAGACAGGAGTCTATTTTCTTCATTTTACTTTAAACCTGAAACCTGAGGTTAAAAAAAAAAATCAAACAACAACAGCAGCACAGGGACCAAATTAGGCTACAACGCAGTTAGTGACTGGCTCTCATTTTGCTCTTGACCATCAAAGAGTGAATCAGATGCTGCATTAGGGTCTCTTCATGGTAGAATCCTAGCCACCAGGGCCACTCAATAGCATTCCTTTTCATTTCTTAAAGACATACTCATCCATTTAGAATCCTTTCCTTTATGCCATCAATAAAGAGCTGGATAAATTAAGGCATTTTTTATGTGAAATGATAACTAAAATCATAATAATACTTTTCACCTGTTATTTAATGCAGCCTGGGTAAATGAAGTTAAAGAGCATTTTGTATGTATAAAGTCACCATCGAGAATGATGCCTTCCTGGGACATACTAGTAAGTGTATACCTGGGGATGAAATGAGCCAGGTGGGACAGCTCCCAGCTGTGATGATGGTGGGCAAATGGAGTTAAGGGTAAATATGTTTTGTTTTCTCTTTCTAATTCTTCAGTAAGGAGACAAATACATAAAAAATAAAATAAAAAATCAAACTAAACCAAGTATAAAAAGGAGGAACTCTTTATGCTATCATGTTTAATATATTATGTCTTGATATCAATGTAATTGTGGGAGGATTTTGTTTTCACAGAACAGGAACCAAAACTTGTGTGCACCCATGCACACACATACACACACGCAAAAGCGTGTAACTAACACAAAAAAGCTGGAATATAATTATGGATGCCTTTCCCTTTAAAACTCACATTTTATTTTCACATTTATGCAGGTGCGGTTTAAAAACACGAAAGGCAATCAATTCAGAATTATGGTTTTCAGAGAAATTGCAGCCTGATTCTCTCACATTTCTTCATGTTTTTATAAAACATGTGATCATTTCCAAAACCTCAGAGTATCATAACATATTTAAAAACACCAGCAAAATTACCAGACTGAAAAAAGAGCACTAAATAGGCATTTTCCCCATGGAAAACCATTTCACACACCTACTCAGAATTATAAAGTAAGCCAAGAATTTAATATTGCAGATATATAAAAGAATGACTTATCATTTCCTTGGGAGTCATAACTTTGGATTTTTAGACTTCGAGACATTTAATATTTCAAACATGCCACTGCATTTATGCAATTTGGGGGTGGGTATTGAATATACAAGCTTTGATGATAAACTGGCTCACCTTCATTTTCTTGAAACCAACACAAAAGTGTGCACCTATTTTAATGTGTTGGGCTCTTCGCATACAAATGAAGCATTACTTAAACAATTCCAACTATGTTTTAAAAAGTCAGCACAATTCAATATTTCCCTAATTCTCTGAGTCTGGGGAACACAAATAATCATTTTAATTCTCTGCTAGACACTGAATTACATAATGAATTTTATCAAGCCTGGGAAAGTTCTGTTTTTTTAAAACTTATAATTTCCTTTTAAATGAAGATTCTGAAATATGAATTAACTCAAAATGAAAGTTTTGACTAAAATTAACTGTAACACTTAAAATAGTTCTTACTATTTTAAGGAAAAATCTCCTAAGGCCACTAGAAGAAAAAAAAAGGATTATATTGAAGTAGAGAAAGGCAGAGAGAAAAAGAGAATAATTAATAGGCTATACTAGAGTTGAATAACTAAATGAAAACATACAGATCTGCCAGGGCCCAAAGCAGTCAGAATAATATTAATCAAATCCTACTGACTCTTAATTGGAGTAATGAGGAAACATTCTTAGCCTGCTTGATCATGTTGGCATTTTAATTAAACTTTCTTGGATCCCAGGGAAGACAATAGTTTTTTTGTGTTGGAACTCTTTTTTTTAAAACTGTTACCAAAAATACTTTTGAAGGCAGTAACCAAATAGTATAATTGGGGTCTTTATGTATAGTAACGAGGTAGGACATGTTGCCATAGATTCAAAACCTTGGCTTTTTAAAAGTTGTCTTTGAATCTGTAACTATAAGATACCTGACAATGAACTGTGGATTTAATTAGAATAAACTTCCCACATTTTCAGAGATGATGTTATGATTATTCTATAGCATGTACCTAATATAGTACAGTTATGGTCTAGTGGAATAAAGATTTTCAGTAAATAAGTAGCTGACAATCTATATATATAAAAAGCCAGCAACCAGAACGCCAGAATGACCAGAACGACCAGAGACCAGAACACCATGGACCCTCGCCCAGGCTGGCCCCATCCCCTAGGGATCAGTTAGGGGTGCCCCTAGGCAACGCGATAGGGTACAAGTTTGATGGGGGAAAGTTGAAGAAATAGGGGGGAAGGTCTTAAGGGTCTGTGGGGTTGGGGTGGTCAGCCCGGAGTAGGTTTTAAGTGTGCTGGGGAAGGAAGAGGAAGATCCGATTGGAAAACGGCTCAGCACAGTACCTTTTTCATTGAGAACCAGAACGGCGCCAGCCATGGACTGAATGGGCGGTTGTTTCATGAGTGCGCCTGGGACCGACAGGTTCATGACAGTGGCAGTACTCCCAAAACTTCACTAATTCCAAATAGTAAACAGTTATTAATGTTAAAGAACAGAAAAATCCTCTCCAACTAGAGGCCCTGGATGTTGCAATGCGACTGAAGGAAATACCACTTGAGAAGGATCTAGAAAACCGGAAGTATGTGACCAGAGGATTGTGGGATTGCAGAGGATGCCTGGGCGCCTACTGCTAGAACGTGAGCCAGTTATTGCGCATGTACATAGTCAGCCCTACAGTCCTCAGTCTCGCAGTATTTGGACGTGACTTCTGGCAGGAAATTATTTCGATTGAGGTTTGCTGCTCCCTTGCGGCGAGGAAGATCAGAATTAAAGGTTTCATTTGTTACCTTGGTTTGAAGCAGAGGAAAATGGGATAGTGACGAATAAGAAACTTTGGAGATACTGAAGGGTAGTTTGTCCAGACTGTTGAGAGCTAAGAATTAGAGTTTAATTGGGACAGAAATCCTGCTAATAGCACCTGATGCCTGAAATCTGAGCACTCTACTTTTAGGTTTTCCAGTTCAAGTTTTTGGAGACTGCCTATTAAAACATGCCTGGTTGGAAAGTGTTTGTATAGAAGCCCATAAGTATTAAGTATTAAGTTTGTATAGAAGCCCATGCTTAGCTCTCTGTAAGGAATATGGAATAATGTTAAAAGCCTCATGTTCTCAAGAAGCTTGACTTTTAAGATAAAAAATAAAGAAGAAATATAAATATTAAAAATAAAAAAAGAAGAAGCTTGAGTTTAGCAGTGAAATCAGGCAGGCAGGTGAGTGGTTAGGGGCGATCAGGCAGAGCTGTTAGGGGCGATCAGACAGACAGGCAAGTGGTTAGGGGCCAGTGGTCCCGGATTGTGAGAGCGATGTTCGACTGCCAGTTTAGGCCTGATCTGCAGGGATCCCTGTGGGATCGGGCCTAAACTGGCAGTTGGACATCCCCCAAAAGGTCCTGGATTGTGAGAAGGTGCAGGCCGGGCTGAGGGACCCCCATCTGTGCACGAATTTTGTACACCGGGCCTCTAGTTTAATATCTACTTACTAGATGGCTAATGCATGAAAATTCATGCACTGGAGGGGGGGGGTCCCTCAGCCCGGCCTGCCCCCTTTCACAGTCTGGGAGCCCTCAGGGGCAGGATGTGACCTGGCGATCAGGGGAAGGCGACGTCCCCATCACACCTCTGCTGCTGCCACTGCTGGCAATGCAAGCCTCAGCCAGCCCTGGTTACTTGAGCCTCGGGCAGCCGTGGGCAGCTGGGCAGCTGCCATCTGAGGCTTGCCTGCGCCTCGGGCCAGCCCTGGGAAACTGGGGGGCTGAGGGACTGGGGACTCTGGAGGTAAGCGCGGAGTGGCTGGACCAGCCTGGGGGTGGACCCAGCCATGCTGCACACCTGCCGACCCTGCGGGGCTGAGGGGACTGGGAGCCCCATCTTGTGGTTGTAGGTGCCGCCATCTTTGAGGGCATTGCAGTCAATTAGCATATTCCCTCCTTATTGGCTGTGGGCACTGAAATATTTGTGAGGGTGTGATGGTCAATTAGCATATTCCCTCTTTATTAGATAGGATATAGCATACCTTGTGCCAAACACACCATTCTAAGTGCTTCAGAAATACTATATCATTTCATCTTCATAATCACCTTATTATATAGGTACTATTTAAATATATATATATATATATATATATATATATATATATATATATATATATACTAGCTTTCCCGTTGCAGGAAAATTCCTGCAATGGGATTTCCTGCTGCACTCTACCCCGCCTCCGTTCCTCCCTTGCCGCCCGCCTTGCCTTCTCCTCCAGCCCGCCCGCGTTTCCCTTCACCCCCGGCCCCGCCTCCGCTCCACCTTTATCACCCACCTCGCCTTCTCCTCCAGCCCGCCCGCATTTCCCTTTGCTCCGCCATTGTCGCCCGCCTCCGCCCCGCCCTTGCCGCCCGCCTCACCTTCTCCTCCGGCCCGCCTGCTTTTCCCTTCGCCCCCGGCCCCGCCTCCGCCCCGCCCTTGTCACCGGCCCTGCCTTCTCCTCCAGCCCGCCCGCGTTTCCCTTCGCCCCCGGCCCCGCCTCCGCTCCACCCTTGTCACCGGCCCGCCTTCTCCTCCAGCCTGCCTTCGTTTCCCTTCGCCCCCGGCCCCGCCTCCGCCCCGCCCTTGTCACCGGCCCCGCCTTCTCCTCCAGCCCGCCCGCGTTTCCCTTCACCCCCGGCCCCGCCTCCGCCCCGCCCTTGTCACCGGCCCCGCCTTCTCCTCCAGCCCGCCCGCGTTTCCCTTCACCCCCGGCCCCGCCTCCGCCCCGCCCTTATCACCGGCCTCGCCTTCTCCTCCAGACCGCCCGCGTTTCCCTTCGCCCCCGGCCCCGCCTCCACCCCGCCTTTATCACCCGCCTCACCTTCTCCTCCAGCCCGCCCGCGTTTCCCTTCGCCCCCGGCCCCGCCTTTCCTCCGCCCCACTCTTGTCACCGGCCCCGCCTTCTCCTCCAGCCCACCTGCTTTTCCCTTCGCCCACGGCCCTGACTTTGCTCCTCCCTTCTCCTCCCCCCACCCCCCTGGCTTGCTTGCTTCTTCGAAGCTTTACTCCCCTTTGCAGCTCTTGGCTTCTTTCGACACTGTCTTGATATGCAAATCAGCCGCCATCTTTGTTGGGGCAATTTGCATACTCGTCCTGATTGGTTGGTGGGCGTGGCTTGGCTGGTGGGCGTGGCTTAGGTGTAGCGAAGGTGCGGTCAATTTGCATATTTGTCTATTATTAGATTAGATATATATACTAGCTTTCCCGTTGCAGGAAAATTCCTGCAATGGGATTTCCTGCTGCACTCTACCCCGCCTCCGTTCCTCCCTTGCCGCCCGCCTCGCCTTCTCCTCCGGCCCGCCCACGTATCCCTTCGCCCCCGGCCCCGCCTCCGCCCCGCCCTTGTCACCAGCCCCGCCTTCTCCTCCGGCCCGCGTTTCCCTTCTCCCCTGCCCCGCCTCCGCCCCGCCCTTGTCACCGGCCCCGCCTTCTCCTCCGGCCCGCGTTTCCCTTCTCCCCTGCCCCGCCTCCGCCCCGCCCTTGTCACCGGCCCCGCCTTCTCCTCCGGCCCGCGTTTCCCTTCGCCCCCGGCCCCGCCTCCGCTCCGCCCTTGCCACCCACCTCGCCTTCTCCTCCAGCCGGCCCGCGTTTCCCTTCACCCCCGGCCCCGCCTCCGCCCCACCCTTGTCACCGGCCCCGCCTTCTCCTCCAGCCGCCCGCGTTTCCCTTCGGCCCCGGCACCGCCTCCGCTCCGCCCTTGCCGCTGGCCCCGCCTTCTCCTCCAGCCCGCCTTCGTTTCCCTTCGCCTACGGCCCTGACTTCGCTCCTCCCTTCTCCTCCCCCCGCCCCCCTGGCTTGCTTGCTTCTTCGAAGCTTTACTCCCCTTTGCAGCTCTTGGCTTCTTTGGACACTGTCTTGATATGCAAATTAGCCACCATCTTTGTTGGGGCAATTTGCATACTTGTCCTGATTGGTTGGTGGGCGTGGCTTGGATGGTGGGCGTGGCTTAGGTGTAGCGAAGGTGCGGTCAATTTGCATATTTGTCTATTATTAGATTTTATATATATATATATATATATATATATATATATATATATATATATATTATTGATTTCAGGGAGAGAGAAAGGGATAGGAAGAGAGATAAATATTGATTGGCTGTCCCCTGCAAGCCTCCTACTGGGGATCCAGCCTGCAATTTGGGAAGGTGCTTTGACTGGGAATTGAGCCTTTGACATCTTGGTGCATGAGACAATGATCAACCAACCGAGCCACACTGGCCAAGGCTAGCTACCGTTTTTATTCCCATTTTAATGAAGAGGACACAGAGGCACAAAGATGTAAAATAATTTGTACCAGGCTGTGTGTGCTCAGACCCTCCACCATGCCTCCAACATCTTTAAAATGATTTTTGCATGCTCAGCACTCTGATTTCCTGCTATACATGTACTAGAGGCCCGGTGCATGAAATTCGTGCATGGGGGGGTTCCCTCAGCCCCGCTTGCACCCTCTCCAATCTGGGACCCCTTGGGGGATGTCCGACTGCCGGTTTAGGCCCTATCCAGGGACAGTTGGACATCCCTCTCACAATCCTGGACCGCCGGTTCCTAATTGCTCACCTGCCTGCCTTCCTGGTCGCCCCTAACTGCCCCTCCCTGCCATCCTGTTTGCCCCTCACTGCCTCTGCGTGTCAGCCTAATCGCCCCCAACTGCCCTCCTGTTGGCCTGGTTGCTCTGCTGGCCTGGTCACCCACAACTGCCCCCCACCCCACCGGCCTGGTCACCCCACTCAGCCTGCTGTTCAGTCGTTTTGGTTGTCCCTCACTAACTCCCCTGCTGGCCTGGTCACCTCATGCAGCCTGCTTGTTCAGTTGTTTGGTCATCCCTCACTAACCCCCTTGTCGGCCTGGTTGTAGGCAGCCATATTGTGAGAGTGTGATGGTCAATTTGCATGTTACTTCTTTATTATATAGGATTATGTTGTTTCATGCTCACACTAATTCTGTAAAGTAGTATTACTGGCCTCACTTTGCAGATGGGGAAATGAAGAGCAAGGGCAATAACTTGATCACATCTAAACTACTAAGAGGAAGGTTGTAAACACATTTCAATATGACTCTAAAGCACATGCTTTTTCCAACTTTTTCCCAATATACAAAGTATTTAAAGATTTAGGCTTTAATTTACTGACTTTAATTTAAAAAAAATTAAGGTGCTTTAGAAGATAAATTTCAATTTATCTGACCGTGGAGGGTCATTCTCCCCTGCACCAAACATTTACAGAACATCCATTAGGAACATATTTGGGTTTTATAGGACCAGGATCTTATATAATTTTGAAGATCTTCTTTAGGGTAAAACATACAAATTCATACATGTAAAATTAAATATGGACATAACTAATTATGAATGAGAAAAAAACATAACAGATTATGACACCATCATAGACAATACAGTCTCTAATCCTGACCTTCAGATGATAATGCTGGATGAGTCTGCACATGAGCGAAGGGAGGGTTTATTCACTAGAAATTAGCAACAGCCTAATTATATATGGAAGTGATTGCAAATCATATGACAATGTTCCACTAACTAAGTAGTATTATTATCTGCATTTTGCAGATTGGGAAATGTGGAGCAAGGACAATAACTTGGATCCCAAGTCAGCTTTCTCTTAGCTAGACTTGAAAAAGACATGCCCATAGCCATTTCAACATCACCTAAACACAATTGCACATGCAGTGGAGAGAGGAAGTGGCCTCATTTTTGCAAATTTCACAAAAATACATGATCATGAGAACATATCACTAGGGTCTCTTCCAGAGCTTTGAATGGACGTGTACAAGCCAGAAGTCCTAAAGTGAGCTTCCTTAGCTTCACAGTAAATCCATCATATTCTGACACCCACTCCACCCTGGCAATGTCCTCAAGAAAAGGTGATTTTGCCAGCTTAAAGCAATATTAGGTCAGCAGTGTGCATATGTGGGCACAGGGTGGGAGTGATAGAGATAGCAAGAGAGAAAAAAAAACTATTCCTCATTCTTTTGTCTTTTGTTGTTGCTATTAATCCTCACAGAAGGATATATTTTCCATTGCTTTTTAAAGAGAGTGGAAGAAAGAGAGGGAGAGGAAGGGAGGGAGGGAGAGAAGAAGAGAAGGAGGAAGAGAGAGAGAGAGAAACATGGATGTGAGAGAGATGAGAGAGACACATCGATTGGTTGCCTCCAGCACACACCCCAACTGGGCTGGGATGAACCTGCAACATAGGTTATGTGCCTTTGACCAGGAATTGAACCCATCATCCTCCAGTGCACAGGCGAATGCTCTAACCACTTAGAGACACCAGCCAGGGCTGTTCCTCATTCTTGATCAGATTATAAAATTCTGCAAAATTGGAGAAAATTCATAATGATTTACTCTAAAACTTGAGGGGAAAAAAAATCTTTGTACTATCTTTTTTTCTGGTTGGAAAGAATATTAGTAGGTAGAAACCCTGACTAGGAATTGGATCTAAACGTATTTTCAAGCTTCTGTTGAGGTTTCACAGAATTAAGAATGGTGAGGAAAGGTAGAGTGGGAATTATTGGAATGGTCCAGATTTCTTATGTGTAGGAAAATCTCTGTTTCGGTTGGAGAAGGAGAAGGAAGAAATGGAAACTAAAATTCTTTGTGTAATGATGGAAAACATTACCTCCATTGTGGGCTGGGGAGCCTTTGAAGGTTTACTTGCTGTGTAGGTAATTCTCTTTATGTATAACGATTTGTTTACTTGCTTTATGGAGTGCCGAAAGCCATAAAGTGTGTGTGTAGGGGGGAAAGGTCTCCTTCTCAGAAGCCCCATTTCCTCTCCCACTTAGGATGTATTGGCATTAGCCAACAGGATGCTAGAAGACCACAAGAAGAATGAAGGGGTTATCTCACCCAGACTGGTCCAGACACATCAAAGAGCCCAAGACCTATCCTGTCCAAGGAATCACAGGATTGTCCCACAAACTCCCAGCCAAGTGCTTCTTGCAGAGGAAAGGCAGGTCTTTGGGTAACGGGCCTATGAGAGCAATTACCTTTTTCTGTCCTTCCATTTACAGAGCTCAGGGCATGAGTAAAAATGGAGAACCACATACTATTGTCTAGATATTCAAGAGGCATAAATCAAATAACAAATTATTAAATAAAGTATGTAATATTTTCTACCTTAGGAAAAAATGTGCCTTCAGGATGACAAAATTAGAAAATGTGTGTAAAGCTGTTAATTTGAGATGACTGTAGGTTGGCAAAATGTATTAGGGATGACTGATTTTTATTATTTTTGGACATGGCCGGATGCTCTGTTGATGGAGCAAAGATTTATGAATAAATAATAAGAATGTAATTTATAGACTATAAATTTTTTTTTTCTCATCTGCATTTCAGAAAAATCACTAATTATGTTGTTGGAATCAAAATTATACATAAGTTTTGTTCTTTTGACAGTAATGATCTAAAGTAACTTTCTCTTACTAAGTTAGGTATGTATAAGCCTCTAACTTCAACCATTTAATGAGTGAGCTGCTTTTGTTGTTGGCTTGTGTGTGTACACAGATGAGCTTTTTCTTCTGTTAGTCTTTCATCAGTTTAATTTGCAGGCTTCAGTCACCAAACATAAGAGGGTAGAGGGAAGTTTTACCTGAGTGACTTTGACACTCATTGTTTTAGGAGAGAAATGTTTTCAATAAGGTAACTCTGAATTTGGATCCATTTTTTTTCTCAGAGAAAATACTTTAAAAACTACCAAACTTGTATTTTTATTGTAGCATACTTTACTATAATAAAATTGTAGATTGTAGATATAAAATTAGATGACGTTTGACAGATGTATATACTATTTAACCAGCACCTCATTCAAAATATTAAACATCCATCATTGCAGAATGGCTTGTCTGCCCCTTTCCAGTTAATCCTTACACAGACCAGAGGAAACCATGGCTCCAGCCTCCACTGCCAGAGATTCTGTTTCCCTGTTTGAGTGCTTCATAAATATGGGAATGTATGCTGCATGAAATTTGGGGTCTGATTTCTTTTGCTCAATGTAATGTTTTTGAGGTTAACCCATTTTATTTTGTGTAGTGTGTAGAGGATTTTATTGCAAAAATTATAGTTAAATTTATTTATTTATTACTAGGGGCCCGGTGCACGAAATTCGTGCACTGGGGTTAAGGGTCCCTCAGCCCAACCTGCCCCCTCTCACATACTGGGTGCCCTCAGGGGATGTCCTACTGATGGCTTAGGCCCGTTCCCCACTCTCCTTTGTGGGAGGCAACTGGGCTGATCAGGGGAAGGCACCGGCCCCATCACCCCACTGCTGCAGCCACTACCAGTCACCACAGCCACGAAGGTGTTTTCATCAACACGGACTCCAGTCCCTTCACCAAGAAAAAATGACAACTTTCTTTAGGCATTTTCAAGATGTGTCTTCCATAGGATATGCTTTTTTTTTTTTTTAATCCTCACCTGAGGGTATGTTCCCATTGATTTTTAGAGTGTGGAAGAGAGAGGGAGAGACAGAGAGAAACATCAATGTGAGAGGGACACTTTGATTGATTGCCTCCTGTATGAGCCCTGACCATGGGCACCAGGCTGGGGGGCATGCAGGGACCCCTGGGCCGCATGCAGTGGTGGCCCCCAAGGGTCTCCACACACCCCAGAGGCCAGCAGCCAGCCCCCCATCATGTGCGCCAGGCTGGGGGAGTGGACCCAAACTACCTCTTGGTGCTGGAGCATTCCCAAGCGGCTGGGGGCACAATGGTGACAGGGGATGTTTCCACCCCGCCCCGCCCCCAGCCCCTTGGCTCCTGCACCTATAGGCTCAAAGTGGCCAGGGGGTGTTCTGGGAACCCTGCCACTCAGGACCTAAGCAAGGGGCCTACAGGCTTGGACTGGCCTGGGTCCTGAGGATGTTTGCGGGACCCAGCCCCTTGGCGCCTGCACCCTTAGGCTCCAAGTGGCCAGGGGGCATTCTGGGACCCTGCCGCTCAGGACCTAAGTACAGGCCTACAGGCTCTGATTCGCCTGGGTCCGGAGGATGTTTATGGGACCCAGGCTGCTCAGGACCTAAGTGCAGGCTTACAGGATCTGAGAGGCTTGGGTACGAAGGATGTTTCCCAGACCCCAGACTGCTGCAAGTGTTTGGGGGCGGAAACATTCCCGCGTCGCTATGGCGACACGGGAATGTTCCCGCCCAGCCAAGCCTCCCAGTGGCCAGGGGGAGTTCTGGGGTCCCCGCGGCTCAGGACCTAAGCGATCCCGCCTGGGTCCGGAGGATGTTTATGGGACCCAGGCTGCTCAGGACCTAAGCACAGGCCTACAGGCTCTGAGCGGCTTTAAGTCCCAGAACCCAGACTGCTGCACGTGTTTGGGGGCGGAAACATTACCGCGTCGCTATGGCGACACGGGAATGTTCCCGCCCCGCCAAGGCTCCCAGTGGCCAGGGGGCGTTCTGGGGCCCCTGCCACTCAGGACCTAAGCGCGGGCCTATAGGCTCTGAGCGGCTTTAAGTCCCTGACCCCAGACTGCTGCACGTGTTTGGGGGCGGGAGTCGCTGTGGCGACGCGGGAATGTTCCCGCCCACCAAGCCTCCCAGTGGCCATGGGGAGTTCTGGGGTCCCCGCGGCTCAGGACCTAAGCGATCCCGCCTGGGTCCGGAGAATGTTTATGGGACCCAGGCCTACAGGCTCTGAGCAGCCTGGGTCCGGAGGACGGTTACAGGACTCAGGCTGCTCAGCACCCGCATATGCAAATTAACCGCCATCTTGTTCGTTCTGATTGGCTGTGGGCGTAGCGAAGGTGCAGTCAATTTGCATGTTTGGGTATTATTAGGTTAGATAACATAATAAATATATAAATATAAATAGTTATATAAGTATATAGTTATATGTATATAGAAATACATACAATTATATATACATATATGTATACTTATTTATCGGTTCTCTTGTTGATGAACATTTGGTTATTTCCAGTTTGGGGCTGTTATGAATAAAGCTGGTATAAACATCTTTATACAACTCTTTTTATTGACATAGGTTTTCATTTCCTTTTGGTAAATACCTAGGAATAGAATTTTAGGGTCATACCATCAGAATATATTTAACTTTATAAGAAACTTCCGGTTTCTCAAAGTGTATACATCATTTTGTATGAGAATTCAAATTGCTCCTCACCTCATTTTTGTCAACACTTGAAATTTCAAGCTTTTTAAAATGTTGGCCATTCTCCTGGGTGTGAAATAGTATTTTATTTTGCTTTTAATATTCATTTCCTTGATGATGAATATCATTAAGGAACTTATCATGTGTCTGTTGCCCATTTGTACATTTTCTTTGGTGAAGTATTTGTACATGCCTTCTGCCCATTTAAAAACAGTTGAGCTCTTTAGTCTTTCACTATTGATCTGTAGGAATCCTTTATGTATTTTGGATGCAAATCCTTTGTCTGATGTATGTATTGTTCATATTCTTTACCAGTCTGACTTTTTAAATTTTCTTAATGATATCTTATCCTAGGGAGAACCTTCTCTTCTCTTTCTATTATTTTTTAAAAATCCTCATCCCAGGATATTTTCCCATTGATTTGTGGAGAGAGTAGAAGAGAAAGGGAAAGACAGAGAGCAACATCCATGTGAGAGAAATATATCGATTGGTTGCCTCTTCCATGGGGAGGAGCCTGCAATCAAGGTACGTGCCCTTGACCAGAATCAAACCTAGGACCTTTCGGTCCGCAGGCTGACATTCTATCCACTGAGCAAACCGGGTAGGGCAGGAGAACCTTTCTTTTCAATGACCCATGTGTTCTTTAGACATTGCTGTGAGGGTGAGTTTAGCTCTGAGGGCCCCTTGAAAGCAGGGAGCCCAGAGAGAGGTCCCTCTCACTCAAGTCTAAGCCTGTACTGGCTTCCTTATTTATTGCCAGTTTTCCAAGGAGACTCATGCTTTTGGAACTTCTCCAAACCCTTGTTTCCACTGATACGTACTTTCCCCATGAATAAAAGGCCATATATTATTTGACTTGCCAGAATATGAGTAGGGAAGAAGAAAGAATCGTTCTTGCTTCATGAATATCCCATAGGTGGAGGAGCCAAGTTTTTTAGCTCTTATACCTGGAGTCACTTTTTTACAAAACCTGCATATGTTCAGGGCATCCAGACTCCAATCCTTTTAATAAATCGTTTCTTAGCTTCCTCTGCAGCTGTTCTCTCCAGGCACGAGCCTAAGGGATAGGTCCAAGTCATTTCAGTTCCATTCTGCAACGTCCTTCCCTCCACCTTTTATTTTGAGCACATGAGCCAAATCCTCTTTAGTCAAAAATGTTTCATGTGAATCTCCTCCCGGAGACACTGGCCATGCGTCAGATATATGTGAGCTCCAAGGCTGGGGCCACGTTTATAACTAAGCCCAGTAAGTATGAGTTTCAAAAATGAAGAGCTAAGAGTTCAAACACCTAAAACAACAAAATCCTTAAACCATCCACCACTTACTTTTGCTTTATTGTTGAAAGTTTACATAGGTCCCCCTTTTCCTCCTTTAACCTCTTCCAGCCCATCCCATCTCCCCAGCCCCCACCTACCACTTGCTTTCACACACTAATCTCATTGGATGTTTTTCTCATTTCTAGACATGCCATCCTTTCTCCCACCTCGATATTTGAGCATTTTTTCCCCTCCTGTTCTAAAAATTCCTCCCTCTTCTCTTTACTTGGCTGATCCTAACAATTACCTTTGGTCTTTATTTTAATTCATATCAAACTGACATCAATGATGAGACCTATTAATGTAGGTTATGAGAATTGGCTTGTTTATTTATTTATTTTTTCATTATTATTACCCAGTAATTACCTCTTAACATGTCTAGCAATCCTGAGAACTCGCTGGAGTCAAGATACTGTTTTATATTCATTCATAAACCCCAATAACTAGCACCTTGTCATGATTAGATAAAGACCCTGAATGAAGCTTTGACTATGACAATGGCACTCCTCCCTAACAGATGTGTAGCTACACATCCTTTGATGAGGCCTGCCTGGCTGTAGTGTGCACCAGTCCACTGAAATCTATAACCAGGTCTAGACTGAGGTGCTAAATGAATTCTCCTTTCATCTCCCAGGGTGTCTGAGAGCCTCAGTGTCTTTTTTGTTCCTTGGCAATCTAGGGCATTGCTTTTTGGGGCTGGACAGTTAAGAGTTGAGCAAGATGTCTAGGCTGGTTTGTATAATTTACTATTGAAAATAGGGGAAGGGATATTAATAGAGGTGCTAGCATAGCCAGCCACTTCCTAGGAACTTTACATAAATTTAATTTCATTCATGATAATGCTAATTGGTCTTTCCGATTGATGAGGAGAAAAGGGGGTAGAAAAAGAGATAGTGTAAGTAGTGATTAAAATTGTGCATTCTGGAGTCAGAAGATCAAGGTTCAAATCTTTGTTCCATGCTATATAAGCTGTATTATCATAGGCAAGATGCTTAAAAGCTCTTAGACTCAGTTTTCTCATCTATAAAATGGGGATGGTTTAATAGGATAAAGGACAGTAAGAATAGTGCCTGATGTATAATAAATGTTCAATAAACATTAACTATCCATATTATTTTTGATATTGGGGCTAAGACCTTTGGGACATGAAAGTTCTAGAATGTAGATAACAGGAATGCCAGAAAGTAGACAGATGAGCTGGCAAGGTAAAACTCTCATGAATGATTTCATATCCCAAACCCCGATAACTGTGTATGTGTGTTTTGTGGGGAGTTGAAGAGGGCATGAGGAGAGAAGGTGATGCAAAGAAAATCACTTTCCTCACTCCCTCTTATTATGTCTGGGTCTTTGACCCCTAACCTCTTTCTTGGGTTTTATTAGGCAAAGAAGTTCATAGGTGGGAAGGATTTCAGACACTCATCTTTCTGCTCCACCTTCCTGAGAACTCCCAGCAGGCTCTGCCATCTGCATGCACCCCCTGCCATCCCCACTCCTACCTGGGTGCCATTATGCTGAGATTGCCAGTGTGTCAGATTGGGGTTGAGCAAACCCTGCTGAAACACCTGCATATTCTGAATTACCTACATATCTGCCAGGATACGAACTGGTCTCCTTGCATCTTGCTTCTCTCCAGTGCATCTTAGCCCAGATCACACGGAGGGGTGGACCTCCTCTGTGTCCCGAGCTTGCAGTGGTCAGAGGACTGGCGGCCGTGTGGGCATTCCCCAGCACAGAGCAGAATTATAGCGCTTCCATGGGAGGATCAGGGGGAGAAGTCTCTTAGCACGCACCAGAAGAAATAAGGTTAAAACTCGCCTGGCAAAGCTAATGACATGTTGTTGCTCATCTAAACAGCTTAGATATGTGGGGAAAATGAACACAGGCTCACAAGCACCCACATGCATAAAAGGAAATTCCATTCTTTGTGAGTGACATTTTTTGGCTTTTATCTCTCATTTCAACCCAGATTCTTTCATTCTCATAGCTTTGCTTCCCGCCAACCAATTAATATTTTCTCTTGTAAATGTTCCTTTTTGAGAGTAATCTACCTTTGATGTTCAGCTCAACATTCTCCTTCTAACTTCTAAAGGAACAGGAGGTACAAATAAAGAGGTAGGGGAAAATACAATGTATTTCCTCTCTGGATCCTGAAATATAAGCCCCAGCTAGTTGGATTTAAACACTTCTAAGTTTTTTCTATCTCATTCATGACAGGACCTCATGAAGTCAGTCAGAATTAATGTATGTCCGTATAGGGTAAAACAGAAGGGACAAAATTTGGAATCCACATTCATACATGGTTTTGTCTAGAGAATGTTGACTGTTTAGCTATGCTCAGTGTTCTGCATGGAAATTTAAATAACAAATGCAGAAAGAGACCTGAGAGGACACAGCGTAAAGTTTTGTGTTGTGCTGATGCAAATCAGATCAGGTTGCAGGGTAACTGGGATTTGATGCATCCGGAATTCCGAAGGACCTCTGGCTTTGTTAATTTTTGGAGATAGAACTTAGTACCACTGTATTTCAGCTTCTAATGCAGAAAGAATTGTTAAAATCATTCCCAAATTAATTGTGGGATTTTTCTTTTCTTTTCATTTTGAAAGTGCATGTATGGTTTTGTTACGTTTTCTCCACAAAGTGTTTACTGGTAGCTACTACACCAGGCTATATACGGAAGATGCTGGATAAGATGCTTATCTTAGTTCTTTTCTCATTATGAGAATTTTATTAGGTTTCATCACTAGCAATAATAATGACTCAACTTAATCCACCATATTATAGATTATAGAACAGGGTGGCATTCATTATTTCATTTAATGATATGCTACAGGAGTTATAGCACAACTACCTGGTGAAAACCTATGCTCAAACTTGCTTTTCATAAATATGCTTCTGAAATTAATTTTTTTCCACTTATACACACACTCTGAACTTTGAACACTGTGGAATTAGACATGTTTGCAGGCTGTGGGACAGTCAAGACATACCCCAATGATCCTGGTGCAGTGTGTTTAGTTGTTCCAGGATACTTCCGATCATTTGCATTTCATCAGAGACTTCTGACACTTACAGGTGCCCTCGAAGGATTCAAGGATAAGATTCTTACAGTAGTGACATGAATAAGGTGAGTTCCCCCAGGTGACCTGGCAGCTGTGAGGGTATTAGCCCACTTTAGAATTTGATGCAGGTGCTTATATATTTTAAAGCTACAAAGGAAAACAACTAGGCCTTCTTATCTTCTCTTGCATTCCTTTGACTTTCCATTCTGTGGCCCAAATTAAATTCTGTTTTTGTTCCTTTGATGATACAAGCCTTCATGGCACAATGAAAAATAAAGGCCTTATTACTTTATAATATGTTTGGAATCATGCGTAATTACGCTTAGTTGATTAGTTGGCTATAGTAATCGCAGGGCCATAAACTGACTGAAATTGGAAATGGAAAAGACCCACTGGGTATCATTAGCCTTCTTCCTGTCAACGCAAAGTCATTTTCTGACATGCAGTGTGTGTGTGTGTGTGTGTGTGTGTGTGTGTGTGTGTGTGTGTGTGTGTGAAATCTCTCTTAGCTACAAAAATACATGATTTGTTACACTTATTTAGCAAAATTTGACAGGAACTAAGCATCACCCCAAATCAGATAGAATATTAAGTGAAAGGATGGGCAATAACCTCAATAGTAGTAGCAGCAGCAGCAGTAAATATTTTATAACAGCAACTATAAGCCAGACACCATAGCATAACCATCTCCAATGTAAACATCCATCGTTCTAATCCATTATTATCTCCATTTTGTATGTGAGAAAATCTATATACAGTATATAAAAGCCCAGCGACCAGAACGGCAGAACAACCAGAATGTCATGCACTGCAGCAGCAAACCAGCCTGATCCTGGCCCCAATTGGCCCTCCCACCCCCCAGCCAGCCTGGCCCCTGATCAGCCCCCAATACCCCAGTCAGGGGCAGGGCTGGCCGGCCTACAGCCCATGGCCCGCCCTCCCACCCCCCACCCCCGCTGGCCTGGCCCGGTGGGCCCCCATCGGGGCAGGCTGGCCAGACCCCACCCATGCACAAATTCATGCACCAGGCCTCTAGTGTACAAATAAGGATAAATGATTTAAACAAGGACAGATGATTTGCAGATGACCCTACAACTGCAAGTAGTAGAGCCCAGATTCAAACTCTGGTCTCGCTGCCTCCAAGCCCTATGCTTGCCCCCACACTGTAGAAATGAGGGGGGAGAGATGCCTCTGGCATCAGTGGCTCCTGGGTGGGCCCACAATCTAATGCAGAACAAGGAGAAGGGAGAGGGGTGCTGGGTGACCCACCAAGATGACGGAGCAGGAGACCCAGCTTTCACCCCCCCCCACAAAGAATAATAACAGACAACGATCCCTGAGTGCAGACAGCTGTGGGAGAGCTCAGTCATCACTTAATAAGCCCCAGCAACACCAAGGAGCAAAACCCCAGGAACAATCACACAGAAACAGAAGGAAGAACAGTTTCATTTTGCCTGCACCCCCCGCCACCCTCCCCCAACGACTGGCACAGCTGATACAACTAGAGACAGACAGGAACAAGGGGGGTCAGGGGCTGCCAGTATCAGCTGGAGGTGACAGCAGGCCTCTGTGGTTGCTCTGCAGAGGACCCCAGTGTCCTTTGCCACCGAGGACTTCAAAAGCCCCTGTGGAAGCTGTGGTCTCTGCAGACTTTATCCCTGTGCACTCTGCCCTGGACCCCAGGAGGCTGCTCCATGAGGATGCCAGCAGCTTTCCCCACTGAGGAGACCAATGGCCAGCAAAGCCACCACCGACCCCTGCAGATTTCTCCCCTGAGGACTCCATGGGTATCTGCATTTGCTGCCTGAGTCCCTCTCCACCCCCACCCTCAGCCAGCATTGCCCTGGGTGACCCAGGCTCTGGACCCCAGTATCCATGCTGCCTGCCAAGAGTAGTCCCAGACTCTGCAGCTGTGTGTGGGCACAAGGCCATTCCAGGCCCCCAGGGCCAGAGCCACGGCCAGGTGTGTGTTTGAGGCTAACCCTACAGCCGCACAAGCGCGGCACCCCAACAGCTCATCTGGAAAGGCCCAGGCCCCTGCAGCTGCTGGCGTCCAGATCTGGCCCTGACTCCAGTTACTGGCCTGCACTGCTGGTAAAGTTGTCTCCGGATAAAGTTGGAAGCAGGGACCAAAATTAGGGAGGCTGTCCTGGCCACTGGGGCCATTTGCTAGAGGATTTTTGATTTAGCTTTCTGGGCTGTCTGCTTTCTGCGGGTCTTAGAGCAGCCGCTTCCTGGGTTGTTTACTGCAGATACAGGGATTGGTCTCCTGGGCACTTGGCTGCAGGTTGTGGGTCAGAGTTTTACTTTTGTCTGCTCTGGCAGTTGTCCATTGGTAAAGTCAGTCTCTTAGTGTTTAGGTCAAAGTGGGTGTGTGTGTATGTGGAGGGTGTAGATGAAGCTTGAATGTGTGGGCTGTGGGGTCTGCACACATCAGCATGAGGCCCTTTCCCTATGGGATGAAGCTAGAGGAGAAAGAAAACGGGACCACTTCACCGCTGGGAACTGGGGCCGGTTGACAGTCCCTATATCCTCACCTCCTGCAACAGAATAAGACGTCCCAGACTTGTGGGTTTGCATGGCCCATTCCAGGTGTTACAAAGAAATATTCTTTTCTAGATGAGAGAGCAGAACATATTTAATTTAAGAGTTTGTTAACCATTTTTAAAACTTCTCATATTCAGCCATAGCATAGGTGGGCCTGCACATTTATTCTTGTCTTGCATTCTGCAAATGTAGGGAACAGACCCGTGCATGAGTCCCAGGGTCTCGGGAAAAATCAAGATATTGGGGCGGCCCCTCTAATCAGTTATCAGTCTCTTATCTCACCTGTCAAACCTGAGAACCACTGTCTGAATTGAAATGGTGCTAACTCTTCCAATCCATGAAAATGGTATATGCTTCCACTTATTTGTATCTTTCTCTATTTCTTTCTTCAATGTCCTCTAGTTTTCAGTGTACAGGTCTTTTACCTTCTTGGTTAAGTTTATTCCTAAGTTAAGTCCCCTTTAGTTTTAAAATGTTCTCTTTGATTCTCTGTGCACATGAGAATACAAACAGATGTATCCCATCTTTTTGCTCCCTCAGATCTACTCTGGAGATAGTAAAAATTGGTTAAAGACAGTAATTTCTTATTTTACTGAAAAGCACTGTGAAGAAAGATGTAATGAAATGTGGTGCTTGTGTTTAAAATAGCAAAATGTAACATTAGCTGACAGGATGTATTCTAAGATGTTAAATCCTAGCTACCTCTGTGAGTGGGATTTCTTCTTATTTTTGTTTCCCTGTTTTTTTCTAATGTATCTACAATGATTACTTACTTTTTAGAAGAAAAAAGTGAAAGTTATTTTAAGTTGACTAAAACACACACACACACACACACACACACACACACACACAAAAAAAGTATTAGCCTAGAATTATTTGGTGGTTCACTGTGTTGAGACAGATAGATGTAACATTAGAACATAACCTGATTCTAATGTCTACTTTCAAGGTATGTCATGTATTTCTGGCCGGTTGCCTCATTCCTCAAACATACCCACCCTTTGGGTTTCTAAAAGTAGACTATTATTACACGGATCGTGGCGGTAAGTGGAAAGTTGCAAGCTGTTGTCACCTTCAATTTCACATTTCCTGAGTAATTGAGGAAGACATTACTGCTGTGTCTCATCAAGTTAGCTACTCTGTAAAGGCTGAGCACACGTGCATACAGTAACGCAACAGCTTTCCACTTGTCCTTACAAACTCCTGGGGTGGCAATACCACTGACCCCTTTTTCTGTGAAAGTGTGTGATTTCAAATCTCAGAGACTTGCTTCTTACACTAAAGAAATGTCGGGAAAATAAAATATAAAGAACCTCTTTAGTCTCCTGGTAAGTCCACTTTCCTAGCCTGGTCCCTCCTAGGGATGCCCAATATTTTAATTGTAATAGAGTATCTAGGCATTCTCTACTGGCTACAGTTCCCACGATGGCCAACCTGACCATTGTCTCCTTACTTGTTTGTGTTAAGAGCACTTAATTCCAGTACATTTGGCCTGACCAGAGAATGAGTGGCCAGAGTCCATTTTGAGTGACAGCTTTCAAATGCTGCCAAATATATAAAACCCAGGCATGGAGACAAGTCAGATTCACAGAGGTCAAGGAGTGTGGACCTCTGTGTCAGCTGGCCCGAGAGGCCCCATCCCTGAGGTCCCCCAGAGGACTAGTCATCGGTATCCTTTCTTGGCTACATTCAGGAGGCCAAATGCCAGATCAGCAACTCCAGGGCAGCCCTGGCCAGAAGGGAAGGGTGTTTACAGGAATCCAGCCTGTCTGCCAAGGATGCCACAGACTAAGAGCTTGACATATGGTAATACTCTTGTTTAAAACTAATCAATCACTGTTTAAATGAGAAGTAATTGGCATGGTTACTTTGGTCTTAGCAAATCTCTAAGAAGAGAAAAAAAATTAATTCATAGAATCTAAGGTGGGGGATTAAGTTCAAATCCATGTACTATGATTAGGGTCTAAGCCCCGATCTGCCCCACAGAAGTAAGCTGGAGGGTGTATGATGATTAAACTGAGGACCTCCAAGCTCTGAATGGAGACGCTCCAGATTACTAGAACCACAGCTCCCATGGGTGTGGGTGGCCTTGAGCAGGCTGACCATGCACCCTGGTGCTGGGATTGCTATCATAGAAGGCGTTGTTTCTATAAAGGCTCTGCTATGCCAACGAGCAGCTGTCTCCTGCCACTCCAGTATCTGAAGGCTCCCTTTAATGCCTCCTAATCTTCATCTTTTCTTTTTCCTTTGAGCTTTTAATATTCTCTCAAAAGTTAATTTCAATCGATCTTCTTAATCAGGCTAGTTTCTCCTCTTTGAAATTACTTCCCTTTGACAATATCTTAATAGTAACTAAGGTATCCATGCAGAAAATTAGAAATGCATTGCCCGCCCACCTCCCATCCTCACCCCCCTCACTGTGAGTGGGCATGGTTGGCTGGAGCCCAAGGCTTTGAGAGAAGCATAGGGATGCCTTTGAGAAAGAAGCAACCTTAGTTCAGTAGGAAGACATTACTGGCTATAGCAGTCTTGGGATTTATTCCTTCCTTCCCCCATCCCTTCCTCTCTCTCCCTCCTCCTCTCCCTCCTCCTTCTTCTTCACAAATATTTATTAAGAAGCTACTAGGAAAGAGGCTCTATACTAGGTATTAGGGAGAGATATAGAGATCACAGCCATATACTGTTTCTGTTCTAAAGAAATGCTCCCTGGTGTCTGGCAGATGCTAAGACATAGTAATTGAAGATTTAGCCTTTGGAGTCAGAAAACTGTTTCAATCTTGCTCTTTTACTTCCTGGCTATAGGATTTTGGGAAAATTATATAGCTTTAATAAGCCTATTTCTCAGATGTAAGATTGGACTAAAATAATAATACCTTTTTTATATAGTTGTTGTATGGACTCACTGACATAGAGCAGGGTCTGATACATATTAAGCACTTCAAAATAATGGCTATTGTCAGGGGAACTAGGAAAAAGATACAAATCATTTAATAGTTAGCAAAACATTATACAAGTGAAAAAATAATACTTATGAAATGGCTGCAAAGAATCAGTTATTTTAAAAAAATTAAGGAAGGCATACTAGCATAAATCTTACAAAATAAGCAACTCTTGCAGTTCAAAAATTTAAAACTAAATGAAATGTCTTAAGGCTCTTCCAGTGAGAATGAAAAATAATAATATGGTGCTTCATGTACTTA